>NW_020631041.1:10103352-10409448 GCF_003573695.1 Papaver somniferum
AAAAAAAAAAAAAAAAAAAAAAAAAAAAAAAAAAAAAAAAAAAAAAAAAAAAAAAAAAAAAAAAAAAAAAAAAAAAATAAAAAAAAAAAAAAAAAAAAAAAAAAAAAAAAAAAAAAAAAAAAAAATAAAAAAAAAAAAAAAAAATTCAAGTATTTATCAATTCCATCATCTCTTGTTCCAAAAATAAAAGAGAATAGTCAATGTAAATAAGAGTCATGTAAATAGTCTTTTGTTGTTTCATTGTAATAAGCAAGGAGGGTGTATGCCATTGATGTACAACGCGAGAAATTGTGAAATACCTCCAACTCATTCACAATTCTCGTAAAGTCCGGACAGCTAGCTAGATTTCGACCTCAGTTCTTAGCCTGAGAAACTATCTCTTGGTGATTAGTAGTCATAACTTCAGATCTTTCTTTACACATGTGTAGATACACTTTACACTCTTATCACATGTCCTTATTTGTTATCAGTGCTAGGATTGTGCCTTCGATAGCTAGATTGACATCTCCATTTTGCTGTGAGCTTAAACTGTTTTGCACATGTCACATTTGATGGAATCTGAGCTCATACTTTGTCCTTAGGTTTTGTAGGCACACCTCTGGTAAACCTTCACGAGACTTCAACTCGTCCACTAGGGACACTTAGTGGTTTAAAAGGCTTAGTGCATACGCTAAATGCACTCGAGAGACCAGCGACAGTGGTATAGTTAGGATTTCCTTAGTTCTGTTTTACTTGAGGACAAGTAAAATTCAGGTTTGGGGGTATTTGATGAGTGCCAAATATTGTATATATTTATCCCTTTTTGTTGGCATTTAACTCATCTTTTGCGCATTAATTCTACATTTTATCCCATATTCTGTATTTTCATTGTTTTCAAGAATAAATATTTTTATTAATTAATTTTGCATTTTTAGGTAATAAATAAAGTTCGGATGAGACGTGGAGCGAAAAGAGCAGAAAAGTAGTGAAAAGCCGGGAGAAATTACGCAAGGAAACCGCAAAGAATGGTGCGCACAACCTCATTTTCTACACACAAAAGCGCCTCCGTTCTCAGCCATCAGATCAGTTCTCAGGAGCATCCGACGGTCGCTCCTTCATAGATCATCAAAATCTGATGTTTCTGCCGAGCACCACAGCGCTGAAATTCCAAGCCTTCAGATTAGATGGTAGTTGAATCCAACGGTCGCTCCTATGCCTGTTCATCAACTCCCGATGATTCCGCCTAACACTACAACACCTAACTCAATCTAGCACCGTTGACTTCGTTGTATTTTACATCCTACGGTCGCTACAAGCTGCCTCTTCCTTAGCCGTCCGATCTACCTACCATCTCCACACCCCACGGCTAAGCATCGCAAGACATCGAAATACGATGGGCCCGCCTCACACTCAAGCAGTCGAGAACCTACACCCAACCAAACAGATCCTTCTCCTCAAACCCATCGACCACCTCTGCCATCACCTTCTCCTTCACAGGCTCTGCAACACCATGTCCTGCCACCACCATCGCCTGCAACCCACTGCCACCACCAGACCTCGAGCTTCCTTCACCACCACCAGTTCCATCACTGCCACCACCATCTCCAACACCCGACAACACCCTAGCCTAGCTATTTTCTTCATCTCACAACCTCTGAAACCCTAGGTTTTGGGGTGAGTAAAATAGCTAGAAATTAGGGGACAATAGGAGCAGGAAGAGCATCATAAGGACGATTCAGAGCATGGGTCGAGCAATTTTTGGAGTTTGGAGGCCAAATTTTGGGTAATAATTTATCCCTAAATTGTACTGTGTATTGATACTTTTGGGAAAAATGTGTGTGAAACCCTAATTTGTTAATTTGGGTATAAATAGGCAATGTGTAGGAGATGAAAAACTTGTTCTTGGACTAGCCAAGTTTCCCCCTAATTGGGTTAGGTTTGATTTTAATTTCATTGTCAATTTTCATCATTTGCATATTTTTCTTCTTGTTCACTGTGTTGTGTTTGATGTTGTGTAATTGTTGATGTGTTGTTAGTTTAATGCTCCTGTTCATTTGTAATTGTTCCTGTTTAGTTCTAGGTGTTAGCATGTTCTAATTCACCACTAGGGTGAAGATGAAACCTTAATGCCACTGTGTAGGAGACTACAATTTTGGCCTCTCATCACTTTGCTCTCACATTGTATGTCAGGCATACATTGTAGTTAGGATACCCCTGTGATTGAAAGTGCAGCAGCCCATGTTAATTGATTATGGTCCAAACCTCAGACTAGTTATGCTCTAATCAGATAGCTAGTACCTTGGGAGGATAATTTGGTTGCAATTGGAATATCCGACTTAGTCTAGGTTAAGAGGTGGAATCAATGCCCTAGTTTGCCATCAACCTTCATTCTCATCCACAATTCCATCTTCTACTGTTTAACTTTGCTTTCTTGTTTTCTTTCATTTGTTTTACCTTCACTTCTCATTTGCTTTACCTGCACTGCTGCATTACTACTTGCATTTCTGTTTTGCACTTTCTTTACTACTTGTTTGACCTGCAACTCTGTTGCATTTCTGCTTTGCATTTACTGCACTGCTGCTACAGCTCTGTTGCTACTGCACTGCTGTGCATTTTCTGTTGCTGCTGTAGCTTCTTCAGCTGCTGCTGCCTCTCTTGCACTCCTGCTGCTTGCTTTGCTCTCCAAGGCTCACTTCACTCCTGAGCCCAAGTCCAATTCAGTGAAACCAAAGGCTAAAGGCCCAACCAACTGAGCCCAAAGCTCAGTTCACTCCCAAAAGCCTCTGAAGCCCAGTTAAGGCCAAAGCCTAGTTCACTACTAAGCCCAACTCACAAGTGAATTGTTAAGCCCAACGCTCAAACCAGTTTCCAGAACCAAAGCCCATTTGCACTTCAAAGATAACTGAGCCCAAGCTCAGTTCATTTTATTTTTAACAAACCCACTAAGCCCAATTCATTCAAAGGGCATTCAAACCCATTAGTACTCAAGCCCAATTTAAGCCAAAAGGCTTCTAAGCCCAAAGCAAATCTAGGAACCCAATTAGCTACACACTCCAAAACACACCCGATCTCTGTGGATCGACCCGTACTTGCACGAGCTACAACCGACGACCGTGCACTTGCGGTATTACTGTAGGCCCGTTTTTATCGCATCATTTTTATACACTCTTCCGGACCTGCCAAGTTTTTGGCGCCGCTGCCGGGGATTGGTGCTGTGTTTTTCTTGTTGTTTTGTTAGCTATTTTTGCATTTCACTGCATAGCATTTGCATCTGCATCTGCTTCACTTCATTTGCTGTTGGACCTGCTGTTTTGAACCTGTTTTTCCTCTGCTGGGACGCCACCAAGGAAAAGAACCAAAGCCCAACTGGGTTTTTGCAACAATATCAGAGCAGCTGGGCTGTGCTTAAAAGGTAACCCATTTAAGAGAACCCGAATTGTGGGCTTCCAATTTTTTTTAATTGTGGGCATGTAATATTAAAGCCAATTTTTGGGCTTCTCTTATTTTCTGTTGGGTTTGTAATAATTTATTTGTGGGCTTGTTTGTTTAATTTGTGGGCTTGTATTTAATTTTTGTGAGCTTGTTTAATTTGGACTTGTATTTTGTACTCTGGGTTTTTAAACCCAGCTGAGCTTGTAACCGATCTCGCTAGTTGAACTCGTTAGTGGGCCGAGTACCCAAATTCTAGGCCGAGATTTTGGACTCAGTTCCACCAAAAGTTTTCAACCAAGCGGAGCCAAAGCAGATACAAAACAAACAGTGGGCTTGCACAGTGGGCTTGCTCCCATTCAAAAACCAAATTTTATTTTCTTTTTCAAAAAAAAAAAAAAATCTTTTGCTCCCAATTTTTAAAACCAAATTTCTACTTTGCTCCCATTTTTAAACCAAATTTTCTTTTTCGTTTTCCCATCAAAACCAAAATTTGTCTTTTTCCCAACAAAACCAAATTTTTTCCAAAAAGTCCAATCCCATTAAAAAAACCAAATTTTCTTGTAGATAATGTGTTAGTAAAATTTCCTTTTGTATATATTTTCTGCTCATCCAATATGATCTCGGCTGAAATATGTTGGATTTTTGCCTTGAATAACGGAGTTTTAATTCTGCTTTCGCCGAAATCGGGTATTCTCTCTCCTTTTACTCTACTCAGCATGTCCCTTTCCATATGTTGCATTTTAATTCTTTCCATATTTTGAAACATTGAGGACAATGTTTAGTTTAGGTTTGGGGGTATAGAGTAGATACCATGATAATTTGCTATAATTGAAAACGAACTCCTTCTTCTTTTTGAAAAAATTGAAAAATTCCAAAAAAATTAAAAAATCAAAATTCAAAAAAATTAAAAAATGAAAAATCATAAAAAATGGAGCTCATTTACCTTGAAATGTTGACTCTTGTGCAAATATGTATTTTTATTAGGAGTCTTAGTCTAGATATTTAGGCACCCTGATTCTAGCACAATTCACATAGTGATAAGAAATTTGCACGCGCACGATCTATCAATACATGTATGGCCTCGATCTTCAAGGTGTTTGATATGAAGTTACGATTGCCAATCACTTTAGAATACTGAACGAAACTTGACTAGCTTGTTCTTTGGTTGGTTGGGATAGAAGGTGGAGGTTACATTAAGAAAGACAACCATCGAATTTAACTGGGTGCATCAAAAAGGGCTACCTCTTGCAAAGTGTCATGTAATCTTTTGTTTCCTTTTGTAATTATATCAAAAGTGTTTCCTTCATTCCAAAAAAAAAAAAAAAAAAAAAAAAAAAAAAAAAAAAAAAAAAAAAAAAAAAAAAAAAAAAAAAAAAAAAAAAAAAAAAAAAAAAAAAAAAAAAAAAAAAAAAAAAAAAAAAAAAAAAAAAAAAAAAAATCAGAAAAATACCAAAAAAATCAAGTATTTATCAATTCCATCATCTCTTGTTCCAAAAATAAAAAGAGAATTGTCAATGTAAATAAGAGTCATGTAAAAAGTCATCTTTTGTTGTTTTTTGTAATAAGCAAGGAGGGTGTATGCCATTGATGTACAACACGAGTAATTGTGAAATACCTCCAACTCATTCACAATTCTCGTAAAGTCCGGACAGCTAGCTAGATTTCGACCTCAGTTCTTAGCCTGAGAAACTATCTCTTGGTGATTAGTAGTCATAACTTCAGATCTTTCTTTACACATGTGTAGATACACTTTACACTCTTATCACATGTCTTTTTTTGTTATCAGTGCTAGGATTGTGCCTTCGATAGCTAGATTGACATCTCCATTTTGCTGTGAGCTTAAACTGTTTTGCACATGTCACGTTTGATGGAATCTGAGCTTATATTTTGTCCTTAGGTTTTGTAGGCACACCTCTGGTAAACCTTCACGAGACTTCAACTCGTCCACTAGGGACACTTAGTGGTTTAAAAGGCTTAGTGCATACGCTAAATGCACTCGAGAGACCAGCGACAGTGGTATAGTTAGGATTTCCTTAGTTCTGTTTTACTTGAGGACAAGTAAAATTCAGGTTTGGGGGTATTTGATGAGTGCCAAATATTGTATATATTTATCCCTTTTTGTTGGCATTTAACTCATCTTTTGCGCATTAATTCTACATTTTATCCCATATTCTGTATTTTCATTGTTTTCAAGAATAAATATTTTTATTAATTAATTTTGCATTTTTAGGTAATAAATAAAGTTCGGATGAGACGTGGAGAGAAAAGAGCAGAAAAGTAGTGAAAAGCCGGGAGAAATTACGCAAGGAAACCGCGAAGAATGGTGCGCACAACCTCATTTTCTACACACAAAAACGCCTCCGTTCTCAGCCATCAGATCAGTTCTCAGAAGCATCCGACGGTCGCTCCTTCATAGAGCATCAAAATCTGAAGTCTCTGCCAAGCACCACAGCGCTGAAATTCCAAGCCTTCAGATTAGATGGTAGTTGAATCCAACGGTCGCTCCCTTGCTGTTCATCAAATCCCGATACTTCCGCTTAACACTACAACACCTAACCCCATCTAGAGCCGTTAACTTCGTTGTATCAAAAAATCTGACGGTCGCTACCAACCTCTTCAGGAGGAACCATCCGATCCACCTACCAGCTCCACACCCCACGGCTAAGCATCGCAAGACATCGAAATACGATGGGCCCGCCTCACACTCAAGCAGTCGAGAACCTACACCCAACCAAACAGATCCTTCTCCTCAAACCCATCGACCACCTCTGCCATCACCTTCTCCTTCACAGGCTCTGCAACACCATGTCCTGCCACCACCATCGCCTGCAACCCACTGCCACCACCAGACCTCGAGCTTCCTTCACCACCACCAGTTCCATCACTGCCACCACCATCTCCAACACCCGACAACACCCTAGCCTAGCTATTTTCTTCATCTCACAACCTCTGAAACCCTAGGTTTTGGGGTGAGTAAAATAGCTAGAAATTAGGGGACAATAGGAGCAGGAAGAGCATCATAAGGACGATTCAGAGCATGGGTCGAGCAATTTTTGGAGTTTGGAGGCCAAATTTTGGGTAATAATTTATCCCTAAATTGTACTGTGTATTGATACTTTTGGGAAAAATGTGTGTGAAACCCTAATTTGTTAATTTGGGTATAAATAGGCAATGTGTAGGAGATGAAAAACTTGTTCTTGGACTAGCCAAGTTTCCACCCAATTTGGGTTAGCCTAATTTCAATTGTTCATTGTAGTGTCTTGTTTCTGTTAGTGTCTTGTTACTGTTAATGTGCAATTTTCAATTGTTCCTGTTAGTGTCTTGTTCCTGTTAGTGTCTTGTTCATGTCATTCTTAGATGTGTGAAATGTTTTAGGATAAAATTGAATCAAGGTAAGCCACATTTTACTCTCACAGTGTATATCATGTATGCTTTGTAGTTAGGATAAAACTATGTGATATTACCACAACTCATACCTTATTGACATTGTCAGATTCTTTGACTAATTGTGCTTTAGTCAGACATTTAGTGCTTAGGATTGACACATCAGTTGTGATTCAACTATCCATTGGTGAAACACCTTAGGTAAAAGGCAGACTTGAACCTTACCTTTACCTGCTGTAAGGAAGAATTGGCATGATCAGTTGAATTCATCTTCTTGTCTTCACTGATTTGTTTTGCTCTTTTTCATGTTTAGAATCATTCCATTGTTCACTGTTTTCTTTCTTTCATTTGCTATTTTCTTCACATCACTGCCCTTGGCCTTAGGCCTTGGTTCATCCTTTGTGTCATTTTGTTTTGCCTTTGTGTTCTGTTGTTGCTGTTTAGTCTTTCCAATGCTTGTACATTCTACTTGCACTCCTGCTTGCTTTTTGTTCACTGCTTAAGCAGCTGCAGCTGTTGCTGCAGCTCTGTTGTTACTGCACTGCTGCCTTTCTGCAGATGTTGCTGCCAAGTTGCAGCTGCTACTGCATTTCTTCTACTGCAGCTGCTTCTTCTGTGCAGCTCTTCCTCTGTTGCCCTGCAGCACTGCTGCATTGCTTCCTTCCACTGTCTTTCTTGCACTGCTACTGCCACTCCTTGCCTTGTGCTGCTGTTGCAATACTGACTTCTCTTCTGTGGTTGTTGCATAGCTGCTGCTTGCTTTGCTCCAAGGCTCACTTCACTCCTGAGCCCAAGTCCAATTCAGTGAAACCAAAGGCTAAAGGCCCAACCAACTGAGCCCAAAGCTCAGTTCACTCCCAAAAGCCTCTGAAGCCCAGTTAAGGCCAAAGCCTAGTTCACTACTAAGCCCAACTCACAAGTGAATTGTTAAGCCCAACGCT
Source organism: Papaver somniferum (assembly GCF_003573695.1). Lineage (NCBI taxonomy): Eukaryota > Viridiplantae > Streptophyta > Magnoliopsida > Ranunculales > Papaveraceae > Papaver > Papaver somniferum. Next base: position 10,111,089 of record NW_020631041.1, read on the forward strand.
CAAACCAGTTTCCAGAACCAAAGCCCATTTGCACTTCAAAGATAACTGAGCCCAAGCTCAGTTCATTTTATTTTTAACAAACCCACTAAGCCCAATTCATTCAAAGGGCATTCAAACCCAATAGTACATTAAGCCCAACACTTCCAAAGGGCTTCTAAGCCCAAAGCAAATCTAGGAACCCAATTAGCTAAAACACTTCCGAAACACACCCGATCTCTGTGGATCGACCCGTACTTGCACGAGCTACAACTGACGACCGTGCACTTGCGGTATTACTGTAGGCCCGTTTCCATTGCATCATTTCTATACACTCTTCCGGACCTACCAATCACCAGCGTGACCAGCGAAGACCTCTTCTCCGACATTGATAGGGGAGGTACCAGTACGTTCCTCCCCATCTGTAATCTCGTCCTCAGCAAACTCTTCGTTCACTGGACTAGTAACTTCTTCTTGGGCCTCAACCTCGCCCATCACCGTAGTAGAAGACTGCTTCGGCCTAATCTTTTTCTTCTTCAATACCTGAAACCAACACCACAAAAAGAATTATTTTTCCCGTCTGATGGAAGTTCTAAAAAAGAAGCGCAGCTAGAATCTGCGTACCTGAGCAGCTGAGATATTCTTCGGTGGGAGTATAGCACCGGAACCATCCTCCTCGTCTCCCTCTATGACGTCCAGGGCATAAGGAAAATTCATGCCCGCAAAGTTCAGACGCCAGGGGCAGAAATCTCCATAGCGAACAGGAGGAGATTCGCGCGGCTTACTATTCTCGGTAGGCCGCCAACCGCGGCGACCGGGAATCCAACCGTAAGCCCACGGACCAACTATCTCGATAACGGTGGCGTGCAACTCGTAATCATGACCGCGCTTGATCCTCTCTCGCGCGGGGAAGAGTTTCCGACGACTGGACGCCTCCGTGCCAGGAACATACTTCAGCTTGGCATCGCTGACCTCATTTAACAGACGAATCTCGCCTCGAGGAGCAGGGAGATTCCAAAGGCTGACACTCCACGGCTTGCGATTCCTACTATTGACGTAATCCCCAAAGGAGTTATTGAAATTCTCAGGAGTATACCATTCCTTCTCCATGGGATTGGGAACGTAACAAGTCATTGACGTTTCCCCCTTACTCCGCAGATAGCATTCCTTCAGGGCGCGGAGATAATTCCCCGATAGTTGGGATACGGAACGGCTATGAGTATTGGTGGAAGAACCCTCACGACTAGCGAGCACGTCGTAGTAGAAGGAATCACCGGATTTGTACAACGGCAGCATCAGACCAGCCTCGAATGCCCCAACCGTCGTTAACAAATGAAACTCATCGAATTCGTACTTGGAGATAAGCTCATACGTAATATCATCCTCAGGGGCATAGAAACGAACCCCGAAGGCTTGAAGCTCATGCTTTTCCTTGAATATTTCAAGATCGATATGCTTGAAGGTTACTTTTTTCCTGCTAACAGAGACACTGCGTATCAAGGGAGCAGCCTCATCCTCCTCGGCGGGGCCGGATGAACTAACGAACGCTTCCGAAGCTTTTCTCTTCACGGGGGGATTCTTTGAAGATTCAACCCTAGGAGCTACGCTCTTCGTATTCTTCCCTTTAAAAGTTGGAGAAGACCGTAGATGATGCTCGGGCACTAACGAACGTAGAGGAGGAATGTCAAAAGCAACAGCGCGGGGCAGAGCCTGCGTACTCCTAGTATCATCACGAGGACGAGCCACTGACCGATCAAAGACTCTTCGAGAACCAGACGGAATTATCGGGGGAATATCTTCCCTAGAGGACGAGGCTTTCGCTCCAGAAGAAACTCGACTCCGACGAACATCATCTTGAGACTCTCGACGCGGAGGAGATCTCGATAACCCAGAATCAGGAGTCTGATAAGTAGGCCGCGGACGGTCAGACATGGCTGCGGAAAGAATAAAATCAAGAACAAGTTACACACAAAAAAAAAAAAAAAAATCACCAAAATCAAAAAACACATCCATAGCAATACAACCACGATAACGTAGCAAACAATGAAGACTGACAGAAAATTTAAGATCACAAGTGCAATGAAGTCTGACAGAGAATTTAAGGTCACAGGTTCAATGAAGACAGACAGAAAATTTAAAGGAAGAATGAAAACTGAGAGAGTGTTTAGGAAGAATGAAATTAAATTTTCTTTCTATCCTTAAAATACCCGAAAGAAAGAGAAGGAAATTAAGGGAGGAATGGGAAAACGTGCCCGTTACATAAGCAGTTAATGCACGAATAAAAGACGTGCCCAAGTATCTAGGAGAAGTTATTAGGAGTGAGAAGAATATGCGACGATAGTTTTTCTTCAAGGCACCCATTAGTCATTCAAGCCCGAAGAAAAGGGGCAAATTGTGTACACATATATCTCACTATCAGACACGTGTATATAAAGAGGTACGTGGAAAACATGCAGGCCAAAAACATCGAAACATGATGGGTCACGAAACACCAAATAAACCCCGAGGAGTTACTTTATCTCATCCCCAAAAGAGAAGCCAAGATCAACGGTGGAGAGAAATTTAGCTGACACGGACTGACAGGGGCAGAAGAAACTTGTCTGACACGAGCAGACCCCTCAACTACCCACATTAAACACTCCGAGAAGTGTACGTGTCGACCAACCTGTGGAACGAGCGAGGATGCCTCTGCGGGATCAAGGGGGAAACGCAGACCTCCGCGCGATGAACGCAAGGACACAAGAAGATAAGGTTCCAACGGTCTTCAGAGATGGGTCCCACGTTCTAACCTTATAAATACCCAATCTCCACCAAGAGGAAGGGGGATGGAAAACATCAGGAAGGGAAGGAGAGAGAGAGAGAGAGAAATAGCAAAGGTAAGTTAATCCCTGAGAGGAGAGAAACATGTAAACCCCAAAAATCATTCAACTATTCGTGTAACCGTGAAGAACATAGTAGAACAACAAATCCCGTGGATGTAGGCCTTAGTGCTGAACCACGTAAACCTTGGTCTTATTTACATTTCAGCACTTTACATTCATTTAGCTCCGCACGTGTTTGCTTATATGTTTTGTTTTCCTTAATACTTATATCCCATGCACAAACGCCACGCCTGGAGTGGTTGGAGGAGGCCATGATAAACCCGAAGGTTTTGAGCCAATGAATCAACACCAGGGTACCATCATCATAATCTCCTTAGATGTTAAAGATTGATTGTGAGCGTTCGGACACGCACGTGGTTCGTGTGCTCACAGGAAACAGGCCTGATTCCAACTGCTATAATCTCTTCAATTGGAGGTAATTTTCGGATTGGTTCGTCATCAATCTCCTCATCAGAGAAATAGAAAAAACGTTGTTTGGTTTTGTTTCATCATGATGCTAGATCTATTGTTTAAGCTCCAATGAGTCCATGTTATGCCCAGAGACTACGGTTTTTATCTTTCTGATTTCTATAAACCCTATGAGACCAATTGATTGACCTATCTCTCAGAATAAACCAATAGATTTGAATTTTAGTCACATTGTTGAGCTTTAACCTAGGAAACCAAATAAACTAGCATCATTGAGTTCATTCTCAGCATATTACCTCCTACCATAGCAAGGCTGCTTGGTCCCATGTTAAAAAAATTTAGATCACCCGTCAGTCTTGGCCAAGGTGACTTTTTGTCACTCTAAGAAGCATAATCAGCACCTACACTTGTTGAAACTCTGATTGCTGAATCAAGGAATGTATCGCAGCACAGATCCTAATTGGTATTGGAATGGGCCGGCGACTTTACTTGAATATTTCTGTTAGTTTGATTGTATTTTACTTTTCAGAAAAGTTTTACCGTAGGCCAAGTATGTATTTCCTTTTCTACAACTTTGTTACCCTTTTTAGTAGTAGTAGATTTATTAGTTGTAGTTCCACTGGTATCTTGGTTTGGGTTTAGTACGCACTATTAGCTTCTTAGATCTAAATATCCTTCAAAGGCAGAAGATTGGCTACTAGTGCAAATACACCCTTAAAGCTACAGAATGAGATTCATTGAAGTTGTGGATAACACCAAGAGATAAGATCTCGGTTGGGCAGTATATCGCAACATCTGGATACAAGGAACCCATCACCAACACCCAAGTTCCTATGGGCTCGACTACGTCCATCAACAACAGTACAGCTTTTCTTGGGCCCTCGACAACCTCATCCAGATCCACCCAGCATCGATCCCCGTTATAACTCTAATCCAGAGATTGAGTAATTTCTTGGCATTCTGATTCAACTGTATTTGAATCTTGTAATAGTTTTTTTAGTAGATTAATAAATAAGAAAGAAGACAAAATTAATGAACCCCATATAGATTCCTTGTCATCGAAAACCAAAACGAATGAATAAAAAAAAAAAAAGAAAAGATGGTTAGGTTAGATGGAGAGATCAGATGCTTTATTGATCTAAAAGACTACCATCACATCAAAAGAAAACAAAAACAAAGGTTTATTTTTTTTTCTCAACTAAATTAAGGTTAGATGGCAAGATTAAATTAGTTTGTGTGATTAGTTGGGTCTCTTTTATTTACTCAGGATAAACTTTAGTATTTTCCTAAAAGAAAAAAAATATCTTTTTATATTCTCTACTTGCTGTCCTTCCAAAAAGAAGTGCGACATTTAATTATTGACAAGCTTTTCGTGATTCTCTCTCCCTCTCTCTCTCTCTCTCAACACAGTTTACTTGACGATTTGCAGGTACTGTCTTTCTTTTCTTTGATTCAATTGTTTCCTTGTTCTATGTTGATTCTTAAACTTTCCATAGATTTTAATCCCAACCCTAGTTTTCTTTTATTAAGAATATTCTGTTTTTTTTGTTTTTTTTTTTTGGGGAATTTCAACGTTGAAACTTGAAAACAGAATCAGGATTCTAGGAATTGCTGTTACAGTTATATAATTCAATGTTTGTTTTAGAGATAGATTGGAAATAAATCTAGCTGATTCAACCGCCATTAATTGTTAATGTTTTACAGGAATGGAAGGGGATACATATTCAGGGCTAGGAAATGGAGGAACACAAGTGGATAGTAAAGTATTACAAACGTTCCAAAAGAGTTTCGTTCAAGTTCAAAACATATTGGATCAGAATAGATTACTTATCAATGAGATAAATCAAAACCATGAATCAAAGATTGCAGATAATCTGAGTAGGAATGTGGGTTTAATTAGAGAACTCAATAATAATATTAGAAGAATAGTTGATTTGTATGGAGATCTGTCAAGTTCGTTTGCTAAATCTATGGATGTTGTTTCATCAGAAGAAGGTGATTCTATTGCTGCTGGCGGGTCCATGAAAAGAATTAGAAGACATGGTTGATATCATCCTCATCAGGAGATTGTTGGTAGATTTTATTTATTTATTTATTTATTTATAACTCATCATCTTGTGAATTCTTAGTTTGTTTTCCCTTTTAGCAACCAACCACTGTTTAAAGAAAAAAATAATCATCACCTCTGTATGTTTTCTTTAAGCTCATCGAAATTATTAAGTAAAATCCGATCTTGTGTTTTTGGTTTCAAAGTTATTGCCTGATTATCTATCCCGTCATCATCAGCAGAGCAGAATTTGAAGTTGCCCATGGAGGTATTATTAAGATTTTGTTCAGTTTCAGAAACGTACAGCTGATGAGATCTGATTTTGAGTTTCTTTTCTACTGGTACTATCTATTTTTTTTTTTGTATTTTACATTTCTCTCCCTCATTGATTGAGCAAAGATGATGCCTTTGTTGGTGGGCCCAAAATGTAAATGTTTTTTTCTCGTTTAGAAGAAGGAAAAAACCTCACATGGATGATTGCTCTAAGTTTGTTTTTTTATATAAATTTGGGTCGTCGTCGTCGTCATCATCATCATCTCCTTGATATCATATCATATCTCTCTCTTTATGAATTCAAAATAAATTTATGCGAGTCCAGATCTGTGACAGACACAACCACATTGTTCACCTTAATTAAAAAACAATTAAAATCCCATAATCAACGTTTTAGATAATATTAGCTAAGAAAGAGAGAAAATCATGTGCCGACGCTCATCACCAAAGGTGATTAAATTGATTTTAAGTTTCCAAGTCGACATCTTCGTTAAACCTACAAAGACAATTGGAATTAAACATCAGAAGCCAATGTTTTTCTTGAGTATGCAAAGTATCGCAGTACCTTGCCATCAACAATTTCTCAAATTGATTTTTTAAAAGATTTTCCTCAGCAAATTGATTGCAAAACCAAAAATGAAAAATAAATAAATAATCAGATAAGTGTGAAGACATGTACCAAACTCACTCCCCAAACTGTGGCCATCAACGGTCAGCACAAAGCCTTAACCTCAAAACTCACATTCTACTGCTGAGCTTATGGTTCTCTGGCACACGCAATTGTATGTCTACTGCTGAACCATAAGTGTCAAGCAATACTCCATGAACCTTGAGATTTGACCCATTAGCCACTAAAGAGTTGAGAGACCTGCTCCACACAACCTGAAACACCTACCACTTGACTACTAAGATGCTCATCTCCTGAGCCTAGCACAATAACTTGGAGGGACAGACTTGGTGGACTTTCCTGAACACCAGAGACCAAACTTAGCCCTCAGCTCAAACCTCACTTCCGGTTCTCTCTCGGAAGTGCTACATGTCCCCCACTTTCCCCCCATGACGTGGCTTTCATCTAAACCCTTCATCTAGGAATGGCGAATCCTTAGGAGCCCGTGGATGGTCCTACTGAACAGACATGGACCTGTACCTTTGCGACACGTCATGAGAGATAAAAGTGGGGGACAATAGCTGGGGGATATGAAGCATTCACGCTTCTCATCCCACACTCTTGTCCCCCACTTCTTTCCCAATACCTGTCGCAAAAATAGTTGTCCACTGCATTCAGGAAAGGACCCACCATTTTCCAAACAGAACTAGTGACAAAACACCTAGGTGAACAAACTAGTGATAAGAAAAAAACCGGTCATATTATTTCTACCAAATAAAAAACGTTTTCAAATAAAACTGGGACAAAAACCCCAAGCCAAATAATAATGTGTAAATTTAGTTTTTGTTACTTTAGAAAAAGACAAACATGCCCTTGACCTTTTCTTCTTCTTCTCTGATTTCTTTTTTCTTCTTTCTTCCGTCTCCTTCTCCCACCACCATCATCACCAGCACCAACAATGGATCTCCACGAAGACCAACAATAATTTTATTCTCCCCCGACACACCACTTCACGTCCGTATCTCACCACTACCACCACCCTCCTCCGCCTCCTTCAATTCCTTCACCACCAACACCATTTCCACTACCGTAAACATCACCACCCCCAACTCCTCTTCACGTCACATCAACCATAATCAAAACCCTAATCATAGTTTCATTTTAAAAATCAGAAGGAAACACAGGTGGATCTGGTGATGTTTTGATGATTCTGTAAGATCAGATGAAGAAATTGGTGAAATTAGGGTTGCAACTGTAATTACAATTGAAGAACAAGAAGAACATATATGGGTTGGTGACGAATTGATTCTGCTGCTGATGAGTACAATTGAAGCAGGAGAAAATTGAAGATGAAATTGAGTCCGATCTTGAGAGAGGATGGAAGGAACTATTGAGTTCTGAATCGAGAAATTCAAGGGATTGAGAAGATGTTTCTGTTGCTGTGGATATCAGAGAAGAAATCAGAAAATGAAAAGGAGAAAATGGGTTTGTTAAAGATGGGTATTCGATTCGAAGAGTTTGTGAAGATTTAGAAGATAGGTTTAACTTGGATTTGATTTCCAGTTGAACAAGGGAAGTTTTGGTTCGATTCAGAGAAGATGGGGTCGTATTAGGGTTTCCTTGAACTGAGATTTGAAACTGGAAATGCTGCAATTGAGAAGAATTGTATATGGGTTTGATTTGTTTATGCTATTGCTTTTGAGAACAATACATGGAGACAGCAGTGGCGACAGTAAGCTGAAGATAATGTTGCTAATGATGGCGGAGACTGAAGCTAGAAACTGAGATGAAGTGATGGTTATGAGCTACATGGAATAGAAGGTTTGCAAATTGTGTAACTGATGCTGAACTGAAGTAGCAGAATGAATGAAGTCACAGATGAACTGGAGTTACTGATGGAACTGCAAGAAGGAGGAGTTGTGCTTTGAAAGGCCTGAACCTAGATGTATGTTAGGATAGGTAAAAATTACAGGATCTAATGGGTTTTGAACTGAAAAGAGAACTGCAGCTGAAATGAACCAGTGATGTTACAGAGATGATGGCTGGGCATATAACAAGAATTGGCAGATGATGGTGGTGTTGAATCTGTGACTGAGGTGGGGAAGTTGTGAAGTTGCAGGTACAACTCAAGGAGGAGATGTTATGCTTGCATTTAACTGGATATGTTCGATGTTCAAGTGCAGGAAGTTGGAGTTGCTGCTACAGGTGGTTGAATTGAAACTGAAGTTGTTGCTGATGGAGTTTGAAATGGAGGTAGTGCTACATTAGACGAGCAGTCGAACTGAATTAAAGAAGTGTGGTTGCAGAATGAATGTAATGGAAGTTAGTATGTGCAGAATTTGGAGGCCGGGATAGTGTGTCATGTTGCTGTTGTTTAGAAGGGATTGCGAGACAGAAAGAAGTGCAGGCCTGAAGTTCAATTGCAGTTTCTGATGGAGAGTTTAATGGAAGCATCGCAGGTGGTTTTGTTTATGGCAGGAGATGTAAAGTTGCAAGAATTGAACTACATGACCTGGCTGCAGTTGCAATGGAACTGGAGTTGGTGACTGTTGCAGAAGCTACAACTATGGAGTAATGGTTTCAGTCAGTTGAGTTAACTGAAGCTGTAATGAGTGGAACTTGTGTGTTTGCAGTGAAGACAAGGATGAGATTGAAGTGAATCTGTAGTTGCAGGTGCAATGAAGTGCTGCAATACAATGAGGAATTGCCTGTAAACCTAGATGGAAAGATATACCAGGTGAATCTGAGTAATGGGTCTTGAGACATAACTGGTGGTATTGCTGTTGAAGCGCAGAAACCAATTATGGTTTCATCTTATTTATGATGAAACCAAAATCGGTTTCATCGTATTTCAACAATGTATTTCTATCCATGAAGATGTATAATACCTCTTAAAAAAATTCTTGCAGGTGATTTCTCACGAAACCAAGATGAAACAAAAATCGGTTTCATCGTATTTATGATGAAATCAAAATTGGTTTCATCGTATTTTTGGGAGGTGGTGGTGGTGGGCGGTCGTGGTGCTGGTTTTGGTCGGCGGTGGTCGACAGTGGTGGTGCTGGATGGTAGGGTGGCTGGTATTGGTGGTGCAATTACGTAGTATCAGTGGTGGTGGTGGTGGTCGGAGGTGGTGGCGGTGCTGGATGGTAGGGTGGCTGGCAGTGGTGGTGCAATTGCGCAGTATCGGTGGCGGCGGCGGGCGGCGGCGGCGGAGCGGTGGTGGTCGGTGGCGGCGGTGGTGGTCGGTGGTGGCGGCGGCGGCGGGCGGCGGCGGAGCGGTGGTGGTCGGTGGTGGCGGCGGCGGAAGGTGGCGTTGGCGGTGGTCGGAAGTGGTGGCGGTGCTTATTGTTGGTTGTTTTATTTCTTGTTGGGGGTGACAATATAATAAGAATTAAAGTGTGGTTGATTTTTGTTTTTGTTTGAGTGATTTAAACTAGAAGGGTAATATAGACAGTTTATATTAAATGGAGTTTTTGTGAACAATTTGTTTTGTTGGAGTTTTTGTATATGGATAGTTACACCTTTGGGGTTATAACATGCGGACCGTTTTCCAAAAGTCTCCGTCAGTTTCTAGATCAGAGGTTTAGATAGATGCCACGTGTTGGAGGAAATGGGTGGGAATGTGTAGCACTGTCAGTCTCTTTCCAGTACTGAACCGTAAGTGCCAAGCAATTAGTTGTGAAGCTAAAAGTATGAACCATAAGCAATATTGCGCTCCGAGTCCCTAAGTCTACACCATATTCTAAGACAATGACTCACCCATGTACTAGACATTGGAACACCTAAAATCCAAGATATAAGCTGGAATAACCTTGGTGGACCAGCACATATCCCCTCAACTCACACCGCAGACAAAACCCACTCTCTAACTCGTGGCTTTCTATCCTTGGCCTGGATCCCTCGGCTCAATGCTCACATCCAACTGCTGAGCTTATCTTATGATTCTAGGGCACATGCAGTCCTATGTCTAGAGCTGAACCATCTCTGTTAAAACAATAAGTCGTGAACATTCACATTTGAGCTAAAAATTAGATAGCATAGACAACTTTGACCCACCAAATATGCACTGCAATCAAAGACGCTGAGTGAGTACACTACTTACTACATGACAGATGGTACTAAATCCGCAAAAACTATCCACCACAAGTAACAAGTCCAACTATTATCTGAGTTGGCAACATTTATACCTAACCAGGTAATATTAGTAATTGTATAACTAAAATGCAGGAAATTAAAAAGAAAAATCTTAAAGAAAAACTGGATTAAACAAAATCCTTCAAGGAGGTCTTTATAATAAAAACAATTGGAATCAACAGAATCAGGACTGGCTAACTCACATTACTAAATGAGCAGTGCTGTCCCGCATGGACACGTGGGACAGCTTAGTAAACTAGCAGCCTGTGAGATGTTAGATTATGTTCCTCACCGTTAGATTACAAATATTTTAACTTTTGCCATTTTTTTTATTTTGTGTCTTGTTTAGGTCCTTATTTTTACTTCTCTACAACTCTCAGTACTCTCGACCATTATCACTGATCTTCTTCTTTCTTTTTTCTAATGCTAGCAGCTTATTTTTCTTGATCTAGGAAATGAAAAAATTTCATCTTTGCAGATCAAGCTCTGCAATGACAGAAATGTACATTTTGGGACCAACCGACCAAGGGAATTTCCTACATGTTAACAGAGTTTGGCTAAACGATGTTACATATCGAAAGCCACCACAAAGCAATAACCAATCAGCATACTAGCTGCTGCAATTGTTTTTTTTTTTTGTTTTGTTTTTTTGAGTATGGTGGTATTTTCAGGCTACCAGCCGCCAGCTTTGAACGAGCATCTATATTCCCTACAATGTAAGCAACATAGACTGTATATTTTGTTGACCATAGATGAATTTGCAAGTTCAAAAATGCAAACGACTTTAGGTTGAAAACTATTTTCAATTGAATAATCTCAAGTCAGCAATACAAATTACTACAGGGACAAGCAGCAATGAGAATGATCAATCACATCAACTACTTTCTTGTTCTTTCCCTTTTCCTTTTCTTTTAATTTTCACCAATATTTCAACCATTTTTCTTTGGCAGTTAGAAATTTTTTATTCCTGAGATCAAGAAAAATGAAGAAGAACCTAAAAAATGATAATGGTCGAGAATAGTTACAATTAACAAGACATAAAAAAATAAAATACAAGGTTCTATTTTAATAGTTATAACTTTGCCAGCTGTAATGAAGTAAGAGTTAAAACAAATATAATAGAACAGTAAGCAATATAATCCAACGCCCCAAAGACTGCTAGCTTATTAAGCTGTCCTGCGTGACCGCGCGGGACAGCACTGCTCTTACTATTCATACAACATGGCAACGCCATTATGACAAACAACATAAATGAGACGTTATATTGCCAAACTACATCTTCACTGGCACCCAGCGACATTATTGGCCTTGCAACAGTTGGAAGTGCAACCTTTAACTGTTCAACATCAAAACTATGTAAGATGGGCTAGGATTTTATCGTTTACCATATTCTCAACTACAAAACTAATGGTACTAACCTATAAATCTGCCAGATAATATGTAAAAATCATTCCAGAAACTTTCGGATCACATGCATATGTATCAATGATATTTGCATCCGATGGCTGAAGATGAAAATTACTCATGAACTGCTCATAAAATACTTCATAAATAGACAAAAGCAACACATGCCAACACTGTAGAGTGAATTTAGAAAACTAACAGAAAGACCAGAGGTGAACAATAATGGGAAAACCCGAATCATGACTTATCAATGCTAGACCTCGTAATGCATCATTTTTCTGCCGTTAATCTATTCTAGTAGATTTAAGAGTTCCAGTTTGGGGTCTACTCTTATACCAAGAATCACTCAGCAGTTGCTAGGTCCAAGGTCTAGCCTTCTAGAGTGAAACCTTCCAGCTGACAAGTTGTCTAAAAGTTATCCTAAGAAATATCTGCTTCCTGCACCATGTGGAGCACAGGTAGGTGAAGCTAATCATGTCGCTGAGCATTTTCTCGAACAATTTTCACTGAGGGCCAATCAGAACTTCAAGGTTTAGGACTTGGATCTTGCTTTACATGACTTATAAAGAATATAAATCAAACAACCTAAATAAACACTTGGAGTAAGAATGTAAAATACGTAAGACTTTGCCGTTACAGTTTTAGTAGCTACACTTTAGGCGCCACTAGTTTAATAATTTGCATTTAGATACGTCATCACGGCAGCTATTTAACTATGCATGTGGGTTACACAAACATCATTGTACTGAACAAGCAATTTTTTTCACCAGATACGATACTTATACACAAACTAGTGAAGTAATAAGCTTGCAATTTGCAAGATCATATCCCCGTAAGAAACACAAAAGAGAATAAATGAACATACCAGCCGCCTGTCGAGAATCTCCATCGAAGTGGCATGATCTCTCGGAGCAAGCTGAATTTATCCACTGCTGTCTGCAGCTTGCTTAAGGTTAGCAGTGAATCGATTCCGCAAGCTCTTCAAGGGCACTGGAGTAAGATCTAATCCATCGTGCCCCGGATTGAGTACGAAATTTGAGCATCTTCTCTTGCTTATTCCTGCAAAAGCTCCTTCATCTAAACTAACAATTTCACCCTCCTCGAATCCACGTTTACTAGTACCAATTTCTGCAAATCATACACATAGCAGTTATATATAGATGACAAATCTATTTCTATTCAAATTTCTGAACTACCAAAAAGAAAGAAAGAAAGGAAAGAAAGCAAGCTGCTCAAATCTGACATGCCTCTAAACCATTACCGTATCACTTGTCATTTCGATTTCCCAACCAAATCCTTTCTTGACATACTTCCTGTTCCCTTAAACCCTGTAGTGATGTCTAGTTGGAAATCATACCTTTGTGTTTATGACTATCTCTATTCTATTTGCATATGCTCACTAACTCATATGACCAAAAAAACAACAATAAACAACAGTAACAAAATCACAACTCTGCCAAATGTAATTGTGTGTAGATTCTAACATGTTTTCAATCAAAACTCATATAAGACAGGAGGAGAAATAAACTATAGAAGGCAATTAAGCCCCTCATGTGAATCAAGGTTATATTTAGCAACATTTAACCAAATTTTTGATTCCTAAAAATAATCTGAGCATATTAAAATACCTTAAAAGGCATCTATCTATCTCCATAACACTCGGTGTTGAATAGTAAACATCCATCCCCAAATTCATACTAAAACCCCAATTCGTTTACCTAAACAAAGATATAGAAACGGTAATGATTACTCGAACTAAAAGCAGAAGATAAATCGAAAAAATAAAAGAAAAAACCAGATCCTCAGGATAGAACATCATAACATTAATTCACACAAGTGTAAGTTCTAAATCTGCTCCAAATTATAGAAAGCCATATTAGAGAGTCTAACAACAATTTCTTCTCTTCTCTGGTTTTCATCGAATGGTTTTGGAAAGTGAAGGAAGGAGAAGGAGAAATGAATTGAATAATGCTGGGAAAGTCAAGTCAAGTGTGACCGAGGGCGTTTATGTAACTTTCATCAGGGGACAGTATAGTAATTTCAGCTCCTCTTTTTTTGTTTTGTTCATATACGAGAGTATGACGCGTGCGGTGTTTTTAGTTGTCAAAATGGTTCACGAATCACGATTGAGCAGATCGTGATTATTTAGTTGTGAAAACTAAAGGGAGATCCATTCTTCGGATCTTTCCCACCGTGAAACTTATGTCCAGAAATCTGAAAGCGCGAACCAATTTTTTAGGACAGAATTATTCTCAAACCCATACTTTATACAGTTCTGTTTCGTTTTTTTTCTTCTTCTTCATCTTCGATTCCTTTTCTTCAACAACGCCAACAACCCATCATCCATCTTTTAATTTTGGATCAACTCGATTCAACACTCAGCAACCCATTCATCTTGTTAACCTCCACCTATTCACAGATTCAACCATTTGATCTTCAGAGCAGATCTATCTTCTACTTTTGAGTTCAACAGGAATCCCATAATCATCTTCATATTCAAACCACCGACCCCTTATCAACAATGTCATCTTTATATCTCAAAAACACTGAACCCTAACTTCAATTCCTTAATCCCATCTGTTGAGCAGCGACACAAAAATTCCCTTTTCAATTATGCTCAAACCCACACAAATTCGTACCAATATTCACCCAATTTCAGATCTGAAATCACACCCACTGATTGCTCCATCGTTTCTCTAAGTCATGGTAACAAACTAAACATCACCGATGTTAAACAATCAAAGTATATTAAGCTGCACACGAAAACAAATAGACGATTAGGGCTGTAGAAAAAGATAGTTGAATCTCGTATGTGAAGAAAGTGTTCTCGTATGTCATTGCTTATCAATTCGTTTCCTTATCTTCTTCTTTATCTGTTGTGTTGCTGTGAATAGGAGTTATGATTCAGAAGAGAATTCAGGGTTTAGAGACGGACATAGTATAATATCTACGTTATGGTTGCCACACACTTTTAAGGATGAATGCTTACAAACTATTAAAAGAGTAGAGATGAGTGGTTTGATGAAGGAAATAATATCTACGTTATGCAGATACTTTTTTCTTAGTATTGAAACCAACAAAAAACAAGGTTGATATCTACATAACAGGTTATGCAATCATGAAAGTGGATGCATAACAGGTTATGCATCCGAAAATATGACTGCATAATGCATTATGCATCGAGAAAATTATTGCATAATCTTTTATGCATCGAGGAAATGGATGCATAACCTGATATGCATCATTTAAATATGGCTGCATAACGCATTGTGCACCAATTTTTTCTGTACGAACTAAAATCAACCAAAACAATGGCTACATAACTTGTTATAGATGCATAACTTTGTATGCCGATACATAACTTGTTATAGATGCATAACTTTGTTATGCAGTCGAAAAAATGGTTGCATAATGTGTTATGCATCTTTTTTGGAGGCTGCATAATGAATATGCATTCAGTTTTCGAAAATTTTTCCTAAAACGATGATCACCTCCGATTTTTTCGTGAAAAATAAAAATTTGATATTGTTGTTTGCACTCATTGAGTATCTCTCTTTAAAAGATTTCCAACGATATAAAATTTGTAAAATTCCAAGGCGCAGATTTTTAGATATGTTATATCCAAGTTGCGTTGCGATTATACCCCTGAAAAATTAGGATGCATAACGAGTTATCCCTGAAAACAAATTATGCATAACACGTCATGCGGATGCATAAACCGTCATGCAGACAAGTTTTAATAATTTCGGATAATTATGGGTGTCACAGAAATATTTATGGATGCCACGATATCCAAAATTAATTGTGGGCCTGACAATGAATTTTTTTTTTTGGGTCTCCCCCTAATTTTCCCAGCAAGTAACTGATTTCAGATAAACGACCTACACAGTGCACCAAGGAAAACAACGACACTATATACGACTTGTGCTTCACTAGGTGTTTAAGATGACTACGTCTTATTTGTTAGCACTACCCCTGCAGTTTGCAATTTCATTTCAACAAATATTCCTTTATTTTTTTATATCTAATATACTTTCCAAACATAACAAAATGATGATCTATTTAGTATACAACTAAAATAATTTTTTTATTTTCACACTAATTACCTTAGGTCGGTTGGGTGGCCCGGACGGTTGGACCATGATCCATAGGTGTCAAAATTCTTCGGATCTTTCCCATTATTTTTTTTGGGTCTCCCCCTAATTTTCCCTAATGGCATACGAGAATACTTTCTTCACATACGAAATTCGACTATCTTTTTCTACAACCCTAATCGTCTATTTTTTTCGTGTGCAGCCTAATATACTTTGATTGTTTAAACATCGGCGATGTTTAGTTTGTTACCATGACTTAGAGAAACGATGGAGCAATTAGTGGGTGTGATTTCAGATATGAAATTGGGTAAAGATTGGTGCGAATTTGTGTGGGTTTGAGCATAATTGAAAAGGGAATTTTTGTATCGCTGCTCAACAGATGGGATTAAGGAATTGAAGTTAGGGTTTCGGTGATCTTGAGATAGAGATGACATGGTTGATAAGGGGTCGGTGGTTTGAATATGAAGATGATTATGGGTTTCATGTTGAACTAAAAAGAAGTATATAGATCTGCTCTGAAGATGAAATGGTTGAATATGTGAATAGGTGGAGGTTAACAAGATGAATGGGTTGCTGAGTGTTGAATCGAATTGATCCAAAATTAGAAGATGGATGATGGTTTGGTGGCGCTGTTGAAGAAAAGGAATTGAAGATGAAGAAGAAGAAGAAAAAAGAACGAAACAGAATTTTATAAAATATGGGTTTGAGAATAATTTTTTCTAGAAAATGCGTGCGCGCTTTCAGATTTCTGAGCGTGGGTTTCACAGTGGGAAAGATCCGAAGAATGGGTCTCCCTGTAGTTTTCTCATGTCATTGCTTATCAGTTCGTTTCCTTATCTTCTTCTTTAGCTGCTGTGCTGCTGTGAATAGGAGTTATGATTCAGAAGAGAATTCAGGGTTTGGAGACGGACACAATATAATATCTACGTTATGGTTGCCACGCACTTTTAAGGATGGATGCTTACAAACTATCAAAAGAGTAGAGACGAGTGGTTTGATGAAGAAAATAATATCTACGTTATGCATATGCTTTTTTCTTAGTATTAAAACCAACAGAAAACAAGGTTGCATAACTTGTTATGCACCTACAATAATATCTACATAAGAAATTATGCAGTCATGAAAGTGGATGCGTAACAGGTTATGCATCCGAAAATATGACTGCATAATGCATTATGCATCGAGAATATTGTTGCATAATCTTTTATGCATCGAGAAATGGATGCATAATCTCTTATGTAGATATTATTTCCTTCATCAAAATTTGTAGCTCTCTTTAAAAGATTTCCAACGATACAAAATTTGTAAAATTCCAAGGCACGGATTTTTAGATATGTTATATCCAAGTTGCATTGCCAATTATACCCCTGAAAAATTAGGATGCATAATGAGTTATCCCTGAAAAAAAGTATGCATAACACGTCATGCAGACAGGTTTTAATAATTTCGAATAATTATGGGTGTCACAGAAATATTTATGGGTGTCACGGTATCCAAAATTAATTACGGGTCTGACGCGAAATTCGCTATATTTTGTCTAAGGATAAGAAGAATATTTTGTCTGGTAAGAAAAGTGCACACGCGAAATTCGCATGCTCGGGAAAAAAGTGTTCCCAAGTGTTTTTCGTCATACGGGTATTTCGCACGCCTACATGAGAAACAGTTGCAAATAGCAACTGAGGCAAAACAGTTGTGAAATTAGCAGCAGGAGATGACTGTTGCGAATTTTAGCAACAGAAATTTGCAACTGAAAATTCGCAACAACTACATTTCCTTTGCGAATCTGAGTTGCTATTACCTGAATTTGGTGTAGTGATTAAACCTGCTGGAAGTCCATCATAATACACAAACAAAGTATAATTACAATCAAAAATGAAAAATAAGAGAAAAAAACAAACAAAGGTTACAGATAGTAACAGATAAACTTGACGAGTGTGTTATACTAACTTGACGACCATCAATTTGTTGAAACAAGACAATAACATGTTCAATAACTCTAGCTTCAGAAAATTAATTGAGTGTAACATCAATTTCAAGTAATTTAATATACTAATAAGCTAGTAGATATGTGTGGTAAAGAAAAGATTACTGCAAAATCTGCTTGATTATAAGTTCCACTCGTATCAACAACACTAATATGTAAATACTTATCAAGTTAAATGAAAACTATTCCAACACTTTAACAACATATATGTAAAGACTTACCAGAATGTATACCCTTCATTTTTCGCAGCGGGGTGAAATCTCCACAACCACCATTGATCGTTCATAAACCATAATCAGCTTCCGTACTTATACTCTTGTGAACATTATCTTCACTGTAAGATTAGATTATAAAGAATTTGGCATCCTCATAGTTGGTGTCAAATTGTCTAAAATGTTAACTGTTCCACAATCAAAATACTAAAAGATGTTTACTTTCAAATCATACAATCAAATATTTATCCAAAGTATGTGGTAGCATAAACATGATGAATCACCTAATGCCTCCATCAACTGCTATTTGAGTATAACATTTAAACTCAAATCAGAAAACAAAAAAAAACAAAAAAAAAAACAAAAAAACAAATCTCAAATACAACGAAACCTAAAATTGAACCCAAAATCATAAAACTAGAGCAAAAAGATGACCTTATTACCTGATTATCATATCGATGCTTTCAAATCTCCCAAGTGACCTAAAATCTCAGATCGATACTTCCAACTGCAATAAAAATTCCAATTAAAATCCATTAGCAAACATAAACCTAAAACCGACATATACACAGAACAAAACGATTATTACCTGTTGATCGAACTAGGGTTGTTGTGGTTTAATCGATTTTGCGAAAGGGGATCTGAAGCTGATTCTGATAACTTTATGCTCTTGATTAAGAAGAAGTCATTTGATGAAGAGACTTAGGGTTTTCTTTTGAATCTTAGATGGGGTCTTGAGAAGTGAAGACTGATGGTGGTCCTGTGATCGATTGGGTTAAAAGGATTTGGAGTTGTTGCTGAACTAGGGTTTTTCAGAGCTGCAACTCGAAGAAGAAAGAGAATGAAAAAATAATGTGGATGGGAAAACTCTAAAAATGGAAAGATAACGCGGATAAGTCTGGAGAGTGGAGAAAAAAAGAAGAGGACTTGACCAAACTTTGACTTGGGCGTAAACATAAGTCAAAGTTTTCACGACCACACGCGTGCTTCGCATGAATGAACAACTAGCCGTTGCTAATAGCAACTGAAATTTCACGATTGCGAAGTTAGCAACAACAATCCGCCGTTGCGAAATATTAACAAAGGAAATTTCGTAACGGCCTAGTGGTGTTGCTATTCTGGGTTGCTAAAACCTTAAAATGGTGTAGCGATGGTAAAGCTTTGCGAGACCAAAGGTGACACCTTAGAGTTCCACAAGGTAAGTCAAATTTAAAATCTTTTCAGTTATTGGTAAACATCTTCATGATTAGTTCTCTTAAGGGAAAACACAATGCATTCTTTTTTGTCTTGGTAAACATCTTCACGATTAGTTCTCTTAAGGGAAAACACACTGCATTCTTTTTTGTCTGAAAATTTTTTCAAACTAATTTATGACAGTTCTACAAAAGCTTCTCGTCTGGGTTACAAGATATTGTTTGCACCTCTAAATCCATTATAGAAGAGTCGTGATAATTTCCAGATTCATATAAAACATTCAGAATGAAATCGGTCATGTTACAACTCATGCATGGTACAACTATTTGTGTAACAGTTGTGAACACATAAATCACGAAGCCATCCACGTTTTCACAAACAATATTCACATACATCCTAATTCTAGAATTGTACGTCGTATGCATAAAGGGGATGATTATATCGATTCATCGACTCGAAGCCTTCGGGCTTGTCATTGTCTAGTTGAGTATTATCGTAAATAATGTTCGAATAAAGGAATAAACCAAGAATCAAGTATAAATGTTAAGCATATGAAGTTTAACGCTGAATGTAAGGTGTTGAAATGTAAGTAAGACAGATTTACGTGGTTCGGCGCTAAGGCCTACATCCACGGGGCTGGTGTTTCACTATGTATTGAATGGTTACAAAGATAGTCGAATGACTTTAGAATATCCATAGGTCTGCGGAAGTAGGGGGATTACTCACTCTTCATATTTCTCTCTCCTATATTCTCCTATAATTGCTCTGAATTGATCGATCCCTTCTTTCTTAGTGGAGAGGGATATTTATAGGGTTGGAACGTGGGTCCTACTTCTGAGGTGCCGTTGTATTCTTATCTTCTTGTGCTTTGTGCCCATTACGCAGAGGTCTTCGGCGTATGCTGCGGCCTGAGCTTGAATACGAAGGGTTATCCTCGCCTCTTCCACGAGCTGATTGACACGTGTATATCTCTTTGGTATTTAATGCGGGTAGATGGATGTCTGCTCGTGTCAGACAAGTGTCTCTTTGTCTGGTCACATCTGTGTCAGCCGAACTTCCTCTCGGTCGTTGATCTGGGATCTTCCTCGGGATTGGATGTGATAACACCCAAAGGGTATTATCTGGTGCTCCTCTGAGCCATCATATCTCTGTGACCCTCTGTCCCTGACCGTCGGATCTGCTGACCGGTGGCATCTTCTGATGAGATGCTTGCTATCATGTTTTGATATCTTGTTTCGCATGCCTTCCACGTGTCTCTTTCTGTACACGTGGTGGATTATGAAAGGTGTACATACAATTTGCCCCTCTTCTTCTGACTTGGGCGTATTTTGCAATTTTGAAGAAGAAAGGTCTTCCTACACGTTTCCCACTTTGCATTAACTTTCCCTGTAACTGCTCCTTGGTACGAGGAGCAGTTATTGTCTTCTCTAGCTTCATAAATAGGAAAGAGAATGTGAAAAAAAACTTTTATCCTCTTCTTGTCAGTGTTCATCCTCTTCTTGTTTTATATCCTTGTTCTTTAGTCATTTATTATCATCATTCTTGTGAGGAAGATAACAACATTCAATTTTCTGTTTCTTTCGCTCTCGATCGTTGTTGCCCTGTATCTTTTGATATCTCCGATCCTCTTTTCTTCGACTGTGTTTGGTGCTTGTCGTCCTCTTCTATACAGGTATGGGGTTTTTCATTAGCTGTTCATCATTGATTTATCTATGTATCTACCCGTTTGTCTCCTGCTGTTGTATTCTTGGTTTTGTGATAAAGCACATACATGTCGAAGCATATATGCTTGCCCCTGTTCTTTGTTACTATGTCTGTGAGTCCGTATCTAAGTATTATCACTGGAGTTGGATGGGGTATTTTTTAGTTCTTAGGGTTTTTAATGTTTATCCGGATGAACCATCAATTATGGGTTTTTTGATCTTTAGTGACCTCCTCGTATTTTTCTCTAAATTGTTTTTGTGTTTCCTTGTAGATATGTCTGATCGTCTGCGGGCTCCTTACCAAACCCCGCCGTCTAGTCCGACAAGATCCCCTCCGCGTCGAGATTCTAACAGATCTCCACTTGGGGAAGGTCCTTATAAGTGTTCGCAATCGGATCCTCGGGGTCATAGGATTTCATCTTCCTCTGGTGCGAAGGTTGTGCCTACTAAGAAAGGGGATGTGCCGAAGGGTCCTTCTGGATATAGGTATGCTGTTAATCGTGCCCCTTCTCGTCCTCGTGAAGATTCCAGGAGTACGCAGGCTCCTCCTTGTGATGACTCTAGGACTACGCGGTCTGCTCCTCGTACTAAAATAGTGGATGTTCCTCCCCTTCGTTCAATGGCTCCTCCTTCAGTGCCTCCGCAGAAGTCTTTGCCGCCTCCTCCCGCGGTTTCTTTCAAAGGGAAGTACTCCAAGGGTACTATATCGAGGGCTGATCCGTCTAAACGTCTTCCTTCTAAAAGAAAAGCTTCGGAATTGAGTCCTACTTCTGATTCCGCAGACGAAGAAAAAACTGTCCCCGTGATACGCAGCCTTCCAATTGGTAAGAAGAAGGTCACTTTCAAGCATATTGATCTTGAGATGTTCAAGGAAAAACATGAACTTCAAGCTTTTGAGGTTCGTTTCTATGCCCCTGACGATGATATCACTTACGAGCTCCTTGCTAACTATCATTTTGACGAGTTTCATCTGTTGACTACTGTTGGAGCCTTCGAGGCGGGTCTCATGTTGCCCCTATATAAGTCGGGTGACTCCTTTTATTATGACGTGTTGGCTAGTCGCGAAGGATCTTCCACGAACACTCATAATCGTTCCGTGTCACAACTATCTGGGAATTATCTTCGTTCACTGAAGGAATGTTACCTGCGAAGCAAGGGAGAGACTATGATGACCTGCTATGTTCCGAATCCTGCTGAGAGAGAGTGGTACACTCCTCTGAATTTTAACAGTTCTTTTGGGGATTATGTCAACAGCAGAAACCGTAAGCCGTGGAGTGTTAGTCTTCGCAATATTGTTGCTCCCCGTGGTGAAATTCGTCTTTTGAGTGAGGTGAGTGATGCCAAGTTGAAGTATGTTCATGGTATTGAGGGATCTGCTAAACGGAAACTCTTTCCTGTTCGTGAAAGGATTAAGCGTGACCATGATTATGAATGGCATGCTACTGTTATTGAGGTGGTTGGTCCTTGGGATTATGGATGGATTCCGGGTCCACGCGGTTGGCGTCCTTCTGAAAATAGCAAGCCTCGTGAAACTCCTCCTGCTCGTTATGGAGATTTCTGTCCTTGGCGTCCGAATTTCGCGGGCATGAATTTTCCTTATGCTCTTGATGTCGTTGATGGAGATGAGGAGGAGGGTTCTGGTGCTACCCATCCAACGAAGAGTGCTGTTGCTGCCAAGGTATACTTTCTTTTTATATTCTCTATTCTATTTTCCCCCTTTTCCTTGCTTGAAATAATTTTCATTTTTGAAGTGAGGGAAAAAATGAGCCTTTGTGGGATGTATACTGGTTTGTAGGTGTCGAAGAAGAAGAAGCTTGGACCCAAACAATCTTCTACTGCGGTTACCGGTGAGGTTGAGGGTTATGAGGAGGTTACGAGTCCCGTAAACGAAGGGTATGGTGAGGATAAAGAAATATCCAATGGAGAAAAGCGTACCGATACTTCTCAACCTGATGACGAAGGTGGTAACGGTGAAGAAGAAGTCTCCGCGGGTGGGGATGGTGCGTCTGATGGTAATATTACCGTTGGTGGTACTGGCGGGGGTGGATTTGCCCCTGTTGGCGATGGTATTGTTGGTGTGGGTACTCTGCCCGTTATTTCCCCTGAATTTTCTTTCGGTAGGATATATTCCGCGGGGGAATCCTTTGATGTGAATGCCGCCATGGGTCTTTCCGAAGACTTCTCATTGCTTTCCCCAAATGATGATTGGGATGTGCTTGGGAATCTTGGAAAACAAGGTACCACTGATCAGCAAGCTGAGAACGCAGGTGGTCATGTTGAGGGTGGTAATGTCGAGACTTGCGCAGGTGAAGAGATAACCGCCAAGGGGAAGTCTGCGGTTGAGTCCCCTTTAGAGGATTTCCCTTACTCGCTAATGCCTGAGGGTGAAGATGCAATTTTGGCTTGGCTTAAGAAGAAGAACCTGATGTTCGTCCCTAACACTGCCCCAGTGGTCACTGGTGAGAAGAATTCCGACGCTTATACTCTTCGGATGATGCAATTGTCTTCTGAAGCCCGCGTTGCTGAGATGTGGGAGAAAAATCTGAGAGCTTCGGAAGCTAACCTGGTGGTTGACCCTCCCTCCTCTATTGCTGATATGATGACCGTAGCTGATGGGTACCAATACGGTTTTCCCCAGCAGCGTGTCTTAGAGGTAAATCCTTGTACTTCATGATATCCGAATATTGTATTCTTCGTGATATCTGATCCCTTTGGTATAATAATGTTTGTTGTTTGTGACATAGATGATGAGGAGCGAACATTGTAACCATGTTCTATACCAATTCTTAAAATCAAAGTCTTTAAAGTTGGAGTCCAAGCTTCGTCATAGAGAAGAGGAGCTGTCTGCGGCTGAAGTGGAAATGAGTGAACTGAGGGGCCGTCTGAAAGAAAAAGAAGAGTTGGGTAACGCTGAGGAGAGTATTCGTTCAGAACTTGCTATAGTCCGCAACGAATGTGAGCAGACTCGTAGAAATGTCTCGTCCTTCACAGGTTTGTATTTTACGGATCTTTCACTCCTTGTGATTCCCTATCTGTATTTTGGTGTTCTGTCTGAGTCTCCCCACCCTATCTTCAGTGGGTGGAGTCCCCGAGCTCATATAGCTTCGGAAAGAAAGGGAACGACATAAATCCCGTATTGCAGAGTTGGTGGGTAAGTTGAAAAGCGAAGCCATGAAGTGGAATGCTCGTGCTGATGAGCATAACGCCTTAACAGTTAAGTGGCGTGAAAAGCGAACACTGATGGTTGATATGCAGAATAAGTACAATCATGATCGTTGTCTGTTTAATGGTACGCTGCTATGGACGCGTGACAACCCGCGTGATGCTCGAGAACATGCTTCGGACTGAGAGGCCAGAGTGCGCTTTTTGGAAGGAGAGTTACAACAGGCTCGTTCTTTCTTAGGCCCCGGGGTTAGGGATAGTATGCTGCGTCTTTTCAAGGAAAGAGATAATGCTAGGGCCGAGGTTGGTGCTCTTAGTAAATCCCTAGCAGCGTCTCGAGCTGATGTTGCTCGCCAAGTGGAATCTGAAAGAGATCTTGAAGTAAATGTGTATCGGCTTCATAAAAGGATGGGGGAGATGAATGACAAAGTCAACCATCTGCGTAACTTGGATTCAATGAAGCAGGTAGACTTAGACGCGATTCAATTTTCTCTTACGAACCTTCACACGGATTATAAGAAACTATCCGAAGAATATGGCTTTCTTGATGAGGCTCGGGACGCAGTTGCTAATGAGTATGAAGAGGCTTCGGCTAATGTCGAAGGTATAACCTCGTTTTATCGAGTGTGATTCTGTTATTTCTTTCTTTTAACCCCTTGGTATTTCTTGTGTTCAGCGCTCGAGGGACAGCTTCACGCAGCAAATGATGAGCTTGAAAAAGCTCAATCTGCCTTAGTGCAGCAGGAGGGACAAACCAACTATTTCAAAGGGTTGGCCGCGTCTCGTGAGGAAGCAGCGGAGATTGCCTCTAAATAGGCGGAACGCCTATCTGCATAGCTGTCTCAGGCCAACCAGCGGACCGCGGTTATCGCTTATAAAGCTCGATGTCAGTTGGCTGAGGAGACCAACAAAGTCTTAGATAAAGTCGAATATGATCTTAAAGTCGAAAATGGTCTTGTCAAGAATTATCCGCGTCGTCCCCTTCCCGCACCCTTGCCTGGTTCTTCTGGACCTTCTTCAGGTGGTAGCGTACCTTCATCTCGCAGAGACAACCCTGTTGATGGAGCTGTATCGTCCAAGTAGATTTCTTTTATTAGTTGTAGAAAGTTGATCCTTGTTGATTATATGCTTTCAGATCATTTTTTGATGTGTTTACTGCTTTATCTTATTTGCTGAATCTTGTAATCAACTTTTTATGAAATGGATCATCCTTTGGGAATACCTGCATTATCAATTCATTTTTATTTTGAGTATTATGAAGTGTTAAAATAATTTGCTTCGTTAAAAAGTTGAGTGTTTGGGTGCGACACCGAAGGTAAATACCTTCGTGATCGTCTTGAGACCTGTCACCCCGCTGGCGAATCCTGGGCCAGAGGATTCCCAAACGGTGGGGGCCGAGGCAGCGTTCTAGGATATGAAATGCTTATTTGAAATATTTACACGCACCCATTCCGTCGACTCGTTGCCTTAAAATTGGTTGGGTATCTCTTTCTGCTGGGTGTCTTCCCCCTGGTCTTACACTCATAGACACTGATAGGGGAGCCCTGAGAGATTGTAGATTAACTACTTTCCCCAATATTGTTAATTTATTATGTAGTGTACATGCGTTCACCCAGCGGGCCTTTTGACCATTTCGTTTGCTTGAAGATTTCCCAAAAAGTTTGTTTGATTTATAGTTTGAGGCCTGCTACTCCTCGTCCAGAGATAGAAACATGTAAATCAGTTACGCTGCCTTCTTCTTCTGGTATTCTTCACGCAGATGCAAAGCTGTGCTGTTCCTATGGGTAGTACGGTTTGAGCCATTTAGCATTCCAAGGGTGCCGAAGGACTTCACCTTTTAGATTGCGAAGATAGTAGGAACCGTTTCCCGCAATGTCGTGTATTATAAAAGGTCCTCCCTATGTAGGCGCCAACTTTACCCATTTCTTCTCTCGTTGATACTGCGGGATTGTTCTTAGCACATACTTCCCTTCTACAAAATTTCGAAGCTTAACCTTTTTGTTGTACTCTCTGCTAGTCTCCGTTGATAATTTTCCATCTTTTGCAATGCTGCTTCCCTCCTTCCTTCCAGGTCGTCCAGTCTCTCTAACATCATGTCTTTTGTGATATTTTTCTCCCATGCTTCGGTCTTTGTGGTTGGCATGAGGATCTCTGTTGGGATGACTGCTTCAGCTCCATAAGTGAGGAGAAATGGGGACTCCCCAGTGGCAGATCTTCGTGTTGTCCTGTATGCCCATAATACATTGTGTAGTTGTTCACACCATCACCCCTTGTGTTCGTCTAATTGCTTTTGGAGGATAAGGACGAGGGTCTTGTTAGTAGCTTCAGCTTGTCCGTTGCTTTGAGGGTATATGGGGGTGGATTTGTTTTTCCTTATTTTGAAAGTGTCGAAGAGCATGTCTATGTTTTTCCCCTGTAATTATTTACCATTATCGGACAAGATTTCCGCTGGTATGCCGAACCTGCAAATAATTTTTTGGAATATGAAAGTAAACACGTCCACATTTCTGATCCTGGATAAGGCTTTAGCTTCCACCCATTTACTGAAGTAGTCCGTGGCTACTATCAAAAATCGTCTTTTCCATGATCCTGCGATGAAAGGCCCAATGATATCTATGCCCCATTTTGCAAATGGCCACGGACTATCCACAGAATTCAACGTTGTTGCTGGTGCGTGTATCTTTTTGGCGAAACGCTGACATTCTTCACATCGTCGGGACATTCTTGCAGCATCTTGTATCATTGTGGGCCAGTAATATCCTTGCGTTTTTGATTTGTCGGCTAGTGATATCATGCCGCTATGATTCCCTGTGTCACCATAATGGATGTCGTTTAGAATTCGATGCCCCTCTTTCCTGGATAAGCAACGTAGTAACGGTCCGAGGAAAGATTTCTTGTACAGGATCCCATCTCGAAGATCATATCTTCCTACTTTGGAGAGTATTTTCCTGGTTTGTTTGTGATCCGCGGGTAAGGTTCCATCTTTGAGAAACGCATGGACCATCATTCTCCAATCATCTTCGTTGTCGAAATCTTCGTCTTGATTTGTTCTTGACAGGATATCTTCTTCGTCAAAATCGTCGCAGATGTCTTCTCCCACCTGATCTTCGATATTTTCTTTCACTGTATCTTGATTTGTAGCAAAGGAAATTGTGATGCAATCGAAGGCTCGTATACCCTTGTTATTTTGATAGCTTCGATACTCTTGTCCTTCAGCATGGATGATATATATGCTAGGGCATCCGCGTGCCTGAGATCCCTTCTGCAGAAGTGCCGGAACTTGATGTTCGGAATTTGTGATGCCAATGTTTGGACCAAGGCCATGTAAGCTGAGAGGGTGTCGTCGTACACATTGTATTCGAGACCTATTTGCCGTATGACAAGCTGTGAATCACTTGTCAGTCTTACATCAGTTACCCCATCTCTATTATCAAGCGGAGGGCATGTACGACTTCCTCGTATTCGACGATGTTGTTAGTATGCTCTTTGAATTCTAACCTGAGTGCCTGTACGATCCTTTCTCCAGTTGGGGTGGTGATGACAATGCCTATTCCCGCCCCTTCCTTATTTTTGGAACCATCAACGAAGACTTCCCATTGTCTTTGACTTGCGGGTTCGAGGATATCAACTGGATCCTTGCTTTCTTCGTCGGCTTCTGGTATTTCCCTAATCTCTTCATCGTTGTCCAGGGGAGGTCTGCTAAGAAATCCGCCAAAACTTGGGATTTTTGGGAATGTTGAATTTCATGAATGATGTTGAATTGGTCCAGGTGGGTGTTCCACTTGGCTATTCTTCCTACTTTTCCCGCGCTTTTGAGGACTGCTTCCAGTGGTGCTTTTCATGGGACGCGGATGAAGTGAGTTAAGAAATAGGTTCTCAGCTTTTGAGTAGCCCATACCAATGCCATGATGAGTTGTTCGATCTTCGTGTAATTCCTTTCCGCAGAATTGAGGGTCTTACTGACATAATAGATAGGTTGTTCTATCTTCGTATTGGTTTTAACCAACACTGCGCTAACCGCGTCTTCTGTCGCTGCTATGTACAATGCCAAAACCTCATCAGGATCAGGCTTCTGCAGGATTGGAATTGAATCCAGGTGTTCCTTGATTCTTTGGAAAGCTTCTTCGCATTCTGCGGTCCATTCAAACTTACTCCCTTTTTTGAGGATATTGAAAAAATGTTTGCATTTGTCCGAGGATCGAGCAATAAACCTGCCCAAGGCTGCTAAGGACCCATTGAGCTTTTGCACTTCTTTTAAATTCTTCGTAGATGGCATTTCCACTATGGCCTGAATCTTCGCGGGGTCTGCCTCAATGCCCCTTTTTGTTACCAGATATCCGAGGAATTTCCCTGAGGTGACACCGAAAGTGCATTTTTCTGGTTACTTTCATGTGATGTTTCCTCATTGCTTCGAAAATATCTCTCAGGTCCTGGTGGTGATCTTTGCGCAGCCTACTTTTGACGAGCATGTCATCAACGTAGACTTCTAGGGTACTACCAATCCATGGCCTGAAGATAGCATCGACCATTCTTTGGTACGTTCCCCTGCGTTTCGAAGTCCAAAGGGCATTCTAGTGTAGCAATAAAGGCCATGCGGGGTGTAGAATTGTGTGTAGTTGATCTTCTTCTGCCAGGGCTACTTGGTTGTAACCAGAATATCCGTCCATGAATGACAGCTCTTCGTATCCTTCCACTGCTTCAACCAGTTGATCTATGCTCGGCAGGGGATAGCTGTCCTTTGGACATGCCTTGTTGAGGTTAGTAAAGTCGATGCATATCCTAACCCCTCCATTTTTCTTAGGAACGACGACCATGTTGGAGATCCATGTAGGGTATTTGACTTCCTTGATGAAGCCTGCTTCTAGTAGTTTCCGAAGTTCTTTTTCTACTGCCTTATGATACTGGTGCAACTTTTCTTATTTTCTGCCTGAAAGGTGGCGTGCCTGGTTTGATGCGCAGCTCGTGTTGGATTATTTTCGGATCAATCCCCGGCATGTCTCCTAACTTCCAGGCGAATACATCCGCGTATTCTTTAAGTAATTTGGTTAAGGAATCTTCTCTTTTTTCGTCCATTATGGTCCCTACTTTGATCATCTTCGGGTTTTCTTCCGTTCCTATGTTGATTTTTTTACGGGCTCCACTGGTGTGAACACCGGCTTCGGGTCCCCAAGGACTGGGACGTTCTTTAATTGCTATTTGGTATGTTTCTGTCCTTCGTTGGCTGCTGAAGTACTTGCCTCTGTGTTAAGGACATTATCATCCTTTGTCAAGCCCTTCCTTGTGGTTTCCTTGAGGAACAGGTCTATGGCCTTTTCTTTCGCAGCTTCTTTATTTTTGATCCTTCGGGTTTTCCGCTGTTCTTCCTGTTCGTTGTTGATATGATCCTGAATGGCCTAGCACTATTTTGCAGAGACCCGATCTCCCTTGATTTCCATTAATCCCTCGGGTGTAAGGAACCTGAGATATTGGTAGTAAGTTGCTGCCACTCCCTTGATTTTATGTACCCACTTTCGTCCAATAATGGCGTTATAGGGGGATGGGGCGTCTATGACGCTGAATCGTGTTTTTATCTTCATGGGCCCGGCGTTCACCTGCAACACGATGTCTCCCAATGGCTTTGTGGGCGCTCCATTGAACCCGTAGATGGTGTAATAAGAGGTCATCAGCTGTTCATCATGGAGCTTCATCCGTTTGAAAGCGTCGTAGAATAGAACGTTCACTGAGCTCCCCCCGTCGATGAGGATCTTTTTGAAGTTACATCCGGCCACTGGTAGTGTGAGGACTAAGGGATCGTTATGGTCTTCCATATCTTCTTCGATATCTTCAGTATCGAAGATGATAGGTGCGTTCATCCGCTCTTCGTGCTCGTCCACCTCTACGCCATCGATCTTGTATAATTCGCAGTGGTCTTCGAATTGCTTTCGTAGTCTCTTTCCTATCTGCGCTGTGAGTGAGGGCCCTGCGGCTTCAGAATACGAGATGGTGTTGATTGTGCGGTTTCCCTATGGAAGTTGGACTTGCCTGGTTCGTTTGGATCTGTCCTCGGTGACTTCCTTTCGTATGTATTGCTTGAGTTCGCCAACATCAATCAATTTTTGGATCATTATTTTGAGGTTCTTGCATTTCTCGGTTTGGTGTCCATTGAAGCAATGATACTCACAGTAATCTTTAGACTTCTCGGTCCTTGGGGGCTGTTTTCCCTTAGACCACGACCACTCCAAGTTTTCCCTTCCTTTGATCTCTCGCAAGATCCGAGCGTAGCTAGCATTGAGCTTCGTGTAAACCTGATCTTCGAATTTTCGATCGTCTTTTTGTCGTTCATCTCTTTGTTCCTTCCTATCTTTGTGCGCTCGTTCCACTGAGCTATTTCTTTTGGCCCCGCTGGTTTGTTCTGCGGAATTGGTACGGTGAGACCTCTGCGTTTGCGCCCTCGGGTTCTCACGCTGGATTTCTTCAAGACGAGCGTATTTCTCAATAATTATTCGAAGATCTCCTTCTGTCTTAGGTACGCTCCCGTGGATCTCGACAAATAGTGGACTCATTCGGTCTAATCCCCACTTGTAGCAGTTGATGCTTACCACGGGATCCACACTCCCTATGGCTTGGAAGATCTTGTGCCATCTGTTGGTGTATTCCCTCGTGTTCTCCTTGTAACCAATTGCCAGAGAAAAAAGTTTATCCATTCCGGTGTTGACGACTTTGTTGTACATGTAGGTTATCAAGAATTTCTCTGCGAGTTGATCGTAGGAGTTGATGGAATCAGGTGGCAGGTTGTCAAACCAAGACAAAGCCGATCCCTTCAGGCTTGATGGGAAATACCTACAGAGGACGGCGTAGTTTTGACTCCATCGGGCTAAGATACGATTATAATACCGGATATGTGCCGCGGGATCACTGGATCCGCATAGCATTCAAAAGTTGGGACATGGCACTTTAACGTAATGGGGGTATTTGCCAGGCGATGAGTTAGGGGCGTGGAGTTAGCTTCTTTCATCACCTCTTCAAGTCTTCCTCTGCCTTGTCTGGCTTTTAACTGCCTGATCTCAGCCATCATCTCTTCACGCAGCTCTTCCATTGCGTAGTGATGTCCTGCGTGCTCAGTTGAGCGTTTCTTTGTTCGAATCTCAGTGTCATAATAGTCTAAATCTTCGGCGGCATATTCTAGATCGTCTGCACTGCTTCCCCTAGCGGCGTTTTCTAGGATAATTCTTTGGTCTCGATTAGGCTCTGGTGCCTTAGAATTTGCTTCGTCCAGTTGTTGGCTAGTCTTCGTGCTTTGGGCAATCCTATCTTTCAAGTATTGGTTCTCCCTGGCTAATAAAGCTAAGGCATCTGCGTAGACCTGTTGGCTCTTTTTCAATTCTTTGAGATCTACCATCAGTCGGTGGGACTCGTTTGATCCCTGATTGGGAGATCCGGCTTGCACTCCTACGGCCATAGTTTCCCCTTCGTCTACTGTGTGTATTAAGGGTGGTAGAGGATCAACTTCAATTGTTGGTATCTCCATGCTTGGTCCCCTCGGTTGAGCTTCCACCCGCGGTACTAAAATCACTGGTATGGCTTGATTCTGATCGTTGGTTGACGTCATTCCGAAGACTGGTGGATGTGCGGGATGATGTGTCATAGATTCCGCCATCCCTTCTCTTTGTTGATGGATTTGGATTAAAACCAAAGTCTTGTTAGCTTCTGTAGCCTGGAGGGCCGCAACAGTTACGTTGTTTTTTTTGGCTGCTGCTTTGAGAGCCGCGGCTGCAATGGATTCAGGTTCATAGGTGAGGTGATTTCCGCAGCATCCTGCCTCTGAGTAGCTGTCTTAGCTTTGTCTCCTTTCTGCTTGCTTCGGGTCAGGACCGGGGTAACCCTCGGTGTCTCCTTTGATGAGGCTTTGGTTTTTCCTGCCCCTGGTATCTTTTCCATTTTTAGTCCTTTTTCTTCATAGGGGAATAAATAAAGAGAACCAAAGATATCCACGAGGATCGGGTTAGTGCCATTCGCACCGCAGAATTTGCGGAATAAAAGGAAATGAGCTGCCAAAGGGTCTTAATAAAAGAGAAACATAAAGGCTCCGTCGGTCTAGTTTTCGCAATTCAAGTCCTCTAATAAACAATCATGGACCTTGTTTTCAGACTACTTTTGAAAAGGAAAACTCTTGAAAAGGCAGATCCGTAACGAGAACTCATGAATCTGGATTACTTGCAAATCTGTGATAGATAGCCGTGGATTTGTCTGCTTTGAAATGGTGTGTGAAAATGAAGACCATGAACCCAGAATGAAAAAGGTTTTGAAAGCACGCTGAACCAAGAAAAGGATTACAACCATAACACGTGTTTAAGGTGAAATCACAGGATAAGATAAATCTTTTACCGGGACAAAGTCCCTGTTTCTAGCGCCAAATTGTGAACACATAAATCACGAAGCCATCCACGTGTGCACAAACAATATTCGCATACATCCTAATTCTAGAATTGTACGTCGTATGCATAAAGGGGATGATTATATCGATTCATCGACTCGAAGCCTTCGGGCTTGTCATTGTCTAGTCGAGTATTATCGTAAATAATGTTCGAATAAAGGAATAAACCAAGAATCAAGTATAAATGTTAAGCATATGAAGTTTAACGCTGAATGTAAGGTGCTGAAATGTAAGTAAGACAGATTTACGTGGTTCGACGCTAAGGCCTACATCCACGGGGTTGGTGTTTCACTATGTATTGAATGGTTACAAAGATAGTCGAATGACTTTAGAATATCCATAGGTCTGCGGAAGTAGGGGGATTACTCACTCTTCATATTTCTCTCTCCTATATTCTCCTATAATTGCTCTGAATTGATCGATCCCTTCTTTCTTAGTGGAGAGGGGTATTTATAGGGTTGGAACGTGGGTCCTACTTCTGAGGTGCCGTTGTATTCTTATCTTCTTGTGCTTTGTGCCCATTACGCAGAGGTCTTCGGTGTATGCTGCGGCCTGAGCTTGAATACGAAGAGTTATCCTCGCCTCTTCCACGAGCTGATTGACACGTGTATATCTCTTTGGTATTTAATGCGGGTAGATGGATGTCTGCTCGTGTCAGACAAGTGTCTCTTTATCTGGTCACATCTGTGTCAGCCGAACTTCCTCTCGGCCGTTGATCTGGGATCTTCCTCGGGATTGGATGTGATAACACCCAAGGGGTATTATCTGGTGCTCCTCTGAGCCATCATATCTCTGTGACCCTTTGTCCCTGACCGTCGGATCTGCTGACCGATGGCATCTTCTGATGAGATGCTTGCTATCATGTTTTGATATCTTGTTTCGCATGCCTTCCTCGTGTCTCTTTCTGTACACGTGGTGGATAATGAAAGGTGTACATACAACAGTTCCTGAAGAAATCCAAGCCTGGGAAAAGCTGATTCAATTCTCTGATCCATGAAATGTAAATTCACTTATCCATGAAAACCATGGATTGTTGAGACTATTAGTTCCACATTGTTTGGGTTATCTAAGATCCTGCAGTTTATAATCCTTAAGGCCTCTCCACTCATTGCCCATTGATTTTGAGTTGGATGCCCGTATTCTAACATGATATCAGAGCAGGCTATTTGTATCGAGTCATTTGATTTGACCGCACCTTTACTCCGCGTCACCCGATTTATTGTCCACGTATTAGACCTAACGAGACTACACGTGGGGGGTCGTGTTGAGATTATTATCCCCACATTTTATGGATTATTTAAAATCCTGCCATTTATAATCCTTAAGACCTCTCTACTCATTGCCAATTGGTTTTGAGTTGGATGCCCGTATAACATGTGGATGTGCGGCATGAATCTATTTTTTCAATGAGAATGAGAAGTTCCCATCTGATCTGAATATGATTGAAGATCAGTATATTGTGGTGTAAATGTCACAAGATGTAGAAATCTAATACCATCAGAGTTCCCAGATGTTCAAAAATGCTTCCGAGTTTCTGAAATGACAATACACGTAAGAAATGACAATACATAGTTGGAAAATGCAGGCATTAGTCCGACCATATTTCCTCCAAACCCTAGTTAGCAATTTGGGATTCGGTAAACATACGGAACGGCAAACGTACGCGTCTTATACGGTTTTGTAAAACCCAGATCCGGTCCAAAATTTGGTCAACGGGGCGTGATTCGTCAGTAGTTCAGAATGGCATACGTACGTGTATAATTCGATTTATAAATGTGAGTTCGGCTCTGAAAATTGGGTATCTATGTATAACAAATAATTTGTATTTATAAGATCATAGACCAATTTTTATGCATATGTATGAATTATTTAAAAATAAAATAAATTTAATATGATGATATTAATAATATATACAACATTATTCATCCAAGAGGACGTGGTATAGTGATTTAGATGCTTGGTTAATGAGTTTGAGATCTCTCTCACCCTCAAATCTCTTCAATCATTTTTGTTTCATAAAAATTATATCAACGTCTAATATTGGATCGTGTATGCTCGGGAGGCAGTAAAGTCCAAAAATTAGGGCCTTTGAAAACGTAAAAGCTAAAGAATTTCTGGTGAATTAAGCGAACGTATTATTCGGGATACGTAAAGTTCGTGAACGATTCACAAATAATTCAAGAATACGACATAATACGCGTTTTGAATTCGGAGTTGCAAACGTTCACGAATAAGACGGTAAAATTCGTGATACCAAAAAGTTCACGAATGATTCACGAACTTACTAACTAGGAGCCAAACACAATAATAACTTACTTCTTGGAAGTGATTTTTATTTTATTTTAATAAGATTTTTTTTCTTGACACTCTTAGAAACTACTTAAAGATCTAAACTTTCTCAAAAATAAGGCAACATCACGTGAAATCATCTAACCAGTAAGTATATTTTTAGTCTCCCAATTACATAAACTACGACGGTCTGTCACCACATTTATCAGCAAGATCCCTTCTCTTTTTAACCAAAAAAAAATGTCAACTTATTAATGAAGCTCCCAGTTTCATAAACTACTTAACTCTTTTCTCTAGGTGTTTTTAGGGGGAAGTAAATACTAATTACAGAGATCGATTAATGGTGATGATAACTCAAGATATATCTTCATTGTTTTGCACTATTTTCATTTGTACATCTTTTGCTCTCTTCTATTCCATCA
Source organism: Papaver somniferum (assembly GCF_003573695.1). Lineage (NCBI taxonomy): Eukaryota > Viridiplantae > Streptophyta > Magnoliopsida > Ranunculales > Papaveraceae > Papaver > Papaver somniferum. The sequence continues at coordinate 10,146,293 of NW_020631041.1, forward strand.
CCACCACCAACTTCCTCTTCTCTTACATTGATACCGTCACTAGCCATGCCACTTCCGTGCACTTTCATCGCATCTTCCCTCCGGCCACCACCATCAACGACGACAACAAAGTAACAATCACCTCAACCCCTCCTCCACCATCACCGCCGCCTCCAATGCTATCAAATCCACCTCCGCCGCCTCCAATGCTACCATCTCCTTCATCACCACCGGCACCATTACCATTACCGCCACCTTTACCATCACCAGTGTCGCCACCTCCTCCAACGCTGTCATCTCCTCCACCGTCGCCACCTCCTCCATCACCACCACTTCCCATGCTGTCACCTCCACCACCATCACAGCCTCCAACACTATCATTACCCCTACCGGTGTCACTACCATCATTTCCTCCATCACCGTCACCACCAGCGCCACCACCTCCACCAACACCTGAAGAAGAGGAAGATTTCAAGCTTTTCCAATCAGCTGCCAAGGTAAACTCAACTCCAACACCAAATGCACCCCAAAAAATAGCCTTCCTGTTCCTCACAACAACACCTCTACCATTAGCACCACTCTGGGAACTCTATTTTAATCAAAACAACAACCAAACCATGAAAAACCTATTCAACGTTTATATCCACGCTGATCCATCTCATCCCTACAATCCACCATTCTCCGGTCACTTTTTCAACCGAACAATCCCTTCATCGAAACCGACCCAACGCGGTTCACCATCTCTGATCGCATCAGCTCGCCGGTTACTCTCCGAAGCTTTACTCGACGATCCATCCAATTCCAGATTCATCATTCTCTCAACTTCTTGTATTCCACTTCATTCTTTCAACTTCACTTACAACATGCTTTTTCAGACAAACAAAAGCTTCATCGAAATCCTTAAAGGCGAACCCAAAGAATTTGTCCGGTACACTGCTCGTGGCAATGCTGATATAATGCTACCGGAAATACCTTTCGAAGATTTCCGAATCGGATCCCAGTTTTTCATACTGAGTCGCCACCACGCGAAATTAGTGGTAAATGATGAGAAACTATGGAGGAAATTCAAACTTCCATGTGTGTTTCCCAAATATTGTTACCCAGAAGAACAGTATTTCTCGACGTTGCTGAACATGGAAGATTCAAGTTCTTGTATACCTGCAACACTAACACATGTGGACTGGTCGAAACGTTTAGGTTCTCATCCTTGGACTTACAGGGATACCGAAATTGGAATGGAACTTATCGAGTCTTTAAGGCAACGAGAGCTCAGATATGGAAATGGCGGTGTTGAAAATCAAACTGAAGCAGCTCGTGTTGATCCTAATTATTCATTTCTGTTTGCAAGAAAATTTTCAAGAAATTGTTTGAAACCGTTGCTGGATATTGCCGGTGAGTTCATTCTGAGAAACTGATACTGTAAAGTGAATGTTGTCAACCTTTTGGGGTGTAAATAGAGTCCAATTCTATGGGATGGCTACACTGTGACTGTACACACCATACTAGCAACATTTTGGATGTTTGGATCCCAATACATATATTTCGAAATTGTAAGCAGATTAATTGGACCAGTTTTTTAATAGAACATTCTATATCAAGTAAAGTACAGTAAAAAAAAAAAAGGTACAAGCTCTACAGTTAGTTAGACTAATTCAGACACGGAGATTTTTCTCTAAAACAATTTCAGCGTTACACTGATATTTTTCTCTAACTACTTGCAGCATATGAAATCACTTTTATTTGCTCAAGAGATTTCCAGAAAGCCAGCTAAAATAGGCCGACTGAAATACATGAATAAAACAAAAGCCAAAGAAACTAAATAGAAATTTTTACTTACAGAACCTGTAATAAGAGACATTAGGCAAAAGATCAGGTTCCCAAGAATGCTGAGCTCTCTCCCCAACATCTGTAACCTTTTATTGCCAACAGAAGTTCAGTTCTCTGAAACAATGGGTACACAGGAATCAGATAGCTAACTGCAAGCTTTTAACCACCTTGCACGAATGAACCAAGGGAGCATTACCCTTTTGAAGACATCCACCACAGATTTTGAATTTAAAATGATAATAGTGCGACTACAATCAAGAGAAACACAAATTGGTTTGGATTCATATTCATATGGGTGGCTATAACTTGGTACACTAAGACTGGAAATCGAGGGTAATGTATTGCAGTACCTTGCCATCAACAATTTCTCAATCACTACAAATTTGAATTTTCTCAGCAAATTGATTCCAAAAGAAAAAATCATTTAATGCGAAGACATGAACCAAACTCACTTCTCAACCTATGGCCATCAAGGCTTAGCCCCTAACCTCAATATTCATATCCCAATGCTACCTATGGTTCTTGGGCACATGCAATTGTTTGTCTAGTGCTGAACCATAAGCGTGAAGCAATAAACTACGAGCCTTGAACCATAAGCCAGCACAGCGTTGAGAGACCTGGCCCACAAAACATAAATCATATTCTACCCAGTCTCGAATTAAACTCGGAGTGATTTTAGGTTAACCAAGCAAATCAACCGAGATTTGCACCGTGAGCGGATCCAGCTGAGCGTTCTCAGCATTGAGATAGGGGTGGGCAGGAGTGGGCCCCACCACCCCTCTCACACGGTGCAAAATTCGGTGGTCAGCCTTGGTTCACCAAATTTTGCACCGTGTGAAAGGGATGGTGGGACCCACTCCTGCCCACCCCTATCCCAATGCTAAGAACGCTCAGCTGGGTCCGTTGGATCCCCACACAGTGCGGTCAACCTAGAATCACCCGTTAAGCTTTTCGCTAGACATCAAAAGTCAACACCTAGCATTTTACCACTAAAATGCCTATATCCTGAGCCTAGCACAATAACTTGGTGGGAGCGACTTGGCGGACTTTACCTAACATCAGAAACCAAAGCTACTCTACAACCCCTTAGCCCTCAGCTCAAGCTCACATACCACTGCTGAGCCTATGGTTCTTGGGCACATGCAGTTTTATGTCCAGTACTGGAAGTGCTGAGCAATAAGTTCCGAACCTTGAAACTTGAACCATAAACAATTTCACGTTGAGAGTCTTGGCTCACCTAAGTCACCCCGTACTCTAAGAGGACTTAACTATTTACCAGACATTAAAACACCTAAAAAGTAAAACTAAGCAATAAGCTGGAATAAACTTGGTGGACCAGCACTCATCCCCATTTTCTAACTCGGAACCCTCAGCTCGCTCACAAACCACTGCCGACCTTATGGTTCTTCGGCACTCACAGTTGTATGTCTACTGCTAAACCATGTGTCAAACAATGAGTTGTGAACATCGACATTTGAGCTAAAAATAAATAGCATAGACAATTTTGACCCACCAAATATGCACTATACTCAAAGATAGTTGATAGAGTACACTATTTACTACCATGGAGAACCATACAATACAAGACATGGTACACATCCACATAAACTACCCACCAGTCCACAAGTAATACGTCCAGTCATAATCTTAGTAACCAAAAGTTATACCTAACCAGGTAATATTACTAACTGATTTATGTTCTAACCATCCCAAAAAACGTAACTGTTTACTATACTAGACACAATCAAACATCGATATCTAAAAAGCTAATAATTTGTTCACTAGTAGAATGATTTATTGCTTTCACTACGTTACAAGCAACAACACCGTATAGACTTATCAAGAATAAGTCTATGTACCAACCGAAAGATGTGCTTTGATATTTACTTATCCTACTTATCAATGCCACATCATCCGGTTAGTACGGAGACTTATTTTTGATAAGTCTGCATAGCATTATTGTAATACAAGTTAGTATAATACAACACCTGTGCAACCAAAGATAAGGAAGAAACTAGCTTGGTCGAGTTATAACCCCACCACCTTAGGCCGAGTTAAGTTGAGCCATCATTATTTATTAGGGGGAATGATAGAGATACCGAGGGAAAAATCCCACAAATCTCACCGACAATCACAGAATTGAAGGGCCCACCATCCATGAAGATTAACAGGAGGCCACGTTTTGGTGGTGAGTCCACCAATTCTGTGAGTGTCGGTGAGATTCGCGGGATTTCTCCCTCGGTATCTCTATCATTTTCGATTTAAACACTAATGCCTGGTAAAACAGCTTGGTTGACTAGCACGCAACCCCTCATCACCCACTCACTTAACACTATACAGTAAACCAAACTCACTCTCCAGCTAGTGGCCCTGGTCCTCAGTGCCTCAGCTCAAAGCTCTCATCCACTGTTGAGAAACTGTGATGTGCTAGCCATCCCGCAAGATATAACTATTTTATCACACTACACAACTAAATATCAGTATCTAAAAAAGAAAAAAAGAAAAAACGGTATCACTCGAAGAATGAGCTGTTGCTTTTTGCTATAAGTGCAATTCCTTCACAATCAAAGATATGGAATGGTGTAGCAGAACTTAAGAAACTATCTTTCAAACTCAAAGTAGTGCACACAACCTTCATCCCGTGGCCTTAAGTCCCCACTGTCTTGGGCCGAATCGAATTGAGCCATTAATATTTAATAGACATCGAAACACCTACAATTAGAACCCAAAGAACTAGGATGTCTACACCCCAAGTCTGGAAAAGCAGCTTGGTGGGCACTCAACCCCTCATTTAAAACTACAAACCAAACCCACTATCCAACTCGTGGCGCCCAGAGCCCCTCAGCTCAAAGCTCGCATCCCACTGTTGATTTTTTATGTGCTTGGAAACAGAGAACATTTATCTATATCCTTGTTCATAGAAAATTATAATTCATATATAAAGTATCGAAACACTAAAAAGTTTTTATTATTCTGAGTTTACTAGTAGTAAGTCCATGAGTTGCACAGTTTTCTAATATGCGCCACAAAATAAACACGAAACTACTCAGTCTCAGAGCTGAACTTGGTATTTCCCGAGAAGACAATAACGTAAATTTATAATGGTTAATGAGATTATTTCAGACAATCGGGATTCTTTAAGACAATTCTAGCATTACACTGAGATTTTTCCCTAAAACTATTTGGAGCATACAAAATCACATCAACCCACCAACACTATTTGGAGCATACAAAATCACACCAACCCACCAACACTTAAAACTCACAGTAGTGCCCACTCATTTACGGGAAGAAAATCTGAAGACTCAAAATCAGACTCAAAAGTGTTGATTATTTGGTTTGGGTTCAAATTCATCATATGGGTGACTATAACTTGGTATACTGATAGTGGAAAAAGGAGGGCGAAGCAATGCAGTACCCTGCCATCAACAATTTCTCAATGAGCCAAATTGATGTTTTTAAAGATTTTCTCAGCAAATTTATTGCAAAAGCAAAAATGAAAAAAATTAATAATCAGATAAGTGTGAAGACATGTATCAAACTCACTCCCTAAAATGTGGCCATCAACGGTCAGCACAAAGCCTTAACCTCAAAACTCGCATTCTACTGCTGAGCTTATGGTTCTCTGGCACATGCAATTGTATGTCTAGTGCTGAACCATAACTGCCAAGCAATACACTACGAACCTTGAGATTTGACCCATAAGCCACGAAAGAGTTGAGAGACCTGCTCCACACAACCTGAAAGCCCTAGCACTTGACTACTAAGATGCCTATCTCCTGAGCCTAGCACAATAACTTGGAGGGACAGACTTAGTGGACTTCCCTAAGCACCGGAGACAAAACTTACTCTACAACCTCTAGCCCTCAGCTCTGAGCTCACATCCCACTGCTGAGCCTATAATTCTCTCTCGGAAGTGCTATATGTCCCCCACTTTTGCCCCCCATGACGTGGCACCCATCTAAACCCTTCATCTGGGAATGGTGAACAGTTAGGGGCATGCGAAAGGTCCTACTGAACAGCCATGGACCAGTACCTTTGCGACACGTCATGGGAGATAATAGTGGAGGACAATAACTAGGGGATATGAAGCATTCATGCTTCTCATCCCACATTCTTGTCCCCCACTCCTTTCCCTCAATACTTGTCGCAAAGATAGTGGTCCATTGGATTCAGAAAGGGATCCACCATTTTCCAAAAGCATCCACCAGTGTCCAGATCTGAGGTTTAGATAGGTGTCACGTATTGTAGGAAATGGGTGGGGATATGAAGCACTGTCCGTCTCTTTCCAGTACTGAACCGTAAGTGCCAAGCAATAAGTTGTGAAGCTAAAAATATGAACCATAAGAAATATTGGGCTGAGAGTCTTGGCTCACCTAAGTCTACACCATATTCTAAAACAAGGACTTACCAATATACAAGAGACTGAAACACCTAAAATCCAAGCTATAAGCTGGAATAACCTTGGTGGACCAAGCACATATCCCCACTGTCTCACTCGTGGCTTTCTATTCTTAGCCTGGATCCCTCGGCTCAATGCTCACATCCAACTGCTGAGCTATCTTATGATTCTTGGGCACATGCGGTCGTATGTCTAAAGCTGAACCATATATGTTAAGAAAATAAGTTGTGAACATTGACATTTGAGCTAGATAGCATAGACAATTTTCACCAACCAAATATGCACTGTAATCAAAAACCGTCAGTACACTACTTACTACAGTCTACAAGACAGATGCTACAAACCCACAAAAACCATCCACCACAAGTAACAAGACCAACGATTATCTGAGTTGGCAACATTTATATCTAACCAGGTAATATTACTAACTGTAGAACTCTCTTAATTATTATGTGCTAACCATCCCTAAAAACATACTACTTATCATGCCAAATATCAATTTCTAAAACCAAAAAAATAAAATAGCCTGTTTCACTTGTAGAATGATCTAATGCTTTTTACTACAACGCGAGATAGTATAACAACACCTTCACAATAAAATATAAGGAATGGTGCTTTGCAACCTTCATCCTGTGGCCATAAACCCCCACCGCCTTAGGCCGAGTTGAGCTATCAATATTTTCTAGACATTTAAACTAGTCTGGAATTAAACTATTTACTTGAATCAAAACACCTACCACTTGACCACTAAGATGCCCATCTCCTGAGCCTAGCACAATAACTTGGTGGGAGAGACTTGGTAAACTTTACCTAACACCACAGACCAAACCTACTGTACAATCTCTGGCCCTCAATGCTTAGCCTTAGCCCTCACCTCAAAGCTCACATCCAAATGCTGAGCCTATGATTTTTGGGCACACGCAGTCTATGTCTACTACTGAACCATAAGTGCTGAGCAACAAGTTGAGAAACTTAAAATTTGAACTATATAAAAAAATGGCATTGAGAGTCTTGGCTCACCCCATATTGTAAGACAAGGACTTAACAATTTACCAGTCATTGAAACACCCACAAATTACACGATAAGCTGGAATAACCTTGCTGGACCAGCACTTATCCCTTCACCTAACACCACAGACAAAACCCACTCTCTAACTCCTAGCCTTCTATCCTTAGCCTGGATCCCTCAGCTCAATGCTCACATCGGAAGACCATGCTACATATCCCACACTCTTGTCCCTAATTTCTTTCCCCAATACGTGTCCCCCATTTGAACCCCAGATCTGAGAAATGGGAAACCTTTGAGGGAAGCGGTGGGTCCCTTTCGGCATACCATGGACCACTATTTTTGTGACACGTGTCAGGGAAAGGAATGGGGGACAGAAGTGAGGGATAAGAAGCATTTTCGCACATCCCACAGCTGAGCTTATGATTGTTGGGCACACTTAGTCACATGTCCAGTGCTGAACCATATGTGTTAAGCAATAAGTTGTGAACAATGACATTTGAGCTAAAGAGCTAAACCTAGATAGCATAGAAAATTTTAATCCACCAAATATGCACTATAATCAAAGATAGTTAGTACACTATTTACTACAGGACATATGGAACCAATTCACATAAACTATCCCCCACAAGTAACACGTCCAATGACAATCTGAGTAAGCAAAATTTATATCTACCGTGTAATATACTAACTACACAACTCTCTTAATTGCAATGTGCTAACCATCCAGAAAAACATAACTTTTTTATCATACTGCACTATCAAAATGTAAAAACGAAAAAAAAAAAAACAAGAGTCCTTCTAAATGAACCATGTATTTAGACCACCCAAAAACCGCACACTCACAAAGAGTGGCACCGCCCCCAAGATTTTTGGAGAGGGTTGGTTTTTGGGACCAATTCTTTGTGAGTGGTCGGTTTTTAGGTGGTCTAAAATGACGGTTCATGAAGAATCGTTGTCGAAAAAACAAAACAACGGTTTCATTCGTAAAATGATCTGTTGCTTTTTGCTATAAATACAATACCTTCACAATCAAAGATAAGGAATGGTGTAGCAAAACTTGAGAAACTAGCTTTCAAGTAGGGCACACAACCTTCATTCTGTGGCCATAAACCCCCACTGTCTTAGGCCGAATTGAATTGAGCCATCAATATTTACTAGACATTGAAACACCTACAAGTAGAACCCAAATAACTAGGATGCCTATACCCGAAGCATGGTAAAGCAGCTTGGTGAACTAGCACTCAACCCCTCATCCAATCATTTAAAACTACAAACAAAACCCACTAACCAACTCGGGCCAGCCAGAGCCCCTCAGCTCAAAGCTCGCATCCCGGTGTTGAGCTTATGATTCTTGGTTACATGCAATCGCATGTCTAATATGGACCATATGTGAAGCAATAAGCTGTGAAGATTGAAACTTGAGCTATAAACCAAATAGCATGGAGAGCCTTGTCCCGACAAGTCTGCACCATAGTCTGAGACATGGACTCCACTTTTATAACAATTAGAGATCTAAAGACTTAGCATAGTTCATTTCAAAAAAAATAGAATAATATCTATTAGCTCACTATTACCGTTTTAATGTTACAACCAAGCACACATTGAGCTAAAGGCTACTGAGTACATACAAATTAAATTATCAGTCCATATATAGTAAACGATAACCAATATAAACCTACTGTTTGCTAAGCCTAGTGGTGTATTCTCTTTCTAAATCAGTTGTGAAAGCAGTTCAGCAGAAAGAAAAAAAAATATATGAGTAAAATCAAGCCCACTGACAAGGGATTCGTGGGTGTTAGAGATCTTACCTCATGTTCCGGACAGGGGATAAATATGCTGAGCCAATTCAAGCAGCTGTCAGACTGATATTCATAGCTTTTCTCCTTCCTTAGACTACTATAATGGTGCTCTAATTTCCAGAGTCAAAACCACTTAACTATACAACAAATTAAAAAGGGCACAATTGCTGAACAAAAGACTAAAAATGAAATAAGCAGGTCTTCTTTTCCTTGGGAGACTTCTCTATGCTTGCCTTGTTCATCAAATGTCATTGTACTTCAGATCTACAACAAAACAAGAACAGACCTAAAAATATAAGAAATTAAAAAGAAAAATCTTAAGAGACAAACTGGAATAGACAAAATCCTTCAAGGAGGTCCTTACAATACAAACAATCGGAATCACCGGAATTAAGAATCGCTAATTCATATTGCTAATTCATAAAACGTGGCAACGCCATTATGGAAAACAACATCAACAAGACGTTATATTACCAAACTATGCTTCACCCCTCCCGCAACTGCATCTTCATTGGCCACCAGCAACATTATTGGCCTTGCAACAGTTGGAAGTGAAAGCTTTAACTGTTCAAGATCAAAACTATATAAGATGGGCTACGACTTTATAATTTACCATATTCTGAACTATAAAACAATGGTACTAGCCTATAAATCTGCTAGATTATATGTAAGAATCATTCAAGAAACTTTTGGATCATATGCATAAGTATCAATAATATTAGCCATCCAACGGATGAAGCTGAAAATTACTAATGAACTGCTCATAAGAAACTTTATAAACAGACAAAAGTAGCACGATGCCAACACCATAGAGTGAATTAAGAAAACTAACTGTAAGTGCAGAGCATATGAACAATACAATCACTGTAGCGCTTGGGATAATAATGGGAAAACCCAAATCATGACATATCAAAGCTAGAGCTCATAATGCATCGTTTTTCTGCCCGTAATCTATTCCAGTAGATTAATGAGTTCCAGTTTGAGGTTTACTCTTATACCAAGAATCACTCTGCAGTTGCTAGGACCCAAATCATAATGGGAAAACCCAAATCATAATGGGAAAACCCAAATCATGACATATCAAAGCTAGAGCTCATAATGCATCGTTTTTCTGCCCTTAATCTATTCCAGTAGATTAATGAGTTCCAGTTTGAGGTTTACTCTTATACCAAGAATCACTCTGCAGTTGCTAGGACCAAGGTCCAGCCTTATAGTGTGAAACCTTCCAGATGACAAGTTGTCTAAAAGTCATCCTAAGAAATATCTGCATCCTGCATCATGTGGAGCACAGGTAGGTGAAGCTAATAATATTGCTGAGCATCTTCTCAAACAGTTTCCATTGAGGGCCAATCAGAACTTCAGGGTTTAGGACTTGGATCTTGCTTTACATGACTTACTAAAGAATATAAATCAAACAACCTGAAATGCATAAGACCTTGGTGTTACAGTTTTAGTAGCTACACGTTAGGTGCCACTAGTTTAAAAATTTGCATTTAGATGCGTCATCATGGCAGCTGTTTAGCAATGCCTGTGGGTTACATAAACATCATTGTACTGAATTTTTTCACCAGATACGATACTTGTACACAACCAACATGCTACGTTTGGTAACAGAAACAATGAAGTAATAAGGTTGCAATTCGCAAGACCATATCCCAAACACAAAAGAGAAGAAATGAACATACCAGCCGCCTGTCGAGAATCCCCATCAAGGTGGCATGATCTCTCGCAGCAAGCTGAATTTTTCCACCGCTGTGTACAGCTTGCTTAAGGTTAGCAGTGAATCAATAAAGCAAGCTCTTTAAGGGTGCTGGATTAAGATCCAATCCATCGCATCCCGGAGTGAGTACAAAATTTGAGCATTTTCTCTTGCGTAATTGTACAAAAGCTCCTCCGTCTAAACTAACAATTTCACCCTCCTCATATCCATAAGTTGTGGATACACGTTTAACTCTGCAAACATACACATTGCAGTTATACATAAGTGGCAAATCTATTTATATTCAACTTTCTGAACTACCAAAAAGAAAGAAAGAACGAAAGCTGCTCAAATTTAACATGCCTCTAAACCATTAACCTATCACTTGTCACCCCGATCATCCACTCTTAACATACTTCCCATTTACTTAAACCCTGGAGTGATGTCTAGCTGGAAACTATACCCTTTGTGTTTATGATTATCTCTATTCTGTTTGCATATGTTCAATCATAACTCATATGACCAAAAAAAATCAATGAACAACAGAAACAAAATCGCAACTCTGTGAAATGTGATTGTGTGTACATTCATAGAAGGAGAAATAAACTATAGAAGGAAATTAAGCCCCTGATGTGAATCAAGGTTTTATTTAGTTACATTTAACCCATTTTTGATTCCTAAAAATAATCTGAGCATATTAAAAAGGCATCTATCTATCTATCTCCATAACACTCGGTGGTGAATCGTAAACATCCATCCCCAAATTCATCCGAAACCCCCAATTCATTCACCTAAACAAAGATATAGATTACCCTTAGAGAAATAAAAACAGAAGAAATTTCGAAAAAATAAATAAATTTAGAAACCCTAACCAGATCCTCAGAATATAACATCACGTCGAAGAATGGAACCTGATTCTTAAGTTATTATAGAAAACCATATTAGAGAGAGATTCTAACAACAATTTCTTCTCTTCTCTGGTTTTCATCGAATGATTTTGGAGAGAGAAGGAGAAATGAATTGTACGAGATGCAGTCTGGTCAGAGCAAGTCAACTGTGACCAGGGGTATTTGTGCAACTTTGTTTAGGGGACAGGATAGTAATTTACTTCAGCCGGTAAAGTGTAGTACATGTTTCTCAGCTCCTCTTTCACTCTGTTATATATTTTAGTCCCTCTCTGTATCTCTCTCTCCGGCCGTCTGAACAAGCACCAAGCAGTCATCATGCTTGTTTCTCCGGTTACCTTTAATAGGCTGGTGTTATCATCATCAAGAACAGAAACACCACCACTGGCACTGGAAAACTACTCCCTAAACAAGAAGAAATGTGAATTTATGGTCTCAGCAACACCATCAAGAGGAGGAGGAGGAGGCAATTTGTGGCGTAGAAAAAGACAGCAACGCAGAAATGAAGACAACGCCATTGGATATGGGTCCGATTCCGAAGAAACTGAGAAAACAGCAAGTGGAGTTGTTGGCCACGCTGTTCTAGCTAAAATTAGAGGTGCAGATAAAAAAGAAAATGTAACAACACCACTGAAAACTGCAGCCCCAGAAACAACAAGAACAGCAAAATGGAAAAAAGCGTCGACAACATCGTTAAACGGGTCTGACGTGCTAATGGCTTTACTCAATAGTAGTAGTAAAAGCAATATCAAGAAGAGGAGGAAGGGTAGGAGTACTTCTTTCACGAGGAGAGGCGACGATTACACTAGTAGCTCAGAGGAAGAAGATGAGGAGAATAACAGTCTTATGAGTCGACCCTTGCACATAAAGAAAGAATGGGGGTCTAAACTAGATGAACTAGGACGCTCCCTGGAAGAACTCGTCATGCTCCATGATTCAAGATGATACTCCAATGCTTAAAAGATTCATAAACCCCAAAAGGATGTAATTAAAATTAATTTAATCCATACTTTTACTCATAATTGTTCTTTTTTTTATGTCAGTTTTTAGTAGCTTGAATTGTTTAAACTTTCAACCTCATCAAATCTCTGCTGCTATCTGCGGCCTGCTGTCCGGAAGAGGATGACTTTAGGACATTTTCAGGATATGCCGTTGCGTGTTTAAGATTATCATCATAATTGACATTTGTGCTCAAAACCACAAATTTGATCCACGTTGTTTTCATTTTAGCCGTTTACTCGTGAATATCCACAGAGAGTAAGGTGTGGTCATAATAAGTCTGCTCCTCTCTTATCTTATATCTTCTCCTCTTTTCTGGCTGCAACATGTATAAGGCTATAAGCTCGTCAGCAGCAATTTTCATCCTTTTTTTTTTCCTTGTTTTGATGATGTCTCATTGTCAGAAGTAGACACCACGACTAGCTAACTACGGTATTACGGGTCAAATTTTTCAGCACGCGCAGGCCCCCCGCAGAATACAAGATGATACACAATCTAAATCATATTTATAGTAAATACAAACTATACGATTCAACCTTCATAATTTTTAAGGTTTTTAATAGTGAAGGAAAACTCTGCAAGCAAAAACGAAATGGAAACAATACCACTGCTCAAACCTTACAAAATGGGCAATTATGAACTCTCCCACAGGTTTGTGCATGTCTACTGTAAGGAAATCTCAAATTCAGTATGGCGGGCAATCCATGATTTGTTTTTTTTTGGGATAAAAGTATTAGATCTCTTCTAAGTATTTTGTTGATCTAATGATAGTTGGCAATAGAACTTTCGTGCGCACGAACAAACTAGCTCGCTAGTAAAATTGTGTTTATTCTCATTTGTTTTGTCAGTGGTCCTCCTGCGGGAGAAATTATCATTTCTCATGGACTGATAGATATAGTATTTAATGTTTCTTGGTAGGGTTGTTTTGGCACCTCTAACAAGATGTAGATCTTATGGGAACGTACCTCAACCACATGCGGTCTTGTATTACTCTCAGAGGACTACTAAGGGAGGCCTTCTTATTAGTGAAGCTGCTGGAGTATCTACAACGTCTCTAGGGTGTGTACAATTTCTCTTCTTTCTTTTTTTTAATCGGTGAAGAGTTTGGTACCGAGGATTTTCGAACTTTTATCGGTAAAGAATTTGGAGCTGACGAGTTCCGATGTCAGATCTTATCATTGTATTAGAGTAACATCTACTACAATTTACAATTTGTTTAAACTCATAAATAAAACTCACCCATATAAACAATGGAATAGATAGATGGTCATTTAGTGGGTAATTTCACAAAATTGAATTGAGGTTACCTCATTTCTTTTTATCGGTAATTCTGTCAGGTATCCAAATACACCGGGAATTTGGACCAAAGAGCATGTAGAAGCATGGAAACCAATTGTACAAGCTGTTCATGACAAGGGTGGCATCTTCTTTTGCCAGATTTGGCATGCAGGAAGAGTCTCCACTTATGGTATTATTTTCTTGTGAATCCTCTCATTGTTAAATTGTATTACCTTTAAAGTTCAATTCACACTTTGCGACTGATCCATTTTTATGTTTTTAAATTTTGTTCTATTTAGACTTCCAACCTAATAGGAAAGCTCCAATCTCTTGCACCGATAAGGGATGTACACCCGGCCTCGCTGGAGTGGATTGGTCAGCTCCTCATCGGTTACGCATTGATGAAATCCCACAAGTCATTGATGATTTTAGGCTCGCTGCAAGAAATGCGATTGAAGCAGGTAATTATTAGTATCTTTTATCATTGTACGTAATCATATTTCTCTATGTTATTGACCATAAACATGGCCATGTTATTTATATACGTTTAGGTTTTGATGGAGTCGAGATCCATGGTGCAAACGGCTACCTTCTGGATCAATTCATGAAGGATACAGTGAACGATAGAACAGATGAATACGGTGGAACTGTAGAAAAACGATGCCGATTCGCTATAGAAGTTGTTAAAGCCGTCGTCGAAGAAATTGGAGCATATAAAGTCGGAATAAGGTTGTCTCCTTTTGCGGATTACATGGAATCAGGAGATTCAAACCCCGAAGCCCTTGGACTTTTCATGGCTCAATCGTTAAACAAATTTGGAATTTTGTATCTCCACGTAATAGAGCCAAGGATGGTCATCCAGCAGGGAAATCCTCAAGATACTTGTTACAGTAGTTTGACAATGAGGAAAGCTTTTGAAGGAACTTTCATTTCTGCTGGAGGTTATACGAAAGTCGACAGCAACAAAGTTATCGATGAGGATCGTGCTGATTTAGTTGGATATGGTCGTTTGTTTTTGGCTAACCCAGATTTGCCTAAACGGTTTTCCATTGATGCACCTCTAAATAAGTATAATCGTGATACTTTTTACACACCTGACCCAATTGTTGGTTACACGGATTATCCATTTTTAAATCTAGGTAATTAGTTATTCAATTGCTACTATTGTAATTGAATTGATCAATGTAATTAGTTACTCAATTGCTACTAAGGATTATCCAATTTTAGATAAGTTTTTCTCTGACATCTGGATAAACCATTTTAGATTAGTATTGGTCCAGTTTTTCTTGATCACATGTATCTTCTCCTGTTATCATCTCTTAAACCATTTGCGGTGCTGGTCCTGCTGGATCTTGTATGTTGGTTGGTTTTGTGATTGTAACATTTTTGGATACTCGTCCAAATCCTTGATAGATTTCGAGGATCTAGAAGATTCTAGAGAGGGGGAGTTTGGAAAGTATTTAGTTTCTAGGAGTTGGGTCCAAAGTTGATCATGATCCGTGATTACCCTACAAGCAAGTTTCTTGAAGAGCGCTATATCGAAATAACGTGGATTTTTAATTCCTTACCCTCCTTGAGAAATAGGCTCTCATATACTTGCTCAAGCTCTTACTGCTCCTATGTTCTTGGACTTATCCTTATTCCACCAGAATACGATCCATTTCATTGAGAGTTTCTATAAGGTGTCCATTTGGAATGTTGGCAGGCTTGAAGAATAAGTTTTTTTTAGCATTGTTCGACCAGTGAATGGAGTTTTGATTTCCAACCTTGAACGTAACACAATATTTATGGAGGGGAGGTTCAAAATTTTCTTTCCTATACTATAGGCCTGTTTCGATGGAACATGAAAGGTAACTTGGTTAGATTCGACAAAGTAGCGATAGATTCTCGGATTAGTTAGAACAGTGGATTGGATATTATCACGGGTTTATTTGTGGAAGTTGCGAATGGAGGTAAGGCTAGAATATCTTCGTGGGATTTGTTTCTATCCTAGGAAGAATTTCTACAACCCACATACGCGTTGAGAAGTTTGGGGAGAAAATCACGTGGCTTGGCAGGGAAAGAAAAGTCCGAGACTTTTGGGAGAAGAATAATCAAATATTCTCGAATCTTTGAAGGGCATGTGGTGTATAAATAGCCTGGGTACGAGTTATAGAGGGGTTGTCAGGAGTTAGGGGTAGAATAGAGGCAGAGAACCACGCTGCAGGTGAAGAAGAAGGAGAGGAGTTGCAGACGACACTACAGAAATGTCGTTCTCAAGAACCCTAATATGAAGAACATTAAGCTGCACCGAACAGTCGCAATCAGGGTCTTACAATCAACAGTTCTGTAACAGTCCATTAGCCACGCATATATTCAGTTAGCAACACCTCTTGTAACAGTGGTTGCAGATTCGCTGAGTTATATAATTTCTCCAATAAAAACACCTTTTGAGCCATGATTTATTATTTTGAACCTGTTTTTGATATGAGGAGCTAAACCCCAACACTGGGACAATGGAGGAAGCCATTCTTCATGCATGTGGTAATTCTATTAATTCTTTTATGACTTATTGCATTGATTTTAATCGCAATTTATGATTTTTTTTAATGATTGTGATTTCAATTGATGGGTCATGCTTTCTTAAGTGTTTTGATGTCTCATGTTTTAGAAATACAGTCATTACTTTCAAAATCAACTTTTTGCAATCAATTGAGTCAATAAATTATTATTTGAGCTATAACTGTCTAGAATTATTAGTTGATCCATATGAATGTGAGAATTGGTGGAATCCGGAGTCTCGGTACCTCTCGATATTTGTGACAACCTTGTGAATATATTTTATTTATTTTTTGTGTTTTCAATAAATCAAACCTTTACGAGTCTGAGCTGAACGATTCTATACTACCATTTTCTACAACAACATAAAAACCACACCAATTTTTGGCGCCGCCGACGCGAATTTCTATTAGGTTTTAGATTTTTTTTATTTTTTTATTTTCTTTTATTCTCTTTTACGCCTTTGGTATTTTCTATTCTTTTCAGATTTGGAGCGAAGCTACAAGGAAAGAAAAAGCGCTATAAACGGAAAGCATCGCCAAAGAAGGAAAGAAAAGAGGAGTCCGAAAGGAGTGAAGAACATTTTGTATATATTTAGATTTTATTTCTTTTATTTTTGGAAAATCGTATTAGGGTTTGTTGTATTTTTGTAATTTTTCTTTTTTATCTTTCGGCACTTTTTGGACTTTATTTTTGGACCCGTACATTATTTTTAAAACCCTAAGGAAGGGTTAAAAAAATAATTAAATAAAACTGTTTGCAGGGAAGGACGACAGTTACGATACTGTCTCGGCCCCTCGGGTTCGTACACTGACATATGAGTCGGTGGCCTGAGTCGACTTCAACAGTTCATCGCCCGTTTGGCACGGGAGGTAAGACTCTATCCACCCACGAATCCCCTGTCAGTGGGTTATATTTTGTGATACAAACACGTGCGCACCACCATATTGCATCGTCAGACGCCGATTTTTAGGAAAACACGTGGTTTAGTACGGTGAACCCTCTTGGCGTTATCATCCGAAACACCACAAACCTCAGCCTCGTACCTTTGGGTATATTTTGCTGTGGTAACCTGAGCTTACCTATTTTAGTCAGCCCTGCATTAGCATATGCACAATAGAATGTCGAACTGGCATTATAACAACCAATAAAATGAGTATCTGATTGAGTTTCAAAATGGACATTATTCATATTACGACCATCACGTAAATAGTGGTTGGGAACATCAACCTTTTGAAGGTTATGGTTCATATATGGTGAGCCCAATTACTATTCACACGCGCATCAATCATATGAGCAAGAAGATTATATCACTAGTTCTTCGTCTTTGGAGGATGCAATGAAACTTTTGAAAAGTAGTCCTTTTTATGATCCTTCTATTCCTGTTCCTCCTTTAGAAGAGTCCCTCAGGAAATTAGAGGAGTCGACATGTAAGATAGCTGAGATGAACAACTTAGTTATTGACGAAAGAATAAGTAAACGTTCTATAGAGGAATGCCTCAATATGATGGCTGAGACGAACGAAAAACTTGCTCAAAATAATCTTAATTTCCAACATAGTGTTTCCAATAATACCCTTGAAAACGAGGATATTTATTTGCATAATCAAGATGGCGAGGTTAGAATTGGTAACACTACTTGTTTAGATGAGGTTCAACCATTTTCATGTTATTTTGATGATTATGATGAGGATAGTGTTGATGAAGAATTTGAAATAAGTAGGCATAGTGATTAGGAATTTTCTACTCTAATTGAGCTTTATAATGATAATGTTATTTCTAGTCCAAATCCAAATAATTTTAATGATTATTAACCTATTCAAAAGGACGAGGATTTCACTAAAGATAACACTTCCTTAGATTATATAGTATTTCCTTTTGATTACGAAACCAATTATGGTTTAGAGGAACGGGTATATTTTGAGTCTAGCGATTTAGAAACAACATACTTAGAAAAAGAAAATGAACTCGTAGAGATGAGCGAGGATGAACCTGACTTAGAAGAATCAATTTTCAGGAATCTGATGACCTTAAAATTAGGGAAGTTGTGACTAATCTTTCTAGAGACACAAAAAGCTCTAAGTTTGGGAGTGATTATCATTCTCCATGTGTTTTAACTCTTAGAAAGGTCCCTCACTTGGGACTTGACATATGTGCCTCAGCCATTTTAAAAGATTATCTTCATACACGTTTTCCTGAACCTAGTGATGTCCATAAAGAAGTTCAGTTGTTAGAAACCCATCCTCTGTTTGATGTGGTTGACCCAGGCTATGATACCCAGATTGACTTTCTTTTCCCACCAAATATTTTTCTTCCACATGTGGGAACCTATGAATTTCGAATGTGTCTGTTATCAAGTTATGAGACTAGACCTAATTATTTTAGGAAAATAGAAACGACACATTTGCTTAAGAATGACCACCACTTTCATTGCGGTCAACTATTTGAGTCAAATATGTTTGACTATGAGGATCCTCAATTATTCAGGTTATTATTATGTGCTTCTAAATTATTATTTGAATTTTTGCAGACTTTACAACCTGATATTTCGGATCTTATTTATGAAGAGGTGCAACCCATGAAAATATTTTATTTAGACCCCTTTATAGAACCTGAACCTGAACCTGAACCACAACTAGGTGTAGTTGTCTTAAACAGGAAACTAGACAAGGGTGTGCTTTAGTTGTTTATTTTCTGGGCATGTTTCTTTTTATCTACGATAACACTTTTTGATGCAGATGATCCACAATTGTTTCGGTTATTGCTATATGAATCGAGGTGATTAATTCTTTCTTAGTCTGGCTGAAGACGTTAAACTTAGCACTTCTTGGGAGGTAACCCAATCTCATGCAACACGGTAATATCTTTCCTTATCTCTTTTGCTTCAAATGGTAACAGGTAGTCGTAGTTGTGCTGCAAAGTTTGCTTTGGGGAAGGGAGTTAACATATGGAATGTCACTTTCATATCCAAGCTTTATGTGTATTATTCGAGTTGGGGTACTCACGTGAGTATTGTGGAAAGAAAACCACATATGGACAGACCCAATAATACATTGTTGGATCTTCTGAAATAGGTTGGATTGGGAGTGCATGACATGGATTGAGGTTGTTGGATATTTATTAGATTTGTCATTTCTTGGGCCGACGTTTAAGTGATGCTATAAACTGCAAAATGTCATAATGGTAGGAAAATGGATCGAAAGTTTATGTTGGGGTGGATGGTTAAGGGACTGATGTTGAGGGTCCATCAAGTGTTTTGGTTCAATAGTAGAGCTAGTAACGCATCTGCCTGACATGCCCCAGATCGCAATGGTGCCTCCCAACTGATGCTGCTTTCTTCTAGTCAACATAAAACATAAAATTTTAATTAGACCCCAAAGAGAAATTTCAAAGTTTGGTAACCCACCAAAGCCTCCCTTAATGACAATTCCAAGGGGAGTAAAAGCGATAATAAAGATTAGGTGTTGAAAATAGGTCTTGATAGGGTAATGATGGTTATTAGAGTGAAGAGGGTACACATGTATTTGAATGGGCGTGGTAAACAAAGAGACATGACGATTAACTAAGATCCATAAATGGAATTGAATAGACACAAAATGGGTATTTAAATGGGTGATTAGCAGAGAGGTTATCAGTTTGAAAATAGTTTTCCACAAAATAGGAAATGTTTAGATTAAGGAGTTTAATTGGAGAACACGGCTGATCTTCTTGGTTAAAGTTTACCAAAAAACAATGGTAACCTTCCCGTTGCACCACCTGAGTCGCCTGAATATTCTCAAGCCAAATCATTAATTCCTTCTTTGAGTTTGAGATATTTGCAGAGGTTGAGAGATGAAACTCAGGCTAAAATTGATCGTCGTATTCAAGCATAAATACATCAAAGAGAAGAAGAAGAAGTTGTTCATCTCCGAAAAGAGAGAAGAGTTGAGGCTCTCTATACTGCATGGCTACCCAAATTCTTAGCATGGAGAGAAAGAAAGGATGAGGAATGGGCAGAGAAGCATGCCAAAGCCCCCAAATATGGAAGTGCAACTGAGAGTGATTCCGAGGCTTCTGACGGATTTGAATATCATGTAGAAGAGGTGAATACCAGTGACCTCGAATCTGATGCTGCAGAGGATAAGCGTAAGATGGAGGCTTATCATGATAGGAAGTTGAGGAGCCGATTCGATTACGAACTTGCCAACCCCAAGATATTTGCACGCACCATGAGTGAAGGTGAACCAAGCATGATAAGGGTAAGCAGACGTATTGCCGATTTGGATGATGAGGAAACTGAGGATGATGAGAGGGAATCACATGAGGACAGTGATGAAGAATCGTCTTCCAATGGGACTTCACCTGCTCCATATGACAATGATGATAGCGAGCGTTATGAAGAAGAGGGATGGGATACTGATGAAGAGGATTTGTGGTAATCTCTTCAGAATTACCAGGGAAAGCTAGTTTTTTATGCTTTACATAAATCTTGAAAACGATCAACAAGTTTTTAACAAAACAGTTTCTCTGGTAATTTTTATCATTCCTTACTTTTCTGATGGTGATGCAGATGGTGTGAAGTTTCTTTTTCTCTTTTTGGTTGTAAATTCGGACGACTTTCTTAATATTTTGGTGGTGCTGAAATGAAAAGGTGATGTTATTCGAGGGTATTTTTTGGTTTAAGGGTGTAAGATTTGAAGTGGTTATAGTTTTTCAGGTATGTTACAAAGATCAGTAGTTGTTAGGACTTGGGAGATAGTGATGTGGAGTTCAGTTTCAGGTTTGGTAGTTTGGTGATTTGAAACTAGTTTGATATTTTGAGATTTTGCTAGAGAAATCTGGGTGTAATGCTGAACTAAGAATTGGAAACTCTTAATGTAGAAATTTATGAACTGTTTGATGTTTATTTTAAGGGTGTTTGAGTAAGGTTTGTACTTGTGTTTTGTTGGAATCAATATTGTTTTGCAATGATTTTCTGTTTGTGGGGGTAGTAAGAAATAACAAGGATCTGTAGATGATATAACTGCTAATTATAATCACAATGAGTAGCTATGATTGATGAACACTACTAAGATTATTGGTTTGATAGAGAAATTCTGAAAGCATGGAACAAAGAAAATGATGCACACGTCAGGATGACGTTGCAGAGCTCACCTAGATATTTATCTCCTTTTCCTCTCACTTCATACGAGGATCAAAAGACATGTAACATTTGATACTGTTTAAATGGATGAGAATGTAAAAATAGCCAGGATGTAAACAGTTTCATCATACCCATTTTCAAATACTTTTTCTTATTTTTAATTTACATCAGGATGCATCCAGTTTCATCCTCGCTCTTTTTTAAGTTTAAGCCAGGATGAATCCAATTTCATCCTTGCTATTTTTTTGGTGTCCATTTCACCCATATTAACTTTTACTCGTCCATTTGAACCATGTTTTAAAAATATTTGGACAAATGACCCATTTTTCGATGATTTTAGGCTCGCTGCTAGGTATGCGATTGAAGCAGGTAGTTACTAGTATCTTTTATCATTGTTCGAGTCTAGAGTTATATGCATGTATAAATTTAGTTGTTAGGCAGGTAAATTTACTCACTGATACTTCTATAGACCCTTTTCTGGTGTGCATTATAACCATAAACATGGCCATGTTATGTTTAAGGCTTTGACGGAGTTGAAATCCATGGCGCAAATGGTTACCTTCTCGATCAATTCATGAAGGATACAGTGAATGATAGAACAGATGAGTACGGTGGAACTTTAGAGAAAAGATGTCGATTTTCCATAGAAGTTGTTAAAGCCGTGGTTGAAGAAATTGGAGCAGATAAATTGGGAATAAGGCTGTCTCCTTTTGCAGATTACATGGAATCAGGAGATTCAAACCCTGAAGCTCTCGGACTTTTCATGGAAGAATTACTAAACAAATTTGGAATCTTATATCTCCATGTGATAGAGCCAAGGATGGTCATCCAGCAGGGAGATCCTCAAGATACTTGTTAGTAGTTTGAAAATGAGGAAAGCTTTTGAGGGAACTTTCATTTCTGCTGGAGGTTATACGAAAGTCGGCGGCAACAAAGTTATCGATGAGGATGGTGCTGATTTAGTTGCATATGGTCGCTTGTTTTTGGCTAACCCAGATTTGCCTAAACGGTTTGCCGTTGATGCACCTTTAAATAAGTATAATCGTGATACTTTTTACACGCTGTTGTTATGCATAAGATGTTATGCAGTATGCATAAGATGTTATGCAGTCAATATTGGATCTGCATAAGATGTTATGCAGTTAAACAATGTGTGATGCAGGGTATGTGTTCTTAACTAAACAGGTTAAAGAAGAAACACAGTTTAACGTGGTTCGGCTATAGCCTACGTCCAAGGGAGAAGAATGATTAGGGTTTCTTATTATCAATGGAGGTTTTACAAGACGTGTATATATATATCCTATACATGCCACATATTCGTATAGATAGCAACATATCTAGAGAATATTTTCTTGTAGTGTAAGCCAATCATAAATAGAGAAACCAAATATTCTCCTTTGTTCCAACACTCCCCCTCAAGTTGGTGCGAAGATATCAATGGATCCCAACTTGGATAGAATTCCATTGAATTGCTTGACAGGTAAACCCTTAGTAAAAACATCTGCCAGTTGTTGATGACTACGAACGAAGGGAGTGCATATTACTTTGGCCAATACCTTCTCTCTAACAAAATGACAATCCACTTCTATATGCTTTGTACGCTCATGAAAGGTGGGATTTGATGCGATTTGTATCGCTGCTTGATTGTCACAGAACATCTTAGCTGGCTGTGGTGACAGAAAACCCAAATCTTTAAGTAATGCTCGCAGCCAAACAATCTCACATGTTGTTGAATCCATGGCTCTGTATTCTGCTTCAGCACTTGATCGAGAAACAACATTTTGTTTCTTGCTTCTCCATGTAACCAGATTACCACCAAAGAATATGCAATACCCTGTTGTTGATTTACGATCAACTGGACATCCAGCATAATCAGCATCTGAATATGCTGTTATACAGTAGCTAGAAATTGAATAGGCTTCATTCTTTGTCATCAAAACTCCTCTTCCTGGTGATCCTTTTAAATACTGTAGAATCCTAGTTACTGCATTCAAATGTTTAACACGAGGTGTATGCATATAACGACTGACTAAGCTTACTGCATGTGCTATGTCAGGTCTGGTAACAGTGAGATAAATTAACTTGCCTACTAACCTTTGATATGACCCAATGTCACTTAACACATCACCATCATCATCAAGTTTGTTGCCATTTTCTGTAGGAGTATCACAAGGCTTTACTCCCATGTTTCCTGTAGCCTTCAGCAGGTCCAACACATATTTTCTTTGATTCAGAAAAATACCCTTCTTTGAGTAAGCAACTTCTAATCCCAGGAAATACTTCAGTATTCCTAAATCCTTGATGTCAAATCTGGAATGAAGCATTGCTTTAAGATTTCTAATTTCTTGTTGATTGTCTCCTGTAATTACAAGGTCATCAACATACATTAGAACTATAGTTGTACCAAGATTACTTCTTTTAATAAACAAGGAAGAATCGGCAGATCTCCTTTTGAACTTATTCTGGATGAGTACTGAACTTAGCTTTGCATACCATGCACGTGGTGATTGCTTTAAACCATATATTGCCTTTTTAAGCTTGCAAACCATATTGCTCTCTCCTTCTCGAGGGTGTCCAGGTGGTATACTCATATACACCTCTTCTTCTAGATCACCTTGTAAGAATGCATTCTTCACATCCATTTGAAACAATTTCTAATCTTTATTAACTGCAAGAGACATAAGAACACGAAACGTATTCATCTTTGCAACTGGTGCAAAGGTTTCTGTGTAGTCTTCTCCATATCTCTGAGTAAAACCTCTTGCCACTAATCTTGCCTTATAACGATCAATAGTTCCATCACTTCTGTATTTAATTTTGTACACCCATCTACATCCAACAGTCTTCTTCCCGGGAGGCAACTTGACAATACTATATGTATTATTTACATCTAAGGCACGTAACTCATTCTCCATTGGTGCCCTCCATTTTGGATTAGACTTTGCTTCATTGTAGTTTTTAGGTTCTTGATGACTGGATATAGCACTTAGAAATGCAGAGTGTGAGGAACCTACATGATCATAAGTTAAATGTGCTTGTATAGGATACGCAGCGGAATGATATGTAAAGAAATCTTTGTATTTCTCTGGAGCCTTCTTCTCACGACTTGAGGTTCTAACAATTGGTACCACTGGTTGATGATCTGGTGGAACCATAACCTCAGTTTCTGGAACTTGATGCGGCACATCTTGTAGTCATGTATTATCATCAGTAACACTAACATTATTGTCTGAAGCTTCTTCATGAACTTCTTCATTATGCACATCCAACACTGCATTAGGTACGTCCACCAACTCTACCCCATCACCATTATCTCTGTGGGAACCTGTTGCAGTAGGTATCTCATTAATAACTGGTAGTGGTGCCAAATCTGTATAACACTCCCCCTGAGACCGACTGCCAGAATCACACTGAAAATAAGCCACTGTTTCATCAAACACAACATCACGAGAAATCTATAGCTTTCTAGTGGGTGGATGATAACAAATATATCCTTTCTTTGTAGATGAGTAACCAAAGAACACACACTTAGTTGCCCGTGAATCCAGTTTATCACGATGCTTATCCTGTAAATGTACATAACAAACACAACCGAAAACTCTGAGATGAGAAATGCCAGGCTGATGATGTTTTAAAACCTCTAATGGAGATTTGAACTCAAGCAAACGACTAGGCAGACGATTGATCAAGTAAGTGGCCGTCAGAGAACCATGAGACCAGAATTTATTTGGAACATGCATCTGAATCATAAGAGCACGGGTTGTTTCCAGAATATGACGAAGTTTCCTTTCAGCAACACCATTTTGCTGTGAAGTACCAACACAACTAGTTTTATGGATAATACCATGATTACGCAAATAACCTGGAAGAGGGCCTTTGACAAACTCAGTGCCATTATCTGATCTAAAAATTTTAACATGTGCATCAAATTGGTTGCGTATCATACAATGAAAATCCACAAATACAGATGAAACTTCAGTTTTGGATTTGAGTAAATAGATCCATGTAGCACGTGACCAATCATTTATAAAGATAACAAAATATTTATACCCATCATAAGCATCAATTGGAGCCGGACCCCATAAATCAGAATGAATTAATTCAAAGGGCATGGTAGCTCGAGTCACAGAGTTAGGAAATGGAAAACGAGATTGTTTAGAAAACTGGCAAACATCACAGACTTGAGACTGAACAGAAAATGTGGGAAAAATCCTAGACAAAATACGACTGGAAGGATGTCCAAGTCTTTGATGATAAAGGAACTGCGGAGTTGATCTTTGAGTGAGACATGCCATGTCACTAGAGCATAACAGGTACAATCCATGAGAAAAGATGCCTCTACCAATCGTCTTCTTCGTCTTTCGATCCTGAAAGATGACCGAGGTAGGGGTAAATGTAACATCACAATTCAGAGAATTAGTGATTTGACCAACAGATAACAACTGAGTAGGAAACGAGGGAACAACAAGTGCATTAGATGGCGGGAAATCTGGAAAAAAATGCACTTTACCACTGCCCATCACAGGAGCAGTAGAGCCATTAGCAACAGACACATTTTTATGAGAGCTGCGAATAAATGCATGAACTGACGAAGGATCATTTGCCATATGATCTGTAGCTCCTGAATCAATAATCCAAATATGGCGGTTGGAAACAGGCGTAGTAAGAAAGGCTAGCAGGTTACCTGAATTATGGTTGGCCTTCCGCTCATTCTTATTACCCAACTGGTGAAAGAAATCCTTCAACTGGTCTATAGTAAAGGATGAATTATCAGCTACATCAGCTCGAGCAAGCTTATTTTTGTCAAAATTAGCTTTAAGATGAGGATAAATATCCCAACAATGATCCTTGGTGTGACCAGTTTTATTACAATGATCACAATGAAAAACTTCTCTCTTACCCTTAGCACGAGAATTCTTGTCCATGGCTCTGCGTTTATCATCTCTGGAGCTCAGAAGAGCACTGGATTCAGCAGCATCCAAGTCTACAATGCTTTTAGAAACATGATTCATAACTTTCTTACGTGTCTCTTCACGCTGCACAGTCGCACAGAAACTAGACAAACTTGGCAATTCAGCACTCATGAGAATAGTGCTTCTAAGAGATTCATACTCTGATGTGAGGCTACTGAGCACATCGAAAATTTTGTCCTCCTCAACCCTCTTCAAGAGAATTTTGGCATCAGTTGTATGAGGACGATATGTATCCAGTTCATCCCACTTCTTTTTTAAATAACCAAAATGCTCAGTAAAACTTTTCGTACCTTGTGCAGCCTCAGCAATCTCACGTTTAAGCTCAAACACCCGAGCAGCATTATTCCGTAATCCATACAAACTAGCAACAGACTTCCATAAATCCTTTGCAGACTCTGAAAACGAGAAAATTTCAGAAATATGTGGTTCCATCGACTGGAGCAGCCACGTGCGAACCAGTTGATCATCAGCAATCCAATCTTCATACTTTGGATCTTTAGCATCTGGACAAGTACTATTCTCACCAATATACCCAGATTTTCTTTTACCCCCAAGAGCAAGAGCAGCTGCCCTAGACCAGCTGACATAATTGACATCGTTCAGCAAGACAGAGGTTAAACGCAAACTAGTATTATGATCTGATTGTGCCATAGTAAACACACAGAGAAACGGCCAGGATCGTTAACGATGCTCTGATACCATGTTAGAATACAGGCATCCAACTCAAAACCAATTGGCAATGAGTGGAGAGGCTCTAAGAGATTATAAACCGCAGGATCTTAATTGCCCATACAATGTGGGACTAATAATCTCAACACACACCTGACCCAATTGTTGGTTACACGGATTATCCCTTTTTAGATCAAGGTAATTAGTTATTCAATTGCTACTATTGTAATTTGTTTTATTACAGAGCTTGAGATAATCATAGTTAACATTGTGCTCTAAGCCTCAAACCACAAAATTTGCTTCCTGGTTGTTTCCATTTCAGCCATTTACTCATGTATGAATCTAAATTATTATTACCATACAACAAAGTATAACCATATCCACAGAGAATAAGGTGTGGTCATGATAAGTTTGGACATCTCTTATCTTATATCTTCTCTGATCTCCTCAACTCTAGCTGCCTGCAACATATATAAGCTCGTCAGAAGCAATTTCTCGTCTCTTTTTTTTGGTGTCTCGTTCTCAGAAGTAGACACCACAAGCTATTCCATTCTAAGAAATTTTTACGATTTCATCTCAACACTATTACAAAGATATTTTAGACATGGTTGGGCCAGGATTAATGCCGTTCATACACTTCTTTGTGTACCTTAATCTTCCAGAGAGTTGTTGAGGGAGGTTTATTAGTAAACCACACCTTGCAAGTAGAGCTCTTTTCACAACTTCGCCGGACTATCCTCCCTTCATTTCATCTGTCATCTATATAGGGCGTGTGGTGTGCCTTGTACATAGCTATAAGTTGCAGGTTTACATAAATATTCATGGAAGTCCTCAATTTGCAGGCTGTTCAACTCCGTTATCCATCTGCTCTGAGTAATAATTTGAACCATTGTGGTATTCGTAAGATCAAGTACAATAATACTATCAACAGTAATGTTCGTTATACAGTAATTCGTTGTGGAATTGATGAACCATCTGGGAAACCAGCTCCATTTGGGGAGAAAACGAAATACAATGATGGTATTTTCGAGAAGATCTTTATGGGTTTGTTTGCACGCAAGATGGAGAAGTTTGCTGCTAAAGGAGGCAGCAGAGGAGAACTAGGCCTGCTGGATTATAACTATGACAGTTTTGTAGATGTATCTAAGAGAGTAATGCAAGGTAGATCTCGCTTACAACAACAAGAAGTCGTTAGAGAGGTCCTCATTTCTATGCTCCCTCCCGGTGCTCCAGAACAGGTATGAATTACACTATAATTAGGTAGAGTCGATAACCGCATCTTGACAAATGAATTTCATATTGAACACCAAGTGAATCATAATGCATTATTTGATTGGACTTTCCATATAACTTTGTTGCAGTTCCGAAAATTGTTTCCACCAACGAAGTGGGCGGCAGAGTTCAATGCAGCACTTACTGTCCCCTTCTTCCACTGGTTAGTTGGGCCATCCGAGGTAATCCTTGCAACATTTCTGAAATTTTTTGAGAACTTGGGATTTTCACTAATTTCTTTGTTAGTTTGAAATCAAGCAAGTGATTACAATCTAAGAATCAATAACCTGTTGTTGATTTAAGGTTATAGAGGTGGAGATAAATGGGGAGAAACAGAGAAGTGGAGTCCTTATAAAGAAGTGCAGGTACGGTTGGGTCTACCGGAAATTATGGCTAGCTAGCTGAGTGCTTGTGTAAATAATGAGGAGTGCAATTGTATGACCTCTTTTTATATGTATGAATGAATGAAGGTACCTAGAGAACAGCGGGTGCGTAGGACAGTGCGTTAATATGTGCAAAATTCCCACACAAGATTTCTTTACAAATGAATTTGGGCTTCCACTAACGATGATCCCAAGTAGGTTCCTACCACCACCGCCACTCTTGTCGTTTCTAAATGCTCAACTAATTCCTCCTTGGAGTACGTACTGATGTTGAATTTTTGTGACAATGCAGATTTTGAGGATATGAGTTGTGAGATGGTGTATGGCCAAGTTCCACCTCCATTTGAAGAGGATCCTGTCTCCAAACAGCCTTGTTATGCAAACATCTGTAAGTCCCATTTCCTTTGTCGTCGTTACGCGTACGCATAGATATCTAATTACACTCCAAACGAGAGCTAACTTGTGAAACAGCAAGATTTGTCGTCTTTGCGCTTTCATAACAATAGCAAGTACAGAGTTGGCCGGTAATTGTCTGCTATTACATGCAGGTCCTATAGCAAATCCAAATTCTAGTATGTGCCCAAAACTGCAGTCGTGAGAAGAAGGGATAAGAGAGCGAAAGGGGCGATTTTGCTGAACACACTCAATTGTAAGCAAAGAGGCTGAGGGTTAACGATCAACAAACAATTGAGTGAAATTCTTCTTCTTTTTTTTGGCACGAAGGCGAGCATTATGTGAAGAGGAAATTGGAGTGTGTACTTGTAACTGTAACCTGAAATGAAAGAAAGGTACAAAACTGCACAACTTTAAGAAAAATACACAAAAACTCCTATAGATTCTTCGATCCATGACTGAATAATTGGGACCTGATGAGTTGGAAGTCCCTTTTGATAACGAGCGTCCGAAACCACTGATTTGGATCCACACCACGCCACACCTCGATCAAAGACGTCCGTGGGATCTTCATTAGCTTACCAAAGCTAAATCATGAAAAGATTTAGGATGATCGGTTGCCAATTCTTTTACTTTAGAGAAAGTAATGTCTTATAGTTTGAATTAGCTAGGAACAGATACATCAAGAATGCATTGCATCAAAATGAAACAACTTTCAGTTTGTCTAATAAATTATCAAATTCGTGGCAGTTACGAATATGACATTTTTATTTCTGATACCTATTTTTATGAGCCACAATTAAACTATTGGTGGCCAGCAGTTTGGTTACACATGCCATTGTTCCGACAATATTTGACATTCACATGTTGCAGAAGAAAGGAAAAATCCTATATTCCAAATCTGATGGAGAGATTGTTGAGGACGAGTATAGCATTAAACATATAAGGGGAATAGATGCAAAGCTAATCAAAGGTTTGTCAAAATGAAGAAGAAAAGAGGAAAATGAGCCTGAGATATATTAGATGCGGGACCAAACTTGTTTAAGGGGTCACTCAAGTAGGCAAGAACTTGCATTATTCTCTATAGTCTCGCCCAACTAGGATATACCATTACCACCTATAAAAAAAAAGACTACCTAATAATGCATATGGGATATGCCTGAGATTACACTGGCCAACCTGCTTCTAAAAATGGGAAAACATCACCGATTGATACTGCAGGTTCTCAACCATAATGATGCTAATTGTATGTTGACTGTTGAATGTTCATAACCAGCCGGAGTTCAAAATTCAACTAACTCGCAATCTTCCACAATCATCAGAGAAAAAGAAAAAAAAAAGATAAGTTGAAAATTGAATATTCACAGAGTTAATTGAACAATGCTAAGGTGTTGAAATTACCCTATTATTTCCATTCAATGATCTCTTAAGTGTTTACTCGTTTTATCTCTTCTCCCATTGTTTTGGATAGCTTCTATCTTATCATATCCCAACATCTGTTCATGCTTTGCCCCACCAATATTAACTTACTCCATCTGGTCCTGTCCCATTCATTGTGTTCATGTACAAACACACATCTACAATATTATTAGGTTTTATACTGATATTGGTAAAATACCTGCATTATTCATCATCCTTCCTCAAGTTATAGCGAAACTGAATTAACCATCATATAAGGAAGCCTCGTATCACAAAAATCGGAATCCAACCTCAGCTCTCTCTATATTCCGTTTGGGTCATATAACACTAATCCCCCATCGACCTCCCATAAAATTTCATTGTTCTTGAAACTCCACATGCGACGGACCGGAAAATTACGCCCTTGGCACGTTGCCTCACAGGCCGTAACTCCCCCGATGCGCCATGATGATGCTACGATCCTGGCCTTATGGCTAGGCAAATGCACGTTCATTGCCCTTGCAAGCATGCTCGTGGAGCATGATGCAGCTAACTTAACTTCCACACCGTTCCAGACTTACCCTTGTCCGTAAAAGGGTGTAAGGCCATGAGGCCAACGCCATTTTGCATGCATCACTGGCTTTGCCTCATCGTAGGAATTTCATCACTGAATTTCCTATCTAGCTGGGAAACCGTCATACTGCCGAGTCTTGTCCAGGCATAAAGCATATGACTTGGACTTACACATAGGCCATTGCAGGCCTCATGTCGTACGTTCAAAGGCTTATGCAAGCTCTGCTAACTTTCATATCGATGTAGCTTACCTCCGAGGCCATGCCCAATGCGCCATTGCTACATGCCTAAGTCGAACGTCTTGATAAGAAGTATGAGCACCCACTGGCTGGCATGCAACTTGACTCATCAAGTCTAGCCGCAATCATCTCTTGCATCAAGCTACCAAGCTTAGATGATATGAGGGGCCAACGTGCTGGACCGGCAATGCTGCAACTCATTGCGGCTTCCTACGTACCCTTCCCTACTCTAAAGAGATCAAGCACAGACCGTAGTTCATCCCGAAGGGACAACAACTTAAGCCAAACTCGTTTGCAAGGCCGTAGCCCAGCAATAATGGTAGTGGCCTGGTCCGTATATACCATTACGTCAAGATGCACAATGATTATGCATCATCGGGTCTACGGCGCGGAATAGTGATGCCTAAGCATCAAATGCACTCTTCAAAAGGATACACAACTATAAATGAGCCTTAGGCATCATTTATACTCCTTTGGCTAAGCTATGAAGCTTACTTGGTACATAGTCCGCATATGCACCTTCAACCAAGTACCCCTCCCTATATACGTCTTAATGGAATTTCTACAAGTATGGAAAAAGGGGACCAAAATGACATGCCTGCTTCACTGTTCATCGCAATGATTGCGCAACACCCGTTCCTCTGCTCGTGCTAGCCGTTGCATAATGATTGTGCAACACTGGTTCTAGCTATCACATAATGGTTGCGCGACATTCTCTCTGGTGTATTGCATAATGATTGTGCAATATTCTCTAGGCCAGCCCCCTCTAGCCTGATGCACAATAATTGTGCGATATTGGTTTTAATCTAATAGTCTTCATAATGCGCAATGATTACGCTACAAGCTCAAGGCCACCTACCCAACTGTCCTAATGCATCATGATGATGTTGTTGGGGTTTTGTTCCATATACAAAACTATATGGCTGAAAATGGACTTTGGGTGACAGTTTTTGAAGCAAAAATAGTGATCTAATGCTGTGAAAACCGTGGCTAAATGGTAGTTTCGGGTTTGGAATGTCTACAAGGTTTACTAGGATTAGGATACTTGTATGATGGTTTGGTAGAGTGTTTTCCAAGTTTAGGGTTTCCTAATTAAGGTTTAAGACCATTCTTAGAAGTTCTAGAAGACTTGGGGAGCAAGGATTTGTCTACTATATAAGAGGGCTTATATTGTGAGAGAAATTATTCTCTTGGTTAATTCTTTAGTAGAATCCTCTCTTAACGAGAGTGGTTGATGGTCACAACCGTTGTGTCCTACGATGGTTGGTGATGAGGAAAAATCTATGTGAGAAGAGTGACTTGTAGTGAGAACGGGTATGGAGAAATCTAGGGTTTCTAGGGTTTGTATTGGAGAAGATAGAATTCATGATGTTCTTCGTGTTCTTGTCTAAAGTCAAAGCAACCATGGCGGTGTAAGTTTATGGAAGAAGAAGAACAAAGGAAGAGGTAAACTCTTCGTAATATGTCTTGTTGTTTCTAACGTTTAGCGCTAGTGGGTTATATAACTAGTTGATTATATGATGTGTGATGATGTAATAACTTGTTATGATAATGAAGATTCTCGAAATGGTTTTGGCCATGGATGTAGCCTACAAAAGGTGAACCACGTAATCTTTGTTTCGTGTGTGATTGTCTATTATCCTATTGATTATATATTCGTGCTAGTATTATCCGAAAGGATTCGAGCTAAGTTATCTAAAGTAGGATGTTTCATGGAATTGACTTCTATGGAAACATGACTTCTATGGAAACTTGCTGGTTCGAGATGAACGTAACCTCGGTTTCCCGACAAGTGGTGCAGTGAACGTGGATAAAGATGACAGTGATTCGGTAATTTGAACAAGAGGTTTCAAAGAAGACAAAATATTAGTTCGTAGCAGAATGATATAGATCATGAAGATGATGAGTAAATCAAGACCGAACAAAGAATAGGACGATATCAAGAAAGATTCAACAACTTTGCTTGATGTGACTATGATTCATGTTGAAGGTGTTTTCTTTGCAAGAGAAGATCGTCCGTGGGTTCAACTGGCATCTGCAAAATATTGTAAGGAGAATGTTTTGAATCATGGTGGTGCTAAGTGACAATCGTTCATATACAACATACGAAGATTGTAGCATGTTTTGTCTACATGGAGGATCACTCAAGATTGTTGGTTCTTGGAGTTGGTTAAGTCCGTCTGGAATTGTTTGATGGCTCAGATCAAATAATGTCAAGTGTTAGACATGTGTCGAAGAAGAAGTATTCTACTAAGGTGGGATAATGAGTGATCATGGCGACGAAGTAGTTTGATACAAGTAATGCAGAAACTTGTATAAATTACATGAATAAGTTGTTTGTGGTGAGGCTAGAAAATCGACAAATAGCTATTCAAGTGGTGCAATTGCAAAGGAGGAATTTGGCTTAGGTGGTGGTTCATGCTCAAAGTACAAGACAATTTCGATTCGTCCTAGTGATGATGTCCGCGAGGATGGCCTTGTATAAGGTGGTAAACATTCATGCTTTGTTGGAGTGAAGACGATGGTTTTGTTCACATCACGAAAGGTGGTGATTATTGGGGTTTTGTTCCATATACAAAACTATATGGCTGAAACTGGACTTTAGGTGACAGTTTTTGAAGCAAAAATAGTGATCTAATGCTGTCAAAACCGTGGCTAAAGGCTAGTTTCGGGTTTGGAATGTCTACAAAGTTTACTAGGATTAGGAAACTTGTATGACGGTTTGGTAGAGTGTTTTCCAAGTTTATGGTTTCCTAATTAAGTTTTAAGACCATTCTTAGAATTTCTAGAAGACTTGGGGAGTAAGGATTTGTCTACTATATAAGAGGGCTTATATTGCAAGGAGAAATTATTCTCTTGGTTAATTCTCTAGTAGAATCCTCTCTTAACGAGTGTGGTTGATGGT
Organism: Papaver somniferum; assembly: GCF_003573695.1. NCBI lineage: Eukaryota > Viridiplantae > Streptophyta > Magnoliopsida > Ranunculales > Papaveraceae > Papaver > Papaver somniferum. Next base: position 10,180,654 of record NW_020631041.1, read on the forward strand.
CACACCCGTTGTGTCCTACGATGGTTGGTGATGAGGAAAAATCTATGTGAAAAGAGTGACTTGTAGTGAGAACAGGTATGGAGAAATCTAGGGTTTCTAGGATTTGTATGGGAGAAGCTAGAATTCATGATGTTCTTCGTGTTCTTGTCTAAATTCAAAGCAACCATGGCGGTGGAAGCTTATGGAAGAAGAAGAACAAAGGAAGAGGTAAACTCTTCGTAATATGTCTTGTTGTTTCTAACGAGTAGCGCCAGTGGGTTATATAACTAGTTGATTATATGATGCGTGACGATGTAATAACTTGTTATGATAATGAAGATTCTCGGGGTGGTTTTGGTCGTGGATGTAGCCTACAAAAGGTGAACCACGTAATCTTTGTTTCGTGTGTGATTGTCTATTATCCTATTGATTATATATTCGTGCTAGTATTATCCGATCATGTTAATCTAAAGATGTAAGTAAAGGATTCGAGCTAAGTTATCTAAAGTAGGATGTTTCGTGGAATTGACTTCTATGGAAACATGCCGGTTCGAGATGAATGTATCCTCGGTTTCCCGACAAATGCAACATTGGCCCTTGACCAAATGCCAAACATAATGCACCATTTTGGCACGACATTGGCCTTAAGCCAATCTACCCTGTACCACGCAACAGAAGCTTTAGATGAAGCTTCATCTCAGGTCATGGCGCTTTAGCATGCGCCATGCTAAAAGTGCGGGTGTTCCACCACATGAACTCCAAATACGTCTGACTAGTTATACTCTCCTGGGTAATGGAAAAACTTTTAGTCCAAGATTCTCTCACTCCATATTCTTGCATCGTCCAAACATCAATACGGATATTATAAACATGAAAAAATAAACATAGTCACCCTCTCAGTACTCCCAAAAGAATACTGAACATATCATCTTCCAAAGGTTCTTCTGCATATGGCATAGGTACTTGGGGCATTGCTACCTCCTCAAATCTCTCATTGACAATATCAAAACAGACTAGGAGCTTTTTGCAGCCGTCACGCGCAAGCCAATAAAGAGCTCCATTAAAGAGTGTACCATAATATTTACTGTCATAAAGATAGTAAGGTATGCTCTAAATTCTTTTCCATGAATTTGAGCTTAATGTATAGACATCAACTTCGGAACACTTTGAAACCCTGCTGATCACAACCCTCACCAATTTGTAATCATCAGTCTTGTAATCATAATCAAATCCATGACCACATATGTATTTGTTGTTTACTTTCCGTGGCATGGGTATGTTCTTGTATATTTCGGTTGACGGATTCTAAATATAAAATTCTTTACCCCCAGTACTTGTAAAAAGACTTATCCAGACCAGGTCATTGCATATGGAAAAAATTCAACATAACGATTTTGAAACATGGAAGGGTAGTTCATGTGATTAATAAATTCAAACTTCGTAATTGTTGACTGTGTTGATAATGGAATAAAGACAATACCGACTTATAATCTACCGTAAAAATTTTGTGGAAAAAAGTGTCACAAAACATAATTCTTGTCTTAATGATACAAGCTCATAATGCATAGAGTGAAAACTAGGGGTATCAATCAAGGTACAGAAAGACTTACTGACGCACCTGAATCGCAAAAGAGATGTCGCTGGTAGCCTTAAGACGATCTCTTGGAGAACATCTTCCGGGAGATAACTTGACATTGTTAAAATTGTCGCTCTTTCTTCTTCTAACTTTCCTGTATTGGTGAGTGGAGGTGGAGGAGGAGGATGGTGTTATCAAGAAGAAGAGAATAGTAGTGTTTTCAAGAAAACCCTAACGATCGAGAAAAAGTTAAATAAGAGCGTGTTATGAACTTATAGATTAATCATCCTAGTTGATAATAGCAAAAGCTAGACACGATACGAACCGCTTTACAACTAACTTTTTGTTTGCATCCACCCATAACCAAAACCTCGATCACTAAGCTAGTTAAGAAGACGCTTGTTGAAAAGTTTAGTCGTACACAATTCTCTGGAAAAAATCTACACGGCAAGGGTAGGAAGTTGCCTACTAATGTAGTTTTGAAAGTGATAAGTAGAAGTTCGTTCAACTCGGACTTGTGTAGACTCGATTCTAGACTTAAATATTAACCCTAATAAATATATACAAAACGATGATATCAATATCGGAGAAACTGGGACTTAGGATTCCACCAAACCTCATATCATGTGGTTCAACAATCAATTCTTAGAAAATTATAGCTCTAGTTTATTGACTCTAATTCTTTGCCAAGATAGATTTTAAAAAGATTAACTGTAAATCACTAGCATGATGCATCAAAAGCACTTAGACCATGCATACATCATCATACGACTTCACAACTAATTAAGAAAAATCATAAAACGATTAAATTAATGCAAAAAGTCATAAAAAGAATTAAACATAATTACCACACGCATGAAATATGACTTTCTCCGCCATCCCAGTGTTGGGGTTTAGCTCCTCATATCAAAAACAGGTTCAAAATAATAAATCACGGCTCAAAAGGTGGTTTTATTGAAGAGAATATATAAAACAACAGATCTCCAACGGTGTATAGATGTTACAGAAGTCACCGTTACAGTGGGTGTTGCAATACTGAAGATATACGTTACTAATCAACTGTTACAGGATCAGAAATTTAAGACCCTAGAATACGACTGTCCTGCACAGCTTAATGTTCTTCAGCTGTTGAACAACGACACTGTTCTGCGACTGTTTCTCGTGCGTCAATGTTCTTCGTGTTCTTCCTCTTCAGCAGCAGCAACAACAGAAACAGAGTTTGATAAAACTCTGATTTCTTCTTCTCTGGCTCTTCTCAGGTCCCTAAACTCTCGACACTTCTATATGACCCAAACAATCTATTTATATCAAAAATACCGATTAAATCTCTCCCAAATATTCCAAAATCTCTTTCCTTCCCTTCACGGCAAAGTTGTGGCAATTTCTTGTTTTAGAATTTCTACGCGTTTCTGAACTTTCCTTTTTATTCTAAACTCTTCCTTAGATCGATACAAATCTTTGGGAAGGTTTGCAGCACTTTAATCTCTCTAAAATTCCCTAGAATAGGTCACACACGTGACTTTCCATATTTTCTTTGTGATAAAAATTTGTCGATTGATCCCAGTCCAATCGATTTCAACACCCATATCAGATTCCCAGACCCATAAGGAGTCTATCCTATGAAAATCAGAGGTTTAATCGATCTCAAACTCCTCCAAATCAAGAACCCTAAATCTGCCAGACTGCACCTACTTTCCCGCCATTTTGAGTTTCAAATGTAGAAGATGGTCGCCCCCTATCCAGAGTAGGTGTGCGATTAGCAGCTGCCTGGAAATGGGATGCCCCTTAGTAATTAGGTTACCCCTTATCCAAAGTGAGGGTCCGAATAGCAAATGTCCTCCCAACGCAAAAAACACTTTTCGAGCCGATTTCACCGCAAAATCTTATTTTTCCAAAAACACCTACAAAGACATAAAAAGCCAAAATAAATACAAAATCGAGCACTAACAATATATACAATTGAGATTATATCAGACACAAAAATGTGTCTATCACCTACCCTAGGCTGCCCGATTCCTCCACATTGTTACATATTTCAAGCCCAAATGAACAACAAAATATGTTTTTCCCCTAAAACCCTGAAGGCAAATGAAATACTTGTAGACTTTGAGTGCTTAATCATTTGGAGAATGAAGTGTCTAAATCCTTTTTGTTGCTGGTGATCGGTCGTTGTTCTCATAAATAAGTCTTCATTATTGATACATCGTAACAATTTCAATTTAGTTAGTGGTATTGAAATTTATTTATTTTTGTTTTTTTGAATCTTTGGAATTGCATTGATGTTATCTCAAGTTTAACCAGGGGCGGAACTACCTTGTGACAAGGGCTAGCTTAAACCATCCCCAAGAGAAAAAGCCATTTTTTTCCATAGCTTCTTTTGAGTTAGGCCACGCTTAAATCAGTCCTAAGAATAGGCTCAAGCCCACCCTATAGGCAATGTCTAGCTCCGCCAGCGAGTTTATCATTGTGTTTAGGTGTTCTGGAATACTTGGATTTCTTTGGGTTTAGCTTGATGAATGTGTTGGTGAATTTTGGTCAAGGCAATAAGACTGATTAGGGTCGTGTTTGGAAGAACAAAAAAATTGCCCCCTCTTTTAAAATCCTGACTCCCCGTTGGATCGAGATAGCAACAAGAGAATACAGTCACACCATCGTGGGCAATATAATCCTACATCGACAAGAAAGAAGATTAATAATGCATGCGTAGATCATCGTATCCTTAATTTTGGAGCTTCAATGACGAGTGCGTTCAGTGTACGTGCCCAGTTGGAATGGAAGCTTATATATGCATCCAATTTTGGTGCTATCGACCTTAGAATAAACTAGTACTAGCCACGTCTATAAAGAATAATTAAAAGTCGTCGTGGCATATTTAGCATGTTACGACATCAAAATATCAAAATTCGTTGGTTTCTAATAAACATTATAAATACGATATTATTGTGATTGCCAATAAGATATTTAGGCTCAAAAAAAGTCTACACAAACAAATCAATCCTCCTCCGTCTGAACACAAAAACCTCACACCATTCATGGTGGGAATTCTCAAGAAATTCTCAAGCTGTGAAGTCAGTAGTAGTAATCGTACAAGTAGTAATAGTGTTAAGTTCGCTTGTAGCTATGGAGGAAAGATTCTCCCTCGTTATCCGGATGGGGAACTTCGTTATAGTGGTGGAGAAACTCGTCTTCTATCTCTCGACCGTTATAGTAGTTTAACGGAAATAGAAATGCTTTGATTTTTAACGGACTACTTGATTTCTTCTCTGCTAAATCGTTATAGTAGTTTGTCTGGGGTCTCTTACTTTCTGTACCAGTCGAGATTGAGAACTTTGTATCTTCTGTTAAGAATTATGGAGAAACTCAGAATCCAAAAACCACTTCTAGTCTTCTGATATACACTTGTTTTGGTCAAGTCCTAGGAGTCTTTCTGACTAGACTCGGATTGAAAAAATAATACACTCTCTGAACTGAACCACAAAATGTATTTCTCAACCAATCCAAAGGAAAAATTAGTCTCCTGATAGAAGTTGGCTGTCAAATTTTAGTTACTCACCTTCTGTTGTGAATGTCCCCCACATTTTGTTCTCCGAGTGCTTTCAATGAAACAAAGCTGTTTCTGTGTGGTATTGGTACTGCCCACACATCTTGCGTTTTTCATAATATTCCCAAATCTTATTTGAAATCTTTGATTTCAGCATCTTTCCTTTTTCATAAGATGCCCAAATCTCATCTGAAATTTGTGATTTGCGTTATATCTCTCGTCTTCGTTATCCGGATGCCATGAAGACCTTATTAATATCATGGAGGAATATGATTTAGCAGAGAAGAAATCAAGTAGTCCGTTAAAAATCAAAGCATTTCTATTTCCGTTAAAATCAATTAGAAAGATCATTTCTCCACCAGTTTCAGTTTCTTCTGTAGCTGCTGGGAAATACTCACCGCCATCATCAACAACATCATCTCCAGTTAGCAATCAATCTGTTGTCAAGTCTCATTATCAGCATCTGTTGGAATATTTTCAACGCCGCTAACCAAAGGGGGTCCTGGGGGCATCGCCCCCCAGGCTGTGGTCGACCTGTTCGAAAATTTTGAACTGAAGGTTTTATTTGGCCGATAAAAGCCTGTTCGAAAATTTCGAATCCAAAAGACACCATTGATGTCTGTTGATGAAGGAACCTGACGTTTCGTGAATAGAAACCTGTTGGCGAATAAAAAAAAAAACCTATTCCCAACAGGTGCAAAACCCTTTATAAATAGCTTCTCCCAGTTTCGTTTAACATATAAGAAAAATCAATCTGTTTTCTCTATTTCAAAAAGCATCATCAGAAATCAGAAATCTCTTTGTGTGTTCTTGATTGAATCAAGGGGTACAAACCTTGAATTCAGTTTTCGTTGCAGGGCTTTCATTGTATCCTGAAGGCAATATTTCGCATACCTGTTGTAATCGCCAATTGTTATTGGGAGGGTAAAAATATTTGTCTAAAAGAAATTTATACAAGCCTTGAAAGTTTTGGAGTGTAACAATTTCTTCTCTATGTCATTCATCCTTTGTGAAACCCAATTTTTTCCAACAAATCATCTTGAAACAACCTACACGTACAATCTGGGATAGCAAACAAGAGAATACAGTCACACCAGCATGGAGCAATAATATAATCCTACACTGACAAGAAAGAGGATGAATGGATCATATCCTTAATTTCGGAGCTTCAATGACGAGTGCATTCCGCGTAGGTACCCAGTTGGATGGAAGTTTATATATACATCCAATTTTGGTGCTATCGACATTAGAATAAAACCAGTAGTACGTAGCCACGTCTACAAAGAATAATTGAGATTCCTCGTGGCGTATGTAGCATGTTACGGCATCAAAGCATCAAAATTTGTTCCTTTCCAATAAAAATTATAAATACTACGATATTGTGATTGCCAATTAGATAACTAAGCTTGAAAGAAATCTAAATCCTCCTCTGTCTGATCTCAGAAACCTCTCATCATTCATGGTGGGAACTCTCAATAGTGTTAAGTTTGTTTGTAGCTATGGAGGAAAGATTCTCCCTAGATATACTGATGGGAAACTTCGTTATAGTGGTGGAGAAACTCGTCTTCTATCTGTCGACCGCGCTTCCATTTCATTTTCAGGTGCCATTTTCATTCTGCTTATTTTTCATTGTACCATCTCTCCAGTATACCTTTGGATGTGAACTGACAGGGGGATTTTGATTTATTTGCAGAATTAATGGTGAAGCTGTGTGAAGTATGTGGATACTCATCAGTGAGTTTGAGGTGTCAATTACCAAATGAAGATCTTGATGCCTTGGTATCTATTAAATCTGATGAAGATCTTATTAATGTCATGGAAGAATACGATTTGGCAGAGAAGAAATCAGCTACTCAAATAAAAATAAAAGCATTTCTGTTTCCGTCAAAATCAATTAAAAAGATGATTTCTCCACCAGTTTCAGTTTCTCCTTCTTCTTCTTCTTATGTAGCTGCTGGAAAATACTCACCACCATCATCAACAACATCATCTCCGATTGGCAATCAATCTGTTGTTAATCCTCATTATCAACATCTTCTTCATAATCAGATCTCTTCTTCATCATCACCAATGGGATTTCCAAGTTTTCATCCAGAAGTACAAAATCATCGTTACTATTATTATCCTTCTTGTATTCCTCCACACCAAGGAAGTCCTAGACAAGTCTACCTTGTTCATAATGGAAATCACTGGCAATACTAATAAATTTTCCAATTAATCTTTCTAGAATTTGGAAGATTAATTATTAGTAAAACAAAAAAAGAAAGAGAGAAAAATTATTTATTGTTCTGTTGTAATAATTTTTCTCCACAGTAAAATTTTGGGATTAGGATATAGACTCCACGGGATAAGAATCTCCCGGAGTATGATACAACAATAAATGAAAGAAAATAAAACTCTCTTGAGATTGTTGAAGATTGTAGATGTCAAAATATGGATCGCCACGTGGACATAGGGAAGAAGCGAGAATCCGGACTAAAGATTCTGTACCGTGTCACGAAAATCTTCGTCAGTGACTTGTCAAATCAAGTCAAAGTCACCATTATTGACAAGTCGACGAGGTAAAAGCTATGTGCGAGATAGTGTCTCATCACGAAGTAAGCTCCGAGAGGAACAAGGGTTATGACGGATCCATGGAGTACCCTACAAGATATCCGCCACGAAGTAAAAAAGGACGAAGTAAGATTACTTGGCTGGGAAGACAAGCCACGAAGTAGATAAATTATGGAGCAAGAAAAGAGACAGGTATCCCGACAAGCCCATGTGAAGTAACCGAAAGAAGGGGGAAAACTTTATGGAAAACGGTCTCGGCGAAGTGTAAAGTGTTACTGCGAGAACACGACGAGATAAAATGAGTTGTGTTCCATTAGGGCTAGATGGCCTATAAATAGAGGTCCTTGGACAATGTATGAGGGATCGGATCTTTGGAGAGTGGGAAAAGCTTAACCTAGGGGAGATATTAGGGTTTCCTGGTATTCAAGAACTTGTATCTTTGTTACTTTGAATGATTCATCAATAAGAATTCTCGGTGTTTACTTTACTTAATATGTCTTAGATCTTGGTTATTATCACTTTGGGTGTGCTACTGGATTTCCAGTAGTTACATTTTGGCGTCCAGAAACAGGGAACTTAGATTGGGGATTCATCCTCATCTAAGGTGGAGAGAAGCTAAAGTTTTAGGAGTAATAGATCTTGGCGAGACATCTTAGCTAAAGTTGTAGGAGTAAGATATTTTAGCGAACATACCTTTTCAGATTAAGTTTTAGAGAAAAAACAATATTGAAATTAGTATAAGTCGATGACTAGAACACAAGATCGGGCGGCACACATGATAGCGACGAGGAGAAGCAAACGATTAGAGGCCAAATGGGGAGGAAGAATGGAAAGAGGAGGAATATTGTCGGCAAGGAGAAGCAAGCGGTTGGAAGCCCTGAAGAAAGGGGAGAAAGGAGAAACGCCCAAAGAAGATGAAAGAAGAGAAGTCACAAGGCAAAATAAAGGCAAGCAGAGTGTAGAGGATGAATCCATGACGGAACTAGCTCAAATCATGAAAGACGGGGTTGTTACGAAAGGGGAAACGAATCGAGAAGAAGTGGAGGGGAACGAGGGTGATAAAGACATGATATCGAAAGAACCGAGTAAAGCAACTCATCGATATAAGGGGCGAGTAAGGTACCAGCCGAAATGGAAAGCAGGAACGGCAAAACGAGGTAGTCAGGCGAAACGAGAGGAATACGAACGTGGAAGTAAAATGATGGTTGGAATCTCGCAAGAAGAAAACGCTAGTTCAGAAATGATAACGGCTTCATCTCGGAAAAGGATCCTGTATGGGGAGGATAGTCCCTACGAAGGTTATGAAGAAGATGACGAACGAAGAACACAGGGAAGAAGGTTGCTAGAAGAATACGATCGGGAAAGATATCTAAGGAGGCTGTTAATGGAGGCGATAACGTAAAATCATAATCTAAGATACGAAAAAGGAAGAAGGCGTAAGGAAGAAAGCGAAAGAAAGAGGCGAGAAAGAGATATTGATGAATCGGTAAGAGGGATTATTGACCACGAAATCTTACGAGAGCTGCGAAGATTGAGGATTCAGATGGGAAATTCGCAAAGGCAAGGCCAGGTGCAATGGATGGAGAAGAAGGTTATGTTGACTTCCATGGTAAAAACAACGTCAGAAGGAAAGCTGAAGCGGGTTGACCAAAGGAGGGAAAAATCCTTGCAGAAGGATCGAAAGCTACAAAGTGATAAATCCAAAGGACACCAGCTGAGGAATATAAAGCCGACGAAGCAAGGAGTAAACGCTTGGACATAGTTAGAACTCACGAAGCTTAACGCAACTGTGGAGAGGATATGGGAGGAAGTGATATTAAATGAGGAAATTCCAACACCACCAAATTTGGGAAGAGAACCAACTCTTAGGAAGATTCACGAGTTCTGCAGATATCATAGCTTTCATGGACATCATACAAACAATTGCAGGAGCGTTAGGAAGATCATATTTCGCCTCATGAAACAGGGAAAACTCGCACGTTACGTAGAAGGTCGGGAGCTTCCACCGTCACCACAACATTATTATGGGGACCTGACGGGACAGCATCAGTTAAAGCAAACCAATGAGGGAAGTCGTTCGGCTGCAATTTTTTAGTGCATTCGAAGGAGGATTTCCTCAACTTCCAAGATAACGTGCTCTCAAGGATATACAAGGTGGACTATGAAGGGAACTAAATATTTCCAGTATAAAAGAAGGAGCCACTAGAGGAATGGCAAAAGAGAGACGTATCATTTTCGGCACGGAATGCACCAAAAAGAGGGGATCAGCAAATGAATTCATTGGTCATCACCTTGACCATGTGTAAACATTTGTTTAAAGAATAAAGCCAACGAAGAATGTGGGCTGTGGACAAAGTCTTGGTAGATATGGGAAGTTCGGTAGATGTCCTCTTCTACCATACGTTCAGAGCCTTAGGGTATGAGGATTCTGACATGATACCATCGGCATATACACTTTACGTATTCAACTGGGTGGCAACGAAACTAAAAGGCGAGATATGTATGAGGATCCTCGCAGGAGAATTAGAAACAATGGTTATCGTTTGCGTGGTGGATGTGGAGTCACCCTACAACGCCCTCATGGGCCGACCATGGATCCGTGGGATAAAGGGAGTTGCGTCAACCTACCACCAATTGTTAAGATTCCACATGCCCAGTGGGATTGGTGAAATACGTGGAAGCAGCGAGGACGCGGAAGAATGTGATGAGAAGGACATTGAGAATTACGAGGGAAGATTGAAAAGGAAGAAGGAACGAAAGAAGAAAATGCTTGAGTTGAAAAAAGAGGACGAGTTAAGGGTATACATGGAAAGAGATAAAGAAGGATGGTAAATACCCAGCGAGATACCAGAAGAAGAAGGAGAGCTTGTGAAACTGATAAGGGAGCCGACACCATTAGGAGAACCGGTCATGAACTTTGGTGTAGTAGAACCAACAAAATATGTAAACTTGGGAACTAACGATGAACCCAAGATCCTAAAGAATGGGACGACAATGGACAAAGAAGAAGAAGCGAGGCTAGTTGAATTGCTAAAAAAAATATGGCGACATATTTGCGTGGAGCGTGGAGGAAATGCCAGGAATTGATCCGCGGGTGACATGTCATAGATTGGAGCTAGATCCGACAATCAATCCAATCAGGCAATGAATAAGAAAGATCGCCACAACATATCATGAGCAAATCGATAAGGAACTTCAAAAGATGATGGAGGCAGGAATCATAAGGCCAGAAAAGTATCCAGACTGGATTGCGAACATGGTAATCGTGCGAAAAAAAAAACAATGGAATAAGAATATGTATTGATTTCAGCGACCTGAATACCGCGTGCCCCAAAGATAGTTTTCCCCTACCAAATATCCCACAGATGGTGGAATCAGCATATGGATATAAAAGGTTGTCATCCATGGATGGATATTGTGGATACAATCAAATACCCTTGACTGAGGAAGACCAGGAACACACGGCCTTCTTCGCTCCCAGGGGGTTGTACTGTTACACGAGAATGCCATTTGGATTGAAAAATGCGGGGGCAACATATCAACGGATGGTGGAGAAAATTTTCGCCAAGTGGGTACGCTCGAAATTAAAAGTTTATGTGGATGATATGTTGGTCAAGACAAAGGATTAAGGGGATCATGTGGAGACCTGAGTGAGATCCTTGAACAGATGAGGAAATACAAAATAAAGATAAACCCAATAGAATGCATCTTCGGGGTCGAATCGGCGAAGTTTCTGGGACACATAGTTTCACGAAAGGCATAGAAGTTGATCCAGCAAAAGTCCAGGTTATACTTGAAATGCCCTCACCCGCGACCATAAAATATGTACAAAAATTAAACGGGCAGTTAGCAGCTTTGGGAAGATTTATCTCGCGGTCCTCAGATAAATGTTAGCACTTCTTTGACATTTTGAAGAAAGGAGCAAAGTTCGCATGAACACAAGAGTGTGAAGGGGCTTTGAAGGGTATAAAGGAGTACCTTATTAATTTGTAAATCTTGCAAAAACCAGAACCCGGAGAGGAGTTGTTGCTTTGTCTTGCGGCGACACCAAACGCTATTAGTGCCGTCTTACTTCGGAATGAAGAAGGAGTAGAGAAAACAATCTTTTACGTCAGCAAAACCCTCAACTCCGCAGAGAAAAATTACCCAAAAATTGAACAATGATACTGGCATTGTTTTACACGTCACAAAAGTTACGGACTTATTTCCAAACCCACAAAATTAAGGTCCTTACAAGAATTCCTATAGAATCAGTCCTGAAGAATTCAAAGAGAGTTGGGAGAGTAGAAAGATGGAATACCAAGATTGATCAATTTAAGCTAAAGTATGAAGTACAGACTCTACGAAGTCGCACATAATCCCAGAGTTCCTCGCTGAATTTCCCTCAGGGGAAGACGAAAGCATAGGGAAAATGATGGATGTAGACGACAGTTGGCCAGACCCTAAGGACTTGTTACAGGAGAATCATCTCATAAGGTGGGAAATATTCGTCGATGGATCATCAAACAGTTGTGGAGGAGGAATAGGAATAGTATTCACTTCGCCCACATGGATCAGGATAGTTTTCTGCTTTCGGTTGGAATACAAAGCAACAAATAACGAGACTGAATATGAAGCAGTGGTACAAAATTTAAGGATTGCGATAGAAATGGGATTAGACAAAGTACGAATTACCAGTGATTCGCAGCTAGTGGTTCGCCAAATTGGAGGAAGGTATAACGCAGTTGATCCGGTGATGCAAAGATATCAGCAACTCGTGAAAGAATACTCAATGAAGATACGAAGCCTTATTTGGAGAAACATAGGACAAGATAATAATAGACATGCAGATGCACTTGCCTTTATATCCTCAATGATTGGGGATCCAAAAATCGGGCCTATCATGATTGAGCGGTTAATGGAACCCTCGGTAAGCAGGGAGGAAAGGGAGTCCCAAGTGATGATGATAGAAGAAGGGGATGTGGAAATAAGCGATGATGATTGGCGAGCCCCCATTTATAAATATTTGATGAAAGGAGATCTCCCGCGAGATAGGCAAGAGGCAAATAAAATTAAAAGCAAGTTCACGAGTTACGAGGTGCGAGAAGGAATCCTGTACCGAAGATCGTATTTGGGTCCGATGATGAGATGCTTGTCGCAGAAGGAGGGGATAAAAATCATGAAATCAATTCACTATGGGGACGCCGGTAACCATAGAGGAACCAGATCACTAGCTCTCAAAACCAGAACGCAAGGGTATTTTCGGCCATATATGCACAAAGACGCGGAGGATATCTCCACGAGGTGTGAAGCCTGTCAAAGATTTGGGAAAATGATACATGCACCATCCACGATCTTAAACTCTGTATTGAGTGTATGGCCCTTCTCCATGTGGGGAATAGATATCGTGGGACTGTTTGTAACCGGGACAAAGCAAAGAAGGTACCTGATAGTAGCAACAGATTATTTTACGAAATGGGTGGAAGCCAAATCCCTACAACACACGAGAGATGGTGATGAGTACGATTTCATTCTGGAGCATATTATTTGTAGATTTGGAATACCATTTATGATTGTTTCAGACAATGGGAAACAGTTTGAAGGAGAAAATGTAAGAATGTTATTTAACACATTCAAAATTCAATCTGGGAAATCATCTCCGCTATACCCACAGAGAAACGGGGAAGCGGAGGCTACAAACAAGATGCTAGCAACAACGTTAAAGAAAAAGTTTGAGGATCATCATAAAGGATGGTCTGAGCATATCCCAAACGTGTTATGGTCATATAGAACCACCAGGCGAGATGCAACGGGAATTTCACCCTTTTGTTTGACATATGGAGTTGAGGAGGTGCTGCCCACCGAAGTCATCCTTCCAACCACAAGAAGAGAAGCATGGGAGAAACGGCTAAACTTGGAATTGATTCTAGCAAAGCTGGACGACCTCGAGGAAAACAGGGAAGTTGTGTTACAACATATGGTAAATTATCATCAGAGGTTGTCAAGGGAGTATAACAAAAGAGTAAAGCCCCGTAGCTTCTTACCTGGAGAGCTTGTACTACGAGAAATACCCCCATACCATAGGGGATCAGGAGGAAAGCTAGAGCCTACGTGGGAAGGCCCTTACATCGTGAAAAGGGTAGTTGGCAATGGGGCATACGAGTTGGCAGATTGCGAAGGAAAAGACACAGATGAAGAAGGGAATATAATATATGGTGAGATCGAGAGGCAAGATCGAAAACTGGATCATCCCTGGAATCCAGTGTATCTCAAGAAGTACTACCCATGAATGTAATTGATAATGCAGAAAAGGAAATAAAAGTGTAGAATTGAGTTTGTTAATGAAATATCTCTTTCATAATCAACTTATACAGGAACAAGGTCTTTGAAATAAGCAAACAAAACTCACGAGATACCTAAAGAGATATAAGACCTCATATTAAGAGGCAAATAAGATTCATAAAATAAACAGTTTCTAGGGAAACTTAAAACCTTCGCCTATGAAGGTTGAGAATCCACGGCGTGCACCCTAGTTCACGTGAAAAATGCAAGAGGCAAGACCTAACGCATGTCGTGAACAACTCTCAGAGAGATAAGATAGGTTCAATGATAAGATCTATCCGCTGAGGGTCCCTTTTATGATGGCCTTCAGTAAGGGGTACAGAAATATGACCAAGGCGCCGATGTATTCGGTTGAGTTGCGGGTGTCTGGGACGTCTGGAACGTTACCGGCCATGTCCATATGGAAAGTATTGGATACGATGCACTCGATCCCAAAGAAACCTTACTTAGGGTGTGGCTTCGTAACCCCAAGCCATATCGGCGAAGGTAATAAGAAATCACGAAAACAACTGAATGTCATAATAACTAGATGGGAGGAGACCAACATGCATGTTATGGTTAACCTCCTTGAAGTGGTAATCAGGGAGAATATAAAGGGATGGCGCCCTCCAGATTAGGGAGCTGTGTGACCAAAAAAGATGGCAATGTCATGGGGATAATGTTCAAGGGAAGAGCTAGGCCTGTCGCATTGTCGCGAAGAAAAATAAAATAAATGTTAAGACGAGGTAGATGGATTATTATTCGCAAGGGTAATAAGTGCCTGATACTTCGTCGAGTTAAGATCCTTCAGAAAGGATGAGGCAAAATAAGACCTTAACTATGAGGCGCAATAAGACCTCGTAGTGTCACAAGGAAAACACAAATTTTCTCAGACCCAGCAAGGAAGTTGAAACAATAAATAGAAAGGACTAAGCATGAAATTTGGTTTGCGCAACATTGTCTTGATTAGCTAATGCTCAATAAGAACAACAGGCAAGTATATACTTTTATATTTTATGTTCTTATTAAGCATTATCCTCACAAGACTCAGTTTTCCAAAGTATATACTTGGTACGAAGGCAAAGGCACGAGATAGAGGCAAACACAAAGGCACGAGATAGAGGAAAACACAAAAGTACAAGGAAGTGGCAAATACATTAAAAATATTGTTTGCCCCCCAAGATTGGGAGCGTTCATCCAAAGTGAAAGCTAAGGTTACAAAATTAGCAAAGTTTAAAAAGTTCATGCATCCTCGCGGGAATCATCTTTATGATCCTCGTCGGTTTCGGTATCCTCGCGGGAATCATCTTCACGATCCTCGCCGGTTTCGGTATCCTCGCCTGTAGGAGACAATTCATTAATGGTAGGAATTGATTTTTTGGCAGCAGGTTCAGGCTCATCATCAGAAAATGCTTCAAGATCCATATAAACGCGAGGAATGCCTTGGGAATCACAGAATTCATTAAATAGCCTGACCTTCTCGTCTTGAGCATTTCTGCGAAGACGCTTTGCAATCAAGGTTGCATCCTTCACCATCTGATCGAGATCCTCATGCAAATACTGAACATCCTCTTGGAGAGTGGAGACCTTGTTGGAAAGACTGTCCTTTTCACGGGATAAAAGAGAGACCTGATCCTTAAGTTTTTGCTCACTTCCTGAGAAATGAAGGAGTTAAACAGATAAGTTATCACCAAGAGAAAGACAGCGCCAAAATGACAAAGAAAGGGAAACTCACGGCGAAGATCGAACGAGATTTTTCTCTCTTCTCCAAGCTTCTCCTCTAGGTGGAGAATACGAGCACTAGACTTTTTCATCAATTCATGAGACTCCCGAAGCTCCACGAGATGAGCCATGCTATAATGTTGCTCCTAAAGATGAAAGATCTGCTTTAAAATTCCGCGAAGTATTGCAATGGGAAAACAAATGTTAAACGCATGTTAAAGACTCACCAAACCCATTACGGCAGAATGTTGCTCTAGAGAGAGATTCAAATAAGCATTCAAAATAAAGGATTGATCTTCAGCCAGAAAATCGTTAAAACTGAGAGAAACCAAAGATTCGGTAACCTCAGATCTTAAGGAAGGATATTCGCGAGTTGAAACAAAAATATCCCTTAAAAAATTTATGTTAGGAAGAATATTAGGCTCCTCCACTTCGGTAGTTTGCTGACCACCTCTAGACGAAGTGGGCTCGGGAGAAGGGGCACTACGCGAGGGGATAGTCTTGCAAGATGACAGAGGATGCTGATGATGAGAGGGATCAGGGCGAGGTAAGACTGAGGAATGGACTTAGGTCAAGCCGTCCACATCCAAGCCGTGACGGCGACGCAGTGAGGTGCGAAAGGTGGGAGGATCGTCTTGAAATCCATGAGGTTAAGGGATGATGCGAGAAGAAGAAAGCAAATTAAGGAAGAAAGGGATACCTGGGAAGTAATAGGAGGAATCCCAGAACGTTGGTGTTTCCTCAAATTCTTAGCAGGACCATCCATTGCTTGGATCTCATTCTCCTGAAAATGGGAGGTTAGGAATCGACGAAAACAACGACCAAAAGGAAGGCCACGAGATACGAACCTGTGCTTGAACTGATTTTTTAGAGCGGTCCTTCAGCATACCAGGCAGGGGAAGAGGATACTGAGGCAGGAAAAAGGACGTTAGGAGACAATAAAATAAAAGACAGGGAAACCAAAGGAGGGTAAGACTAAACTCGTTAGGCATCTTATGCCAGCGAAACCGACCCGCATCAAACGCCGCGAGATGGGCATGTTGAGGGAGAGGACCAGTGCGAGCAGTCCCATTCTCGTCGAGACCCCGCACCAGAGGACCTTCGGCTATCAAAGGAAACATCATCCAATCCTCGTCACTAGAAAGACGAAGATACTTGTTTTGTTTCGCACCAATAGGATCAACATCCAAAAGAAGGGCCTTGGACGGATTAGCCAAAGTTTTGCGTGAAAGCTTGACGCCCCACTCTTGATAGGCTCTCGTGGTCATATCCTTGTCGGTATAGTTCGCAGAGAAAGATTCAATGTTGTAATCCGCGGGAACGAAACTTTGCACCAGGAGTGGAATCTGGGAAGTATCTCCATTATACCTTCTGACGAATTCATTAGCAAGACGGATGGCATTTCCACTCAATTGATAAACACCTCGCTGAAGCTTGACTAGGATTTCATAAAAAAGAGGGTTCTTCGGATCATACAAAGGAAAAAAAGACCCGCTCTCAGTTGGCCAGCGGTGATCAACATCTTTGTAGAAGACCAAGTTTCCGTTTGAATCCATCGGTAATTTAATTCCATGAATTTGGTTGCGGTAATAAGAGGAGAAACGGAGGAATCAATCGCCATAGATAGAGAAATACCCAACTTCTTAAAATCGATTTTAAATTCCTCATAAGTCGTGGAGGTAGTAGGACTGGGGACTTTCTTGGGAGCCATTGGAGGAGAACGAAACGAAACCTAAGTTTACAGAAGACAGGGAAGGGAAGAGAAGAAGGTAAAGGTTATAATGGACTGAGAAAAGGGGTATTTATAGAGATGACTGGTCAAACCAAGCTACCCACGATCGAAGAATGTGAATCGGTGATTAGCGGTTACACGAGAAAAGGGACCACGTGGAGAGCATTGATGGGGAGGAGTGGCGGTTATTTAACTTCAGACGGTTCTTATTCTCCTTTCCCTACGATCGAGAAGAATAAGAAAAGGCAAAATGTAGATACAAAAATATGGATCGCCACGTGGACATAGGGAAGACGCGAGAATCCAGACTAAAGATCATGTACCGTGTCACGAAAATCTTCGTCAGTGACTTGTCAAATCAAGTCAGAGTCACCATTATTCACAAGTCGACGAGGTAGAAGCTATGTGCGAGATAATGTCTCATCACTAAGTAAGCTCCGAGACGAACAAGGGTTATGAAGGATCCATGGAGTACCCTACAAGATATCTGCCGCGAAGTAAAAAAGGACGAAGTAAGATTACTTGGCTGAGAACACAAGCCACGAAGTAGATATATTATGGAGCAAGAAAAGAGACAGGTGTCCCGACAAGCCCATATGAAGTAAGAGAAAGAAGGGGGGAAAATTTATGGAAAACGGTCTGGGCGAAGTGTAAAGCGTTACTGCGAGAACGCAACGAGATAAAATGAGTTGCGTTCCATTAGGGTTAGATGGCCTATAAATAGAGGCCCTTGGACAATATATGAGGGATCGGATCTTTGGAGAGTGGGAAAGATTAACCTAGGGGAGATATTAGGGTTTTCTGGTATTCAAAAACTTGTATCTTTGTTACTTTGAATGATTCATCAATAAGAATTCTCGGTGTTTACTTTACTTAATATGTCTTATATCTTGGTTATTATCACTTTGGGTGTGCTACTGGATTTCCAGTAGTTACAAAGATGTATTAATTCCAGTTTATTCCCCATTTGAAGATATATTATAATTCATGGGAGAATGCATTATGCAATTTTGTTTAATGCCTTTTGTTATTTCATTGTTAATAAATAATAAAAGTTCAAGGCCTGCCCTCTAAATGAAAATACGGAGAATGGATCATTTGTCCAAATATTTTTAAAACATGGTTCAAATGGACGAGTAAAAATTATTATGGGTGAAATGGACACCAAAAAATAGCAAGGATGAAACTGGATTCATCTTGACTTAAACTTAAAAAATAGCAAGGATGAAACTGGATGCATCCTGATGTAAATTAAAAATAAGAAAAAGTATTTAAAAATGGGTAGGATGAAACTGTTTACATCTTGGCTATTTTTATATTTTTGTCCATTTAAACAGTATCAAAATCTAAAGGGATTTTTACAAAAATAGGCTCGTTTTTTTGGTGCTTTTCATTTCTAGGCCACTTTTTTTATTTATTGCTAGACTTGGCAAGTTTTGACCAAAAGTGATGGATGGAAAGTTAGCACCGTTAGGTGTAACTAAAAAGACCTAAAAGTCCTTTGTATCACTGATTTAATGTTATATCAGTGAGTTAAATCAGCCAAGTCAGGTTGGTCAGAGAGCTTGTCAGCTAAGTTAGGCCAAGGCCTAACCAGTGCTGCACCTTTCATTCCACCTGAATCAGCTTCATCTGTACTACCACATTGTCAGCTAAAATTGATGTTGTTAGCGATGTGCTCAAAGGGTTTTGGTTGAATCTGCATTTGACTCTAGTTGGAGACGAGCCATGAATGTTACAAGGGTTTGAGATGATGAACTGAGCTGCAGTTAGAATGACTGAGAATGCGAGTTAATGATGGTTTGTTGTTGGAACTAAGAATGACTGAGCTGAGCTTGTGGCAGTGAGCTGAAAATGAGAAGAGAACTGGTGCAACTGAAGTGGAATGAGTTGATGGTACAGGCAAGAATCTACAGAAGGAGTTGATTCCGGACATGGCAGGAAAGGGTCTGAGCTAGGCCTGAAATTGTAGCTGCAGTTAGAATGAATGTCGTTGGAGTTAAAGACTCACAGGCTTGTGAGTTTCACTTGGATTTGGTTTTGCTGATATTACAAAGAAGATCAGAGAGTGAAGGGATCTGGTAATTGGTGGTATTGACTGGTGCAGTTGAGCTTCAGCTGGTGATTGAGATGTGTCTGGTGGTGCTAGTTGAATCAGGTGTAAGTGCAGTCGAGTTGGTGGAATTGTTTAGGAAGAGGAGCTGCAACTGAATTTGGTGAGAGTCAAGAAGAAGTTGTTGTTGCAGCTGAATTGAAGACTAGTTGCAGGTGGTGGATGTAGCTCACGTTGCAGGAAATGAGTGCCAGGATTTGGTGTCAGATAGCGTTGGTGTTGATATTGAGGTGCAGGACAAGTCTGAACACAAGAGAATGAGTTAGAGTTGGCCGATGGGGTTTGCAGCTGCAGGTTAAGATGTATGGGCCAACCAACACTATCCCCTTGCTGCCAAACTCAAATCCCTGCATCTCCTAGCTCAACTGCAACCTCAGGCATCACCTAAACCTTCTCTGAGTTCACCCTTGGCAACATAAGCACCACCAATCCTTGGAGCACAACAACTCAAATGTTCTTTTCTCAGCTTCATTGCAACTCAACACATGACCACCACAGCATCCATCACCAGCAGATCAGCTCATTTCCAACAACAGCGACACCTTTCTCGCAATTCATATACCACCAACAAACCATCTGGCACTCAACTGCAGCTGCAACCAAACCATTAACCTCAACTGAAATCACCACCTGCAAATCTCTACACTGCAATGAGTAAAACATATTGTGTTTTGGTTAGGACATATTTGAATATGCTGAAAAACATCGTAGCAATTGATAATTCAAAATTAATCAAAGTTGCATGAATAAAAAGGGAATCACGACGGACAGAAAATATAAGTGGAAGCAATGAAGAGAAAAAACTTACATGTTCAAGTGGAACGGATGCTGTCCTTGATTGGAATTAGACATTTTATAGAGATAATCGAATTAATGTTATGATGAGCGTTTTACGGCAAAAATTCAATGGGTTTGGGAATAGCTTCTGTTGTTGAAGAGGGAATGGAAACTGGAATGGCATCATAGGGTTTGAGCCATTCGGGAATAGGGGAGTTAAAGAGAAATCAAACTAATCCACATTAACAGTATCTTCTCCTTCTTTAATTGACCTGACATTGAATCACACACACAAAACTTCAATTTCTTCCATTCAATCCCAAGGTATCCACCAAATCAACAGTACCCAGTTCTTCATTTACTGCTCAGCTTCTCAATCCAAACCCTAACTTCATATTCAGTCAATCCATCTCCAATTCGAACAATCAACACCAGCAGAATCATTCAAAACCAGCACCAAGAACCCAATTTCAGTTCGAATTCAACCCTAGTCTTCGATTATCGAAACCATCACTACCAAACACCATCAATACTTTCTTCACAAACTGAACCTTGATCTACTTTGCTTCTCAATTTCTATCAAACCCTTTTTCTCGAATTCCCATGTTCAATCAATTTCAGAACCATCATCAATTTCTTCCTACAAATCTTTTCAGTGAAACCCTAATTTAATTCCAAATCCTCTCTTCACTAATTTGAGCAGAAGAAAGAAAACGGAAGGAGAAGAAAACAAAGAAGAAGAAGATAAGAAGAAGAATGAATGAGATCGAACACGTGACTGACACACGTGTGAAGGACATTTCAGTAATCTTACCACATTTATGAGATCTCCCTATATGATATTTTGGCGAGATATTGACAAGTCAACGCGATAAATTGACCGAGATGGTTAAAGTGGATGGAATCCGTTTAATTTGCCTAGTTTTGCAAGAAATAAAAAAACTGGCCTAGAAATGAAAGTGAGGGTCCAAACCAGGCCTACTTCTGCATATAATCCAAATCTAAATGTCCTTTTCATCCGAATTTTTTTGATTTTGGTCTCAATTTTCTTGTGATGAAAATAACGTTCCTTTGGTTTTTTCTCAATTTTCTTTCGTTGTGGGTTTCTTCTTTAAGATTGAATTACTACTACTTCTGAAATTTTCATTTAAGATTTGTCACTAGTCTCTATCTTATCTCTGATGATGTTCGTTAACCCAATTCACCATTAATTTGGGGAGGTGATTTTGTTTTGATTAAACAGGTGGCACTGTTTAATTTCTTCAAGTCATATCATACGATACTGTCCCTGGTTTTGACACGCTCTTCTTCGGTCCTTTGACTTGCTTACACGTATTTCTTGGGTATTTATTCGAACTTGTTTCTTTGGCATGCAGTTGTTGCCAAAATTTGTAAGTCGCAGTGTCGCACTATCCTTTGTATGAACTGAACCCAAATTCTAGTACTTTGCTCAAAACTGCAAGCGTGGGAAGAAGAGATAAGAGAGCCATGCAAGGGGAGATTTTGCTGAAAATTTGCCAGAAGAGTTGATCTTAGAAAGGCGATTGACAAACAATTAAACTGAGCATTATGTAAAACTGATATTGGAGTGTGTACTTATGTAACTGTAACCTGCACAATTTTAAGAAAATACACAAACTCCTACAGATTCTTCTCTCCATGACTCCGTGTGCAAAAATAAAAATAGATAAAACCACCGATTTGGATGCCACGACGCCACCTCTATTAATCAACCAAAGACGTCAGCTATCTTCATTAGCTTTACCAAGCTAGATCATGAATATTCTTCAACTATAAGAGAAAGAAAAGTCTTATAGGTTGACTTAGGTAGGAACATATATATCAAGAAGGCATCGCATTAAAATGAATCAACTTTTAGCTTGTACGAGAAAAATTTAAAGTTAAGGAAATTCGTGGCAGTTACAAATTTGGCGAATTTCTGATACCTATTTTATGAGCCACACAATTACACTAATGGTGGCCAGCAGTTTGGTTACCGTCCCGTGCCATTGTTCCGACAATATTTGACATTCACAAGCTGCAGCAGAAAGGAAAAATCTTATATGCCAAATCTGATGGAGAGGAGAAGTACAGGATTATGCAAATACGGGCATATTCATCGAATAGATGCAAAGCTAATCAAAGGTTTGTCAAATTGAAGAAGAAAAGAGGAAAATGAGCCTGAGAAAATAGACAAATACTAGTAGTAGTAGATTAGATGCGGGACCAAAGTTGTTTAAGTGGTCACTCAATGCAAGAAGTTGCATTATTCTATCCAGTCTCGCCCAACTAGGGAGGGTGGATATACCTGTTGGAAAACGATTAATAAAAAAATAATTTTTTAAAGTTTTAATAAAAAATTATAATTTATTGTTTTATTTTGTGAATGAAACTTTTTAGTCCCACATCGTGGAGTTTCCAATTTTTAGTAGTTTTAAGAAACTATATAAAGCTTTTAGTCCCACATCGGGGAGTTTTTCTTCTTAAGTTGTATTTGTCAATTATATAAAGAAATTCACTACTTTTGTAAAATCTATGGGAAAGGGGTTGCTCTATATTTTAGAGGGACCCCTAAGGGAAAATATTTTATAGCGGTTTTTAAGCATTCGCGATTTTCCTTAACGGTTTTTTCGGAGTTGCCAAGCTCAAGTTGAGCATCTACTACATATGCTAGTAGTAGGTGTATTAGGGTGTTTTATCCTGGAGATATCCGTCCTGTGAGGGCTATAGCATCACTCTTGAGTGTAGCCGGGCGCTAATGTCTTAAGGACAGCGTGTTGAACACGTGACTCACTCTATTTTCCAAAGTTTTGCCTTGTTGCTGTTGCGGAGATACGGGGAGCTTGTTCGTTTCGTCAAAGCAATCACTTCCATTATAAAGGAACTAAGTATCAATAACTTTTGCTTATTTGATTTTTCTTTGTTTTTGATTATTGCACCCAACAATCTTAAGACATTAGTATTTGTAATAATCGAAAACGATTGATTGGTTTGTGAATCATGGATGTTAATTGTGGAGTGAAAAACAAAAACGAATTTCTGGTCAGCTGTAGAGTTTCAATTTTATCTTTTAATCTAGAAGTAATTTCGATGAACCCTTTTGACACAACGTAGTAGACATCCTGATAGTTACCCGCGTAAAATTTCAGAATTTTTGGAGTTGTAAAAGTATTTTTTTGATATTTTACAAAACATAAAAACGTTTCTGAAAAATTCTGACGAGCAGAAAATTGTTGTTAACTAAATTAATTTTTGTGGGGTAACCATGAGTTTTTTGAAACGCTGATTCAAACGAAGTTTGTATATATAGATGTTATCTTCAAAACTCATATTTTACTTTCTGATTTGGAATTGTGATTTGTAAATAAAGGTGTCATCTCCGAGGGACATGGCTAATAGCCGCATGTGGTTGGAAACAAATCTTCCAAAGATGGCAAAGTTGAGAACATCGAACGCAACTCTAAGCATGGTCTTCATGATAAAGGTATATTTCGTAAACCTGAATCCGGAATTACTTTAGTTAAGGGTGAGTGTTATGTTTGTAAAATTTCTAGCCACGCGGCAGTAAATTGTAGACAACATAAAAACCTTAATAAGTAGAAAGTTAATGCTAATTTAGTTGAAACAAACTAGAACGAGTTTGGTGGCATGATGTCGGAAGTTATTTTAATAACCAATGTGAGAGACCAGTAGGTGGACTCTGGAGCCACCAAGAATGTTTGTTGAAACAGAGACCTATTCACCTCCTATCATAGGATAGGGGATGTCGAGAAACTCTTATTGAGTAACTCATATGCAATAGAGGTTGCATAAAAGGAAAAGGTCGAGAAGAAGCTCATATCTGTAATATTCTCACATTGAATGAAGTTTTCATGTTCCGAGCATATGCGAAAATCTTGTATCTTGTTCTGTTGTAGATGGAAAAATATTTAAGATCTTAATTGAATCTGGAAAACTTGTTGTAACTAGGCAGTGATTTTTTAAGCAAGAGTTATAGGACTTTGGGTCTATATAAGCTTAACGGAAAAACTGATGATGTGAACGTAGTTGATTCTTGTGATATCTTTGTGTGATTGATTGTTTTACGTGGTAGACTTGGAACCGTAAACTTATAAGTCAATGCTTAACTGGCTAGCATAGGCTTCGTACCCAAATTTAGTTTGGATTTTGAACACAAAAGTGAAATCTGTGAAGAATCAAAATATGCTATAAAATCTTTTAGCACAAATGTTCAGAGTAATTCTAAGCCTTTAGAATTAATTCAGTTAGGCCTAGTTGACATGAGTTCAACCCAAAACCACTGTGGTAAAAGATGGTTATAACTTCCGTAGATGATTGTACGAGGTACTATCTTGTATACTTGCTTAGGATAAGGATGACGCCTTAGAAGCCTTAAGATGTATAAACTTGAAGTTGGAAACCAATTAGAAGCCTTGAACATAACAACCGTATCCTTAAGGAGATGATAATTTCCATGTTGATTAGTTCAGGATTACCTGCGGCCTTGTGGGGGGAGGCAGTCCTCTTAACTAGTATATCCTGAATAAAGTACCCTTTTAAGAATCAGATGAAACTCCATATGGTTTATGGAACGGTAGATGACCTTCTTATGAATGTGTCAAAGTGTGGGGGCGTTTGACTAAGATTGTAATTCCTCTTCCTAAAAGAACTAGATTGAAACCAAAAATGTTGATTGTGTTTTCGTATAGGGTATATTGAGTATACTTCTACAAATAGATTTTTGGTTGTGTGTTCTGATTTTTTCTGACATTGGTGTGAATATTATTACGGAATCTAGGGATGCTGAGTTCTTTGAACATGTTTATTCTAAACCTGTACCTCATTAGAGATGTGTTGTTGATCCCCTAGATTTATCTTCAAATAGTCAGAACTTATTTTAAAGGAAGATGAAGTTGATGTTGAGCCTAAGAGAAGTAAAATAATTAGACTTGAGACTTCTTATGAAACCGACTTCATAACATGCCTAGCTTAGTCTGAGCCACAGACTTGTAAAGAAGCCTTAATATCTACTGAAACCCCATTCTGGTAAGAAGCTTCATTTAGTGAAATGGACTCAGTCCGTTGGAACCAGACTTGGGAGCTTGCTAGTTTACCTCCAGGTTGTAAGACCATGGGATGTAAATGAGTCTTTAAGAGGAAACGATAGGTAGATGAAACTGTGGAAAAATATTAAGCTAAGTTGGTAGCTAAAGGCTATAAACTAAAAGAAGGTGTAGATTTCCTTGATTCTAATTCAATTGTGACGGAAATTACTTCCGTTGAGATACTAATTGTTATTGCTGCCATAAAGAACGTAGAGATACATCAGATGGATGTTAAGACAGCTTTTTCTAAAACCGTGAATTAGGTAAAGAAATTTACATAGATCAACCTGAAGACTTTGTAGTGAAAGGTTGTGAATACAAAGTTTGTAATTTGAAAAATCTTTGTATGGTTTTCAAATAAGCACGTAAACAGTGACATGGAAAATTTAATCATGTGATAATGGATAGTGGATTTAAATTAATGAATCTGACAAGTATGTCTACAAGTAACTTGTTAAGGATGTCTGTGTAATTGTATGCTTGTATGTTGATGATATGCTTGATACAAACATAGATGTGATCAATTCCACTAAAAACATGCACTGAATGAGAACATTGACTTGAAAGACTTGGGCCCTTTTGATGTAATCTTAGGGATGAGGATTAGAAGATAATCAAACATTTATAAGTCTTAGTCGTTCTCATTATGTTGAGTTGTGCTTAAGAGATACAATCAGTCTGATTGTAAACCTGCTTGTACTTCGTACGATTATTCTTGTAGTCTCAAGAAAAATAAGGGTAGTGGAGTATCTTAACTTGAATACTCAAAAGTTATAGGATGTCTGATGAATTTAATGAACTGTAAGAGTCCAGACATTGCCTATATTGTGAGTAAGTTAAGTGGATATAATTGTAGTCCAGAGCAAGAGAATTCAGATGCACTGAGTAGAGTATTATGGTACCTAAAATACTCTTTTGATTTATGAAAGGTATCTTGTTGTCCTTGGGACTTTATGATGCAAACTGGATAGTTGACTCAGAGGAGTCTAAGTCTACGAGTGGATATGGTTTCACTCTAACATGTGGGTTTGTTGTTGGAAGATTTCCAAACAAACATCGCTCAATTCATTATGGAATCTGAGAGTATTGCGTTAGATAAAGCATGAGAGGGGGCCGAGTGCCTAAGATGATTTTTAGAAGACATTCCTCTTTGGCATAGGCCTGTGCCAGCTATATCTATACATTGTGTTAGCCAAGCTATAATAGTTAAAGCTAAGAAATAACTAATCTCAATCGGCGTTATTTCCATTGATTGGATAAAGTCCAAGGAGAATATCGCGCAATCTTTGACGAAAGGTTTGTACAAAGAGATAGTTAAAAATGCATCGAGGGGGTTGGGGCTTAAGCTCATATATTAAACTTGCCATGAAGGATACTCAACCTTGCTGACTGGAGATCCCATGATCAAGGTTTCGAATGAGACAACTAATTTGTGGTGGGTAAAGGTAAACACTATCAGAGATTTTCATTCTCTGCCCCTTCCCTATGGTGTAGACGTGATAGTGTGACTGCATGTGGAGGATGACTTTTTAATAAGTCTTAATGAGTTCTATAGTTTCAATTTAAGATTGAAGTGGGGTGTAGCAGTAACACTCTTTATGGAAACTCACCTATCTGAATGAGGAAGTGGGTCGCTTCCTGTGAGAATATGAGTTGATTCTCTAGAGCATTCTGAGAAACAGGATACGTCCAGGGCCAAAACGGACAAAACGGCACGAGCTTGGCAGCAATCTTGGAGATATCACCCGTGGTTGTTATCACGAATTACATCAAATGCTAGCAGTTCAAGACATAGTTCACTGTCTCTAGCAAGTAATTCTGGTAATATCTCACTAAGCAAAGGTTCAAGACCTCATGGACACCTCTGCCTAAAATGGTATTTCCTGCGTTTTTTATGTGATTTTCATTTTGATAGTTTTGGTATTACTGGAACTTAGGACCTAAAGGTCACTAAGGGTTCACTAGTTCATGCTTTTTCACTTTGGTGAAAGATACCTATAGTCTCACCATGTGAGAATTAAATATGAAAGCTCTCAATACTATTATGATTTATGCAATCCATAGTATGACCTTGGGGTCAACACACTTTTGTGTGAGGAAGAGGACGTAGAAATGACTAGTATGATTTCAACACTTGCACGATCAGTCTGTTTGGATCGTGAGGTTGGGATGTTTATTTACCAAGACCTATCTGTGTTTTCATGTTTTATTGAGTTTTCATTCATGTGGGGGATTGTTGGAAACCGATTAATAAAAAAATAATTTTTTAAAGTTTTAATAAAAAATTATAATTTATTGTTTTATTTTGTGAATGAAACTTTTTAGTCCCACATCGTGGAGTTTCCAATTTTTAGTAGTTTTAAGAAACTATATAAAGCTTTTAGTCCCACATCGGGGAGTTTTTCTTCTTAAGTTGTATTTGTCAATTATATAAAGAAATTCACTACTTTTGTAAAATCTATGGGAAAGGGGTTGCTCTATATTTTAGAGGGACCCCTAAGGGAAAATATTTTATAGCGGTTTTTAAGCATTCGCGATTTTCCTTAACGGTTTTTTCGGAGTTGCCAAGCTCAAGTTGAGCATCTACTACATATGCTAGTAGTAGGTGTATTAGGGTGTTTTATCCTGGAGATATCCGTCCTGTGAGGGCTATAGCATCACTCTTGAGTGTAGCCGGGCGCTAATGTCTTAAGGACAGCGTGTTGAACACGTGACTCACTCTATTTTCCAAAGTTTTGCCTTGTTGCTGTTGCGGAGATACGGGGAGCTTGTTCGTTTCGTCAAAGCAATCACTTCCATTATAAAGGAGCTAAGTATCAATAACTTTTGCTTATTTGATTTTTCTTTGTTTTTGATTATTGCACCCAACAATACCATTACCACCTATAAAATAAAATAAGAAGACTACCTAATAATACATATGGGAATATGGCCTCAGATGACTCTGGCCAACCTGCTTCTAAAATTGGGAAAACATCACTGATGTTGATACTACAAGTGCTCAATTATAATGCTAATTGTTGAATGTTCATAACCAGCCGGGGTTCAAATTCAACAAACTCGCAATCTTCCACAATCACCCGAGAAAAAATAAAATAATTAAAAAAAAAAAAAAGATAAGTTGAAAATTGAGTGTTAATGTGTTGAAATTACCCTATTATTTCCATTCAATCATCTCTCAAGTGTTTACTCGCTTTATCTCTTCTCCCATTGTTTTGGATAGCTGCTATCTCATTGCTACCTTATCATATCCCAACATCTTAATCATGCTTGCCCCACCAACTTACTCCATCTGGTCCTGTCTCATTCATTGTGATCATGTTCAAACACACATTACCAAATTATTAGTTTTTATACTGATATTGTATAATACCTGCATTATTCATCATCAAATGGAAGTGAAACTTTCACATAAATATATATCATCCTTCCTCAAGTTAAAGTGAAATTCACCATATGAGAATCCGACGTCAGCTCTCTATATATTTTGTTGTTTGGGTCATAAAACACTAATCCCCCATCAACCTCCATAAAGTCTCATTGTTCTTGAAACTCCGTATTAGCTCCAAATAGTAGCTACTAGTTATACTCTTCTGGTTAATGGAAAAACTTTTCATCCAAAATTCTCTTACTCCATATTCTTGCATCATCCACACAACAACACTGACATCATAAATATGAAAAAATAAACTTAGGCACCCCCACTTATCATCTTCCCAATGTTCTTGTACATATGGCATAGGCTCTTCTGGTAGTACCACCTCCTGTAATGTCTCATTGACAACATCGAAACAGACCATTGTATTGGAGTCTTTTTCAAAGTCACGTGCAAACCAATGAAGAGCTCCATTAAAGAGTGTACTAGTATACTTATCGTCATAAAGATAGTACGGTATCCTTTGAGTGCTGTTCCATGAATTTGAGCTTAATGTATAAACATCAACTTCAGAACACTCTTAATCCCAGTCGATCACAACCCTCACCAATTTGTAATCATTGGTCTTGTAATCATAACAAAATCCATGACCACATATGTCACCATTGTTTGCTTCTCCTGGCATGGGTATATTCTTGTATACTTCAGTTAACGGATTCCAAATATAAAATTCCCCACCCCAACTACTCGTAGTAAGACTTAGCCAAACCAAGCCATTACATGAAGAAAAAAAATCAACTTGACAATCTTGAAACATGGAAGGGTAATTCATGTGATTAATTATTTTACACTTCGTAATTGGTGATAGTGTTGATAATGGCAATAAAGATAATACTGACTTATAATCTATCGTATAGATTTCTTTTCGAAGAGTGTCACAAAACATAATACTAGTGTTTATGATACTAAGCTCATGATACATACTGTGAAAACTAGGGGTATCAATCAAGGTACGGAAGTAATTTGACATTGTTACAACTGCTGCCGATCTTTCTTCTTCTAACGTTCACGTATTGTTGAGTGGAGGTGGAGGAGGAAGACAATGGCAGTGTTTTAAAGAAAACCCTAATGAGAAAAGCTTAAATAGTAAGAAAGAGGCCAAATTGGCCAGGGGTCGGGGCTCGTTTCCGCGGCGCGCGGTGGCGTCAGGCCCGTCCCAGTGTATTCATAAAAAAACATACTCTAGACATGCACAATACGGGAAAGTTATGGCATGGAAACCAAGATGGGGATAGAATTGGAAGAATGATGGGCAATCATTGAGAAGGATATCTCAAAGCTGATTAATATTCTTGAAGGTATTCCTGATGAATCACCAAGGTATGATTGGATTCAAAGAGCTTTACAAAAGATATGAAGGTGTTTATAATGAATACTTGATTTCTAGAGAAGCATGATGATTATGTATCTATGTTGCAAGAAGTTTTTAAGAGATGGGAAAATCACAAGTTGATGGTAACTAAGCTTGTTCCATATTTCAATATTATGGATCGCCATTATCTTCGTCTATTCAAACGTCTTCGATGAAAGATGTTGGGTTTGGTTGCTTTCGTAAAATACAAAATTGGTTAAATAGACCAAAATCAACAATTCCTGGATGAAAAAGACATTTAGATTTTGATACTGTTTAAATGGATAAAAATTAAAATGATATTGTTCAAATGGACAAAAATATAAAAATAGCCAGAATGTAACCAGTTTCATCCTGTCCATTATCAAATACTTTTTCTTATTTTTAATTTACATGAGGATGCATCCATTTTCATCGTTGCTATTTTTTAAGTTTAAGTCAGGATGAATCCAGTTTCATCCTTGCTAATTTTTTTGTCCATTTTACCCATACTAATTTTTTACTCGTCCATTTGAACCATGTTTTAAATTTTTTTGGACAAATGACCCATTTTCCGTTCGTAAAATTGTGTATGGGAGGATGAAATTCAAAGTTTTTTTTTTTTTTTTTACTTAAAAGGTTAAAATTTTATTAAAAAGAAAAAAAGAGATACAAGAAAGGAATGCACCAAACAGTGCAGCAACAAGAGCAACAAGAGAGGTTACAAAAAACTAAGCTCGAATCTAAAGAAAGCAAAACTAAGTAAGCAAAGCCTACGCCATCGGCAGCCATGAAAACATTCACAAACACATTAGTAGACCACCCTAGTACTTCTTCTTGAAAGGGGTTCTTTTTCCACGCCCCAAATTTTCATTGCTAGTAACTCCATTCCAAGCAAGCTTTGCAATTTCCTTTTCAGATTTTGTAGATTTGTGCCTATCTACAATACCTTCAAAAATGTTCTCCACTGCATTTTCTTTTCCTCCTTGAGAAACCCCGAGAAGGTTACTGAAATTCTTAAGCTTTTTTATATGTTGTTCTCTATTCATTGGCTTAAAATGAGAAACATCCTCTAACAGCTTCAATTTCTCCACCCCCGTATCCTCCACATATGTTTCATATTCCGATTCCTTACTAGATTGATCACAATCCTCCACATTCACTTGATTATCCTTGTTTATTCATCTTCTTGTATTGGTTTTTCCGAGACACCATCCGAAATGGTTAGATCAATACCAATTCCCACTCTAGAATCTTCATTCAAATTATCTGGTAACTCATCATTGGAGTCATCGAACCCACTTTCCGGTTCTGATTCCAAAAGGGTAAAAGGATTCAGATAGGCGCTATGCCCATTCTTTTTCCTTCCAGAATTCTTAGTTCTTTTATAACATGACCAATCCTTGTTTGACTTGGGAGAAAGCATTTCTGGTACCCCGCCAACACCCATGCCATTACCATTAAAAACCTCTGCTACTCCCACAGGTTGTGAAGTCGAGTCTTGTTCCACCACCAACCTCACGTTTTCATTAGTGGTCTCAATCCTGGACTGGGGACCTACCTCAGTTATCACTAGTGGAAAATGCAAAAAGAACAGTCTACCAGAAAAAGCCTTAAAACCTCTAAATAGGACTGCTTTTGGGAGCCCAACATTGTAGTCTTATTTCTCAAAAGGACTGTCTCTGAGATTCTTTTAATTTTTAAAATTAAGACTACCATAACCAGAATAATAATCCACACTGACAGACACATTCGTTTCATTAATTTTATATCAACACCCATAGAAGCTTTTTATCTGGGCTGAATCATAATTTAATGAAAGCTGAGTCGTCTGAATCCCAGTCTAACCGGTATTTCTGACTGAACCTATTTCATAAAATATGTTCCATCTAAATCATCTCTGACAGCTAAGATTAGAAACTCATTAAACTGAAATTAAAAGTTCATCCAATAAATTGGTCAGAACATTCACCGTTGGATTCAAAATTTGAAATTTATTGTACAATATTAACTGAATTCACAAGTGAATTGAGCTAACACTTGGCTCAAAACTCCAAAAAAATTCAACACAACTACTAAACTCACACCATTTTAGGTTCTTAAAGATGTATTTTCTTATAATAGGTGGAAACCAACATACAGACAATGAAATAAATTAAAACCAGCAAAAAGATGAACTGAGCTGCCAACTGATCGTAATAGTGTTCCTACAACAAAATAAGTGTGCACATTAGAAGTTTAACAAAAAAAGTTCTGGCAGCATAGTATGAATGATTCTCACAAACAAGCAATTCTCTAATAGCTGACTTATGGTCATCTTGCTCACATAAATGAAACTCAAGTGTTCTGCAAATAATTTCAAATACTAATACATGTACATTCACAGACAATATAGCTGGCAATATCTAGGCTAAGCAAAGACAAGAAAATTATGCCATGTCTGTTATGCTCAGCAACTAAAACACACACGTAAATTCACACATATGCTACAAGCATCAAGTAACCTGATCTTCAAAACGTTCAAGTAAATTCTTCTCATTTAATTCATATAGAAAGTTTGTTCTTGTGAAGAACATGCTCACTGAATTTTATGCCAACACAACAAAGAAGAAGAAAAGGAGAAAGCATACCTCGAGCAATGCACAAATAGTTACAGGACCCTCAACTATGAGTCTATGGCTTTGACATTCAATCATTGCCTTGTTCATCAAAACATGCGCATCTGCCTAATCCAGGTTAACAATCTTCCTCACTGATCTACAAAAACACCAAAGAGAATACATAAATAAATATCAGAGGAAGCTAGACATCACAAGTCATAATTACAAGACTTGAAAATAAAGAAAATGTTTTAGGTGATTCAGCCTTCATATGGGTATGTATAAGCCTGGCGAAAGAAAGTTTACAGAAGATATGCAGTCAGACAAAAAGTTTACAGCCTTGAAAACAAAACAAAATGTTTTAAGTCATAATTACAAGCCTTGAAAAGAAAACAAAATGTTTTAAGTGATTCAGTCTTCATATGGGTATGTATAAGCCTGACGATAAAAAGTTCACAAGAAATATGCAGTCAGACACAAAACAAGTCGCTCAGACAACAAACTTTAAGAAGATATACGCAGAAAGCGGCGAGAGAAAATTTCAATGGACATGATAGCAAGACAAGAAAGGGAATACTAGCCTCAAGAGAGATATTGGTTTAATAATAGGATAATTAAAAGGGAAAGTTCTTAAAACAAACATAATACGCTAATTGACACCAATGCATCATCAGAGTCTTGAAGTTAGCTCCACTGACATGGAAACCTAACTAGCAAAAGCATCCCCGGAATAGCACATAAGTCCCGCACAATGTAATCGTTGGGTCATGTACAATGAAAGTAAACTTGAAAACTGAAACACAATTAAACTGATAGTCCAAGCTACTTAGTTCACTTATTTCATATTCGCTGAAAAACTAATTGCTCAAATAGCACGTGAGTGTGTGCTTGAACAAGGTGATTGCAAATGTAAGTATCAAATGCATTGGCCCAAAATAGAACATGAATGTAATAGCTGTAACCTTTCTATACCATGATCAATGTTAATGGAAGTTCGCTACAAACACAACAATCATGCGACAAAGTATATATTAGTGTAGCCTTATCCTCCCTTACAACATACCCTATCACATCACAACAAAAGATTCTTCAGCTGCAAGTTGATCAATCATGACTAATTCAGCTTACAGATGCATAATCACAAAAAATTTAATAATAAAAGAACCAAATTGGGAGAAATAAATGGTGGGTCACCCCATGGAAGAGTTCACTATTCCACGTTGTAGATATATTGCCTTTCTTGAGTCGCGCCAACACTATGACATAAGCGCAACCAAATCAAGACAAATGAGATGATCAAAATAACGAGAAAATGTGCAATCTATTGACGCATACCTTGGAATTCTTTCTAAAAGAATAACATATCCGTCAGAAGTGACCGCAAAGAAAGCTTTAGTTGGAAATCAGTGAAGTTAAGGAACAATTTATCTTTATGTAGTGACCAGTTACTCCATAATATCCACAAAAGGGTTCTAATTAATAGATGCAAATATCCTTACGAGGAGAGACTTATATAAGTTGATACTTTAACTTTCAATACAGGACATGCGCAAGATCTTCACAACAATATCCCATATAAACATACCGTCCAAGAAGAAAATTTGTGTATATGCATATTAGTACTAGCAAATTTTGAAGAGAGACATGTTACCTGCCGAGGAACATCTTTGGGGCTAAACTAGAGCAGGAATTCATAAGGAAGTTCATCTCACCCAAGTCGTCCACTTTCCTGCAGTGAGATATATAAAAATATTTCAACAAATAATTCGTATGCATTCAATTAATAACTGAAATTAGTCATCAGCAAACCAAAACATCAGACTCCTAAATGTAATGGGTTTACTCTTTAGCTAAATCCAAATGATGCCGCAAACTAGAGTACCACAAATTACCCTTTCATTCACCATCAAACATCCTCTCCCGGCTCTTCCCCATTTCTCTGCCTGCTAGTTTATTGATAAAATTTCAGCTAGGTTAAACCCTTGTTTGTAAATCAATAAATATTCACCTTCAACATAAGACATCCTACAACAACAACATCCCAGCAAAGCCAGGTAACGTTTATACACAAAAGATATAAGTTATAACATGATCTTAGTGGATAGATAAGAACAGGGGTTGAGATTCAAAGCTTCACAAACTTCATTAGTTTCCTAGTACAGCATGATAGCACAACATTTGACTGCAGCCAACGGAAAGAACACAAAAACTAGTTTATTTTGGGTTAAATAAAGCAAACACAAAGAACAAAGCCCTTTCACTAATTAACCCAATTACTCCAATAACACAAACCCTTCCCTAAATATATAGATTTATACAGTTCTCACGGACGGATAAGAGAAGTAACCAAATCAACAATCGCATAAACAGTATACAACAGTAAGAAATAATTGTACTCTAGAAAAATTAAAATTTAAACCAAAACATTCAACCCAAAAATCAATCTCATGGTTGAATCTGAACCGAAAATCAACTTAATAATTATCGGGACCTAATTTGATATAGTCAAAACAAAACCCAAAATCCCTAACCAGCAATTTGAAAAAGAAAACTATAAACCATTAAATTGAAACAACAAATGACTAGAAGAAAAGAACCCTGATCTAAAATCGCATAAAAAAAAAGAGCTTATAAACAACAAAAATTAAAACCACAATATATACAGATCTGAAAATTACTTTGGTGTTTGTTAATGTGATTCTTAGACAAGGCTGAAATTACTCTGGTGTTTCATGAGGTGGAGGTGAGATTTAGGGTTATTACTGAGAGAGAACTCAGAGAGAGAATTGATGGGGAGGAGAGAACCTGTGAGAGATAACTGAGAGAGAAAAGCCAGATCGATGGAGAGATGTTTTGTGCGGGCCATAGAAAGCATTGCCTCTAATAGACTTAACATAACTCCACGTGGATTTTAATTTAATTCCTAAACTACCCTCTTGTATTAAGTCTGGTCGGGGAAATTTTTAACAAACTGCCATACTTGCAAATCCCGATTCAAGAAAATGCCACCGTTTTTTTCAGAGTTTATTAAATGCCACAACCGTTAGATATTCCGTCAGGGCCCACTAACTCGGTCTATAATCATTGAAAAAGTCAATACAACGTGTCAACATTACCTAACTACCCTTGAATTCGTGTTGGTCCAAACTCGACAATGACTCACACTATTAGGTCGATTTGAATCAGAGATGAAATCTCTTCCTTTCTTCTCTTCCTTCTCCTTCTTCTTTTTCTCCGACGTTCCAGAGATGAAATCTCTGTTGAGAAAACCTTGCAGAAAATTAGTGAAACCAATCAACCGAGTGTGGTGCTGATGAGTTCATAGTTGGGTTTGGTTAGAATCCACGATTGAGTTGTAACGAAATGTTTCTGTGAAGGTTAGAGTTTGATGTTGAGTTTATTTGGAATTGATAAGCTAAAAGGGATGTTAACAGATGAAGATCAAAGGGTTATTGCTAAATTGAAGTTGTAGTATTGTCTTGAAGAAGAATTGAGATGTTAATGAAATTGTGAAGAAATTAGGGTTCCTGAAATGAATTTCGAGATTCAATTAAGGGTGAATAAGAAGGAATTAAAGGATGGGTTGAATAGATTGGAAGATTTTGATGGATGAATTAAGTTTGATTGAGAGAATAGAATATTTGGGAATTGAATTAGGGTTGGTTAAGAAAATGACTGTGACGGAACTCTCTCTTTCACGATCTCTTTTCTTTAAACTAAAGTGAAGAAGACTTACTGTTCAGAAGATCATCTCCAAATTGTTTTTTTCTCTCTGGGTTTCCATTTTTCTACTACTTTTCCTGGGTGTTGCAGAATAAACAAGGTACTTATTTTGATTTCTTTTTTCTTTTTTTTGTAATCAAATGAACTATTTTTCTCCAATTATAAGATTCTCAGATGGGTTGTAGTCAAAATATCAAATTGGTTTTGTTAGGATTGTTGGTTTGATTCTCTGAATAAAGGGGTTCTTTTTCTTTCTAGAAAAGGGTTTTGTTGTTCTTCAAATTCTAGTGCCTGGAAGTTGGAACTGCTGCTGAAAGGCATGATTGCATGTTTTAGGCTGAATTATGTGCCTTGATCATTAGTAGTTGTGAAGTCAATCTCAGTGTAGCGATTTGTTTCCTTATTATCAAGGTATGTTCAATGTTGGTTAATTATTTGGTTGATTGAAGGTGTAGGAGAAATATAATATCTATGTGATTGCTGCCATTGAGGGTAGAATGTATGGTTTTTGTGAGGATTTTGTCTAAATGTCGGTTGCTGTGTTTGTGATTTTTGACTGATTAAACTATGACATTGTCGCATTGTATTTTATGAGATTAATTGGGGTTGATTCGGTCTGGTTGATCATTTGTTTGGCCATTGTTTTAAACTTATTACAAGGTTGCTGGAAAAACCAAGACATTCCAACTGATTGCATTCAATAAAATTTTCCAAAACGTTCCGTTCGAAAATCTTGTTTAAGCCGGTATAAGTCTGTTCAGTCTCCAATCATTACCGAAACATAACTTATAAGTAGGGCCTTGAATTGTTCCTTTTTTAGTTTTTTTGCTTGTCATTCTTGAAGTTTGTGGATATGCTGTGCAACTCTTTTCTGGTTTTATATTTCTCTGCCATATTTCAGATTGCGGGAACATAAATTACTTGAAACCTTTTAGCAATAGTGCTTTTTAGGAATTTAATCCCATGTGTAATTCAGTGGTTTCAACTCAATACAGTCACCGTTTATGATTAGTGTCACTGATTTACAGCAATATCATCCTTGGATCGCCTTAGTGGTTGGATGTTGAAATCTGTGGGAACAAATACAGTTGGCCCCTTTTATGTCTTTGCTAGGTGTCACCGTTACTCAATTGAGAGAATTTTCTGATCTGCCAGCTTATTTTCTTCTTTCTCATCTGGAAACATTCTTTTGTTGGTTGCAGGATTTGACATCTTGATTTAATATTTACTAAATATTGTTATTAATGGCCGCTGAGGGGACTGAAACTCCACCAACCTCTGACAAAGTTACTCCCAAAGATCGAAGGAGAAACTCAACAGGAAAAACAACCACTTCTGGAAGTGAGGAAAAGAAAATTCCTCATTATCAAGATAGAAATTGAATGTGTTTGTGTTAGATTGAATCATTGCAGGGACACGATAAGTTTATTGGATGTTAGAGAACTGAAAAGAATGAAGCAGCGATGGAAGTATAGATGAATGTTAGGAATTTGCAGGGAAAATGGCTGAAATTTGCCTGAGAAAAGCGCAGAAAACAGCTGAAACTCGATCCAACCAGCCAACTCAGACCGGCAATGACTTACACTGTTCAAAATAAGGAATGGGTTTGGTGAGTTGGTGACAGATTTGAGGGTGTATATGTCTTTTACTAAGCTGGATAAATGCCACCTATGCACTAACTGATGGCAACAATTTTTTTGGATGGAAAAGGTCAAACGTGTGGCATTAAATAAACTCTGAAAAAAACGGTGGCATTTTCTTAAACTGCAAATTGGAAGTGTGGCACTTTATTACTATCTTTGGAAGCCCAAAATATTAAGAAACCTCTAAGAAGTCTTATTTATAAATCCCAATCAGACTTAAAAGTCTCATTTTCCACTAGTGTATCTCATCGCTCTGTTGCGGCACTGTCGCTTCCTTATCTTTTGTAACTGTCAATGAATCTACAATAGAATGTTCTTTGATCTGCTCTCTATTCTCTGTACCCG
Source organism: Papaver somniferum (assembly GCF_003573695.1). NCBI lineage: Eukaryota > Viridiplantae > Streptophyta > Magnoliopsida > Ranunculales > Papaveraceae > Papaver > Papaver somniferum. The sequence continues at coordinate 10,219,129 of NW_020631041.1, forward strand.
TGTATCCAGTTTCCCCTTCTTTTGAAAGAGGTTTAATCCTTTCCCCCAAGTTAGGCCTCTTCTTAGAAGTCCAATGAGTTTTGCCAATACTAGCCTTCTTCAAATAGCATTTGTTGTTGGAGTGTCCAAAAGAACGACACAACATACACTTTTGTGGTTTCCACTGATACTCCACAGGGAGATTCATCACAAATTTTCCATCAATCCATAAAGGAATAAAGCTAGGAAATTGACATTCAAAACTTACTTCAACAAGAACCCTTGCATATGAAAGTCTAGTTTTGTTGATAGTACAATCATCCATCATCAATGGTTTCCCCATAAAACTAGCAACAGGGCCAAGTCCTAAGTTATTCCAGAGATGCAGAGGGATATTGTAAATCAACACCCACACCGGAATGGATTTCATCTCTGCATGCAATTGAGTTCTCAATCAAGGGACTCCAAGGTCTAACCACAAACAAGCTACCGTAAATGTAAAAAGCCCCATTTTTTACACTCCAACAAAGTTAAAGATGCTGTTATTACGCTGGTTGGTCGAGAACGCCAGGGAAATGAAATTGACGGGAGTTTTTGGTCAAAGATGTTGTAGACATTTTTGTTGAAATTGGTGGGAATGATGATAACTTGGATTTTGTGTCAATGATTTGGAAACTGCATTTTAAACTGACTTGGTCTATTACTATACTGGGAAAGGTTTTGAGGAGATAACGCCTACAGAGTTTTTGGGAATGGAAAAGGATAGGGTCTCTCACTATTTGCACTCGAGTACTGAGGACAAGTTGTTGCCAAAGCTAGTTGCCTGAATTTTCCCAAGAAGATCTTGAAAACAAAACACTGTGCAGGAACAAGGTGATCCGGTTTGGTATGTGTTAGAAAAATAAAAAGAATATAACTAACTCTTTTGTTTGCATCCATGCATAATTATCCAAAACCTCTTTCGATCACTAAGCTAAGATGACGCTTGTTGAAAATTTTAGCCGGACTCCAATTATCCTGAAACAACCTACACAATCTGGATAGGCAACAAGAAAATACAGTCGAATGGAGCATTAATCCTGTACACTGACAAGAAAGAAGATGTCATATCCTTAATTTTAGAGCTTCAATGACGAGTGCATTCAGTGTACGTGCCCAGTTGGATGGAAGCTTATATCATCTTAGAATAAACCAGTACTAGCCACGTCTACAAAGAATAATTGAGATTCGTCGTGGCGTGGCGTATTTAGCATGTTACGACATCAAAGTATCAAAATTCGTTCGTTTCCAATAAACATTATAAATACGATACTGTGATTTCCAATGAGATAGATAGGCTTGAAATTGAAAGAAGGTTAAACAAATCAATGGTGGGAACTCTTAAGAAATTCTCAAGCAGTAAAGTCAGTAACTGTGTTAAGTTTGTTTGTAGCTACGGAGGAAGGATTCTCCCCCGTCATCCTGATGGAAAACTTCGTTATAGTGGTGGAGAAACTCGTCTTCTATCTCTCGACCGCGATTCCATTTCTTTTTCAGGTGCATTTTCATTTCATTTTTCATTTGTACCATCTACATAACTTTGGATGTGAATTGACAGGTGGTCTTAATTTCTTTATGGTGCAGAATTAATGGTGAAGCTGTGTGAAATGTGTGGATACTCATCAGTGAGTTTGAGGTGTCAGTTACCGGGTGAAGATCTTGATGCCTTGGTATCCGTTAAATCCCATGAAGACCTTATTAGTATCATGGAAGAATATGATTTAGCAGAGAAGAAATCAAGTAGTCCGTTAAAAATAAAGGCATTTCTATTTCCGTCAAAATCAATTAAAAACATGATTTCTCCACCAGTTTCAGTTTCTTCTTCTTCTTCATCATCTGTAGCTGCTGGAAAATACTCACCGCCATCATCAGCAACATCATCTCCAGTTAGCAATCAATCTGTTATTAATCCTTATTATCAGCATCTTCTTCATAATCAGGTCTCTAGTTCATCAGTACCGGTGGGATTTCCAAATTTACATCCACAAGCAGTACCACATGGTCCTTATTATTACCCCCGCTGTATTCCTCCACATCAAGGAAGTCCTAGACAAGTCTATCTTGTCCATCATGGAAATCATTGGCAATATTAACAAATTTCCTAATCTTTCTCGAATTTGAAAGATTGATAATGAGTACAACAGAAAAAATAATTATTTGCTTGTCGTAATGATTTTTCTCCAAAATATATAATTTTGGGTTTTTTTTTTGCTTGTAAATTTGGGATTAAGATAGACTCCACAGGAGAGAAAGAAATGAAAATAGTAAGAGAATAAGAATCTCCCCAAGAAACTATACATTAGCAACTTAAATATATATATCATCATATATATATACAACACTAAATCAAAGCCTCTTGCAAATGTTGAAGATGTTGTGTGTTCCAGTTCATTCATATTCAAAGATCTCATCTAGCTATCAATATCATCCATGCCAGAATCAATACATTATGAATTCCTTTTCTTAAGCAGCATTCTTTGTTTCATACCCTTTTGTGATTCCATTGTTGATCAAGTACTTATAATACTAATAAAAGTTCAAGACCTGCCTTCTAAATGGAAATGTTGTAGTATTATTCTGACATTTTCATTTAAGATTTGATACCAATTTTTTCACTAGTCTCCATCTTATCAGTGATGTGATTTGTGGCGCCTATTCCTTTGTTGTTGTCTTGTGATGTTCGTTAACCCAACTGACCTTTGACAACTCACCATTAATTTGAGGAGGTGATTTGATTTGATTAAACAGGTGTCGCTGCTCAAGTCATATGATACTGTCCCTGGCTTTGACACGCTCTTCCTCGGTCCTTTGAGTTGCTTACACGTATTTCTTTGGCAAGCTAGATCACGAATATGGTTAGAGCAACTTCAGTGGACGATTAAACCCAAATTTGGTGTCGAGTGGGCTGGCGTAGTGGGACGGACCATCGATCAAAATTTGATCAAAGAGTAAAACTCGGACCAAATTTGGTCGGCGATTAAGACCAAATCCAAATATAGTCGGGCGTTTATATAATGTCCGCCTACCCGACGGGCGTTGGTATAATGTCCGCCTGTAGCCGCGCGTTCGTAAAGTTAAAGCCTGATGCAGGGCGTTGGTATAATGTCCGCCTGGATGGGGCGTTGGTATAATGTCCGCCTGAATGGGGCGTTGGTATAATGTCCGCCTGAATGGGGCGTTGGTATAATGTCCGCCTGGATGAGGCGTACGTAAAGTTAACGCCGGACACCAAATTTGAATGGGGCGTTGATATAGTCATAAACCCAACTTTGAAAAGTTTTGAAAACTTTGCTTGGGGCGTTGATAAATTTTTTTTTTTTTCATTTTTTTTATGAACCCGGGCGAACGTATAATCTCCGTCCCACACACCAGGCGTTGCTATAGTTCACGCCCCATACAGGCGTTGTCTTTATCATTGCCCCATACCAGGCGTTATCTTTATCAACGCCCCATACCAGGCGTAATCTTTATCTACGCTGGACGATGAAGCGGACTTTATATCAACGCGCGACCAAATTTACTCGTCACCCGCTACGCCACAGGACGGACTAAACCCAATTTAATATTTTTTTTTAGTCTTTGGTCTTTAGTTATGCTCGTACCACTTAGGATCGGTCATCGATCCTTCTATTATTAAAGAAAGCAAAAGTCTTATAGTTCGAATTACCTAGCTAGGAACATATATATCAAGAATGCATCGCATCAAAATGAATCAACTTTTAGTTTGTCTGACAAAATTTCAAGTTACGGAAATTCGTGGCAGTTAGGAATTTGGCATGTCTGTTGATACCTATTTTATGAGCCACACAATTAAATTATTGATTACCCATGCCATTGTTCCGATAGTGTTTGACATTCAAATGGTGCAGCAGAATGGAAAAAATTCTAGATGCCAAATCTGAGGAAGATATCGTTGAAGATAGCATTATAAAAATACAGGTATATCCATCGAATAGATGTAATAGGTTTGTGGAATCGAAGAAAAGAGGAAAATGAAATGGATTGGGGAGCATATGCGACACAAAGTGGTCACTCAAGACCAACAAGTTGCATTATTCTAGTCTCGCACAAGTAGGTAGGGCGAAGGAGATGAAGATTGGGGGAGGATATATTATATACCACATAAAAAAGGACTACCTATAAATGCATATGGCCAAGATGAAGGATTTTCAGGATTGGGACACATGTTTTGAGATGACTCTGGCCAGTATGGGCTGATCGATGTTTGAACATGGTGCAAGTGCTCAACAATAAGTGTTGTTTTTCTCCCATTGTTTTGGATAGCTACCTCATTGCTACCTTATCATATCCCGACATCTGTTCATTCTTGCCCCACCAACTTACTGCCATCTTGTTCCCATTAATACCGTTCATGTACAAACACACATCTACATAATTATTAGTTTTTGTACCGACCTATTGTGAAATATCTCATCCGAAATGCTTATGTATCTTAGAAATCATGCATAATTAAGGAGGACTGATACGCTCATAAATTGTATTTGCTCACTCTTACCCTAAGCTAGATCATTAATATATTTAGGATCGGCCATCGATTCTTCAATTATTAGAGAAAGAAAGCAAAATCGTATAGTTTGAATTAGCTAGGAATATATATCAAGAATGCATGCATCGCGACATGATGAATCAACTATTAGTTATGAAAATTTGTGTCAGTTAGGAATTTGGCATTTCTGCTGATACCGCTTTTTATGGGCCACACATTTAGAAGTTTGTTGGTTATCCATGGCATTGTTCCAACAATATTTGACATTCGCATGTTGCAACACAAAGGGAAAAATTCTGATAATTACCAGAGTTCAACATTCAACAAACTCGCAATCTTCGAACAGAGAAAAAAACCAAATAAATAAAATAAGAGTTGAAAATTGAGTATTCGCAGACAGTGTTGAACAGCACACCTAATGGAGGTGATCCTTGATAAATTTAGTTAAAGCGAAACATCAACTGAACTAGCAATATAATTCCATGCAACAGTAAGCCTTTCATAATAGATAGAATCCAACGTCAACTCTCTATATATTTTGTTGTTTGGGTCATATAAAACTAATCCCCGATCAACCTCCCATAAAATCTCATTGTTCTTGAAATCCATATTAACTCCAAGTACCTGCTACTAGTTATACTCTCCTCAGTGATGGAAAAACTTTTAGTCCAAGATTCTCTCACTCCATATTCTTGCATCCTCCACACATCAACACGCATATTATAAACATGAAAAATTAAACATAGGCACCCTCCCAATACTCCCACATCTCTATCAAACATATCTTCCTTCAAAGGTTCTTCCGCATATGGCATAGGTGCTTCGGGCGTTGCTACCTCCTCAAATCTCTCATTGATAATATCAAAAAAGATTAGTTTAATGGAGTCTTTTACAAAGGAATACGCAAGCCAATGAAGAGCTCCATTGAAAAGTATACCGTAATCTCTACCGTTGTAAAGATGATGGTAAGGTATGCTCTGCGTTATTTTCCATGAATTTGATTTTAATGTATAGACGTGAACATTAGAACACTCTGAATCCGTGTCCATCATAACCCTCACCAGTTTGTAATCATCAGTCTTGTTATCATAATAAAACCCATGCCCACCTATGTCACCACCGTTTACTTGTCGTCGTATGTGTATTGTCCTTTATTCTTCGGTTGACGGATTCCAAATACAAAATTCTTGTCATGTATTCTTCCAAAAAAGATTTAACCAAACCAAACCGTTGCACGAAGAACAAAAATCAACTTGATAACCTTGAAACATATAGGAAGGGTAATCCATATGATTAATAAATTCACACTTGGATGTTGTTATGGTGTTGACAACGGCAATAAAGATGATACTGACTTACAGGGATGTATTGCATTAGGATTTAAATAGATAGTTCACAATCCTAAAAGCTCCTAGGTATTCGATTAGGATTTATAATGAATTATTAAATATCCATGGTATTCGATTAGGATAGTTTTAGATTCCACAAATATTCTAGGTATTCAATTCATTTAAGATTTCTTAGGATAGTTGAGGGCCAAGATACATATGTATTCTTATGGATATTTGTAGACAAAATACGTATGTTATTATCTTATATCAATCTCAACCCACACCGCAAGAGTTTCATGGATTCTTATGGACAATTTTTTTTTATCACATCATGCTATGTTTTTACACCGCCCACCACCAACCACCGCATCACCACCAATAACAACCACCGCTGACCACCACCACCACCAGTAATAACCATCACTAACCACCGCCATCGACCACCAACTACCACCACTGAAAAAAATCACCACAGTCACCACCAACCACCATCACCACCAACGTCCACACATCACCCACCACCTCAACTTATGGACGGTTTTTTTTTTTTTTTGAAAGGAATATATATGATGCACTTTGTAAATATGAACTAATCCTAACTTATCTATTATAATCCAAAATTATATATCTATAAGAATTTATAAGATTCATTTAAGAAACATTATAAATCCAATGGATTCAGGCAAATGACTATCTGTTTTTATCCATACAAATCCTGAGCCAATACATCCCTGTTATAATCTATTGTATAGATTTCTTTTCGAAAAGTGTCACAAAACATAATACTAGGGTTGCTTAATATGTTACTAAGCTCATGATCCATACTGTGAAAACTAGGGGTATTAATTAAGGTACAAAAAGACTTACTGTCGCACCTGAATCGCACAAGAGATCTCCCTGGTAGCCTTAAGAAGATTTCTTGGAGGAAGTAGAGAATATAACCCTAACCAGAAAACCTTAGAATTAGCCCAGCTGGCCGGGAGCCGGGTTTTAACTTAAAACTGAAGTTATAGGGGTCCGAGATTTACCTTGCCGCAGTGCCGTCCAAAAACCAAAAACCTGAGGTTATAGAGGTTCGAGAGTTGTCTTACACTCTTACTCATCTTTTGTTTGCATGCCATGACCAAAAAAATTGTTTTCTTTTTTTCTTTGTGTGTTTTTCTTCTTTAGGATTGAATTATTTCTCACTAGTGACTTAAACATTGACACCTAAAATTCTTTCTTCCACTTGCCATTTCCAATATAAACTCGAAACGAGTTTTGTCGCAGCAGGGGAGCCTGATACGGGACGTATCTAGGATCTTTATCACAAGTCTTGGACCCAGTCCATGTAATCTGTTTAGTCATATCATTTGATAGGATTTACAATAAATCTGTTAGATGATTATGATAAGTTTCACATATACGTGAAGTTCCATTCAGTCAAGGGTTTGTTAGGGTTTAGTTAAACTATAAATATATATATATATCTATGGTCTTTGTCATTGTAAGGCAGCTTGCGAGCTCGCTATTATTTGATTAATGAAACTATTAAGTTTGTTTGGTTAAACACCATTGTTATTGTCTTTTATCTCTTGAATTAGAGTCTTTGCTCCTGGATTGGAGTTTCTATCATCATCATTAAGTTTTACAGAGCTAATCCTGGGGTTCAGCAGGAAACCCTCAATCGTACTTAAAACGATAATATTATTCTCTCTGCGCTTAATCTCAAACACCAACCTGTAATTTTCAGGCCTCACAATTTTACGGTGTGAGTCGGATCCGATCTTTGCGCTTTTTCGAGAGATTCCATCCTCTACCTTAATTTGAGGGGAACGGATCATATGCCTATAATCACAATGTCGATGTTCCTCTGCAGAGGGGTACACAACCACTATTGTAAAATAATCGACAATTATATACAATCTAACACATTCTCTAGTGCATGCACTCTCAATAAAAGTTTCACATACTGGTACCAGCGCCACTTCAGGGGCATTATCATCTCCTCATTTTTAATAAAGAGTTCCAAACTTAGAGAATGTGGATCATATTCCGATAGTCTCCACGAGCACTATCTGTAGTCTCTCTTCAAGAGCACTACATATTTGGAAAGTGATTGGATTCTCTTTTTAGAGGCATATATGAGGCAGTTATTTAGGCCTCAAGTGTGTTTTAACACACGACTTCGTCACTGCGAGATGCATGATTTAACCTGTTGTGACAACTTCTCGTGTCCGCATCCTTAAGCAAGTGACAAACAATATTTTCCCAGAGCTACTGCAGTTATTTGTTTTAATCATGAGTAACCTCCAACACCTCAATTACATCCAATATCTTGGGGTGAGAAAAACAAACTGAGATGGTTTCACGCCGATATATAGCGGCATCCAAACTTTATTTGATCAGGATAAATACTTAATCAGATAACCTATTAATTATCGACATTTCTTACTGCAACCATTAAATGGTGTCGGTCATATACATGACTTCAAGGGAAAATTCTTAAATTTGTCGATATAATACGTGCCATCTTCAGGTGGCATTCTTTCTCCCCTGGTTAGGGAGGGAAAAACCTTTTAGGTTATCATAATTTGCACCATCCTTTTATGGTGACGTTTCTCCCCCTGACTAAAGTGGGAGAACCTTAAAGGTTATCAACCCTACTCTTGCCGAACTTCTGGTGGCGGGTTGTCATGCCAACTTCTGGTGGCATTTTAGTTTTCCTGATCATGGCGGAAACATTACTATCTCATTTCTGGAAACTTCTGGTTCCATAATTGCCTGATTTTCAAAGGAAATTCTGCTCATGATAGATTTTGGGTGTTAATTAAACCACACAATAAGTGTCCCAAAAACAGCCGCAGGCTCGACAAGAGATGAGACATTTCACGCCGTTCCTTTTTGGAGGCTTACTTCCTCCCCTAACGGCGGGAATACAGTCTCATCTACAATAAGACATTACCAACACACGGTTTTAAATGTCTTATGAATCGAAACCAATATATAGCTTGGGTGACGCTATGGACCAAAACACGTAAATTGTAAGGTTGCTTCGCAAGACATAATGATAGTAAATAGTTGGTCGAGCAATAACTAAAGATGCTTAAGCAAAGAACTCAACTAGACCATGTCGAGTGCGCACATGTGCTAACTATATGCTCGATATAATACCAACTGAAGGCAAAGCATCAAAAGCCTATAAATTTACCACCAAAATAAATGGACTTAGCTGGAAAGTATAAAAATGGATACGCAGCCACAAGATTTGCACAAACAGTTTGCCAAAATCTAACATCACGTGTTAATATAACAAGAGACCATCTAGTAGACGTGTCTATCAATACGATAAAGTATTGAAATAATTGTCCATACTGCAGGGTGAATAAGTCCTGCATATGCCACCTTGAATCCTTTCTAGGGATTAAAGTTGGTGTTTCAGCAACGGGTTACCATAATGTTAATGTTAATGGAATTTAATGACTAATTGTCTCTGGGACCAAACAACACAATTTACATCCTCATGTAATAGAAGCTTCAGGTTCTGTAAAGGATGTACATGAGAATTTTTAATTGTCTACTCATCTTGGTAGAACTTTGGTGTCCATACGTACCATGCCTAGGCATGAAAAATCGAGGTCATTAAACTTCTGGCTAATGACATTGTGAGATTCTACTGATAGAATTTTCATATGGCACTCCCATAAAAGAGAGAGCCTCAAACTTCTCTTAACGTGCTTCTAGTACAAAAACAAATGAAGTAACAAAATACTCCATAAAAATGCTCATTTATTATTTCAAGGTGGTAATACCAAATATTTCTAAAACTCAACAGATTCTAGAACCTGATAGAATATAAGGCAAATACCACACCACCATATAAAATGATACACGCTCTTCTGCAGATGTCTATCATACTATTCGAACCTGAAATGATATTTTTCACATTTCCAGAAACCTCTACAAGGTTATAAAATGGTTCGAAAATTCGTGTTTGTTGTTTCGTCTAAATTTGAGACAAGTATCTCCATCGTCCATATCTATACTGGATTGATTACTTCTGGAATCCATATCCTTTGGCAAAGATAAGACGAGAGAAAAATAGTAGAGTCACCAACAAAAACATTTGGTAACCATGGGCTACTTTGGGAACCCAAAATTTTATGGCTATTCCTGAAATCCAAGTATTTCGATAGACCAGTTCTGGAGTCTATTTTATGGATTACTACTGGAACCCAAATATTTTGGATCACCGCATGGAACCATAATTTAAATGTTGGACCGCTTCTGGGTCAACGACATCTCATGGATTACTTCGGGAATCCATCAATTCAAAAACAAGTAAATAAAATAAACAAAACTCAAAATAAAGAAAACATATATGGTACCGACATAATAAATCTCCATTTTCGTCCCTCGGGGGTCGACGAAATATTAATTTACAAGTGTGCAAATGGATACATGCAATATAGGAAAATTCCTCAATATCAGTCACAGGTCACTTCAGGGACCGCTGATAGAAACCGGCTAGCACTTTATAATGGGTCACTTCTGGGACCAAACAGCTAGCGGACCGTGCCCTTTTGCATTCATACTATGCTAGACGAAATTCCAACTTCTGGTGGAATTATTTCAAAATCGCTGGAGATTATTGGTTAAACACCATTGTTATTGTCTTTTATCTCTTGAATTAGAGTCTTTGCTCCTGGATTGGAGTTTCTATCATCATCATTAAGTTTTACAGAGCTAATCCTGGGGTTCAGCAGGAAACCCTCAATCGTACTTAAAACGATAATACTATTCTCTCTGCGCTTAATCTCAAACACCAACCTGTAATTTTCAGGCCTCGCAATTTTACGGTGTGAGTCGGATCCGATCTTTGCGCTTTTTCGAGAGATTCCATCCTCTACCTTAATTTGAGGGGAACGGATCATATGCCTATCAATCACAATGTCGATGCTCCTCTGCAGAGGGGTACACAACTACTATTGTAAAATAATCGACAATTATATACAATCTAACACATTCTCTAGTGCATGCACTCTCATAAAAGTTTCACATACTGGTACCAGCGCCACTTCAGGGGCATTATCATCCTCATTTTTAATAAAGAGTTCCAAACTTAGAGAATGTGGATCATATTCCGATAGTCTCCACGAGCACTATCTTTAGTCTCTCTTCAAGAGCACTACATATTAGGAAAGTGATTGGATTCTCTTTTTAGAGGCATATATGAGGCAGTTATTTAGGCCTCAAGTGTGTTTTAACACACGACTTCGTCACTGCGAGATGCATGATTTAACCTGTGACAACTTCTCGTGTCCGCATCCTTAAGCAAGTGACAAACAATATTTTCCCAGAGCTACTGCAGTTATTTGTTTTAATCATGAGTAACCTCCAACACCTCAATTACATCCAATATCTTGGGGTGAGAAAAACAAACTGAGATGGTTTCACGCCAATATATAGCGGCATCCAAACTTTATTTGATCAGGATAAATACTTAATCAGATAACCTATTAATTATCGACATTTCTTACTGCAACCATTAAATGGTGTCGGTCATATACATGACTTCAAGGGAAAATTCTTAAATTTGTCGATATAATACGTGCCATCTTCAGGTGGCATTCTTTCTCCCCTGGTTAGGGAGGGAAAAACCTTTTAGGTTATCATAATTTGCACCATCCTTTTATGGTGACGTTTCTCCCCCTGACTAAAGTGGGAGAACCTTAAAGGTTATCAACCCTACTCTTGCCGAACTTCTGGTGGCGGGTTGTCATGCCAACTTCTGGTGGCATTTTAGTTTTCCTGATCATGGCGGAAACATTACTATCTCATTTCTGGAAACTTCTGGTTCCATAATTGCCTGATTTTCAAAGGAAATTCTGCTCATGATAGATTTTGGGTGTTAATTAAACCACACAATAAGTGTCCCAAAAACAGCCGCAGGCTCGACAAGAGATGAGACATTTCACGCCGTTCCTTTTTGGCGGCTTACTTCCTCCCCCTAACGGCGGGAATACAGTCTCATCTACAATAAGACATTACCAACACACGGTTTTAAATGTCTTATGAATCGAAACCAATTATATAGCTGGGTGACGCTATGGACCAAACACGTAAATTGTAAGGTTGCTTCGCAAGACATAATTGATAGTAAATAGTTGGTCGAGCAATAAACTAAAGATGCTTAAGCAAAGAACTCAACTAGACCATGTCGAGTGCGCACATGTGCTAACTATATGCTCGATATAATACCAACTGAAGGCAAAGCATCAAAAGCCTATAAATTTACCACCAAAATAAATGGACTTAGCTGGAAAGTATAAAAATGGATACGCAGCCACAAGATTTGCACAAACAGTTTGCCAAAATCTAACATCACGTGTTAATATAACAAGAGACCATCTAGTAGACGTGTCTATCAATACGATAAAGTATTGAAATAATTGTCCATACTGCAGGGTGAATAAGTCCTGCATATGCCACCTTGAATCCTTTCTAGGGATTAAAGTTGGTGTTTCAGCAACGGGTTACCATAATGTTAATGTTAATGGAATTTAATGACTAATTGTCTCTGGGACCAAACAACACAATTTACATCCTCATGTAATAGAAGCTTCAGGTTCTGTAAAGGATGTACATGAGAATTTTTAATTGTCTACTCATCTTGGTAGAACTTTGGTGTCCATACGTACCATGCCTAGGCATGAAAAATCGAGGTCATTAAACTTCTGGCTAATGACATTGTGAGATTCTACTGATAGAATTTTCATATGGCACTCCCATAAAAGAGAGAGCCTCAAACTTCTCTTAACGTGCTTCTAGTACAAAAACAAATGAAGTAACAAAATACTCCATAAAAATGCTCATTTATTATTTCAAGGTGGTAATACCAAATATTTCTAAAACTCAACAGATTCTTCTAGAACCTGATAGAATATAAGGCAAATACCACACCACCATATAAAATGATACACGCTCTTCTGCAGATGTCTATCATACTATTCGAACCTGAAATGATATTTTTCACATTTCCAGAAACCTCTACAAGGTTTAAAATGGTTCGAAAATTCGTGTTTGTTGTTTCGTCTAAATTTGAGACAAGTATCTCCATCGTCCATATCTATACTGGATTGATTACTTCTGGAATCCATATCCTTTGGCAAAGATAAGACAGAGAGAAAAATAGTAGAGTCACCAACAAAAACATTTGGTAACCATGGGCTACTTTGGGAACCCAAAATTTTATGGCTATTCCTGAAATCCAAGTATTTCGATAGACCAGTTCTGGAGTCTATTTTATGGATTACTACTGGAACCCAAATATTTTGGATCACCGCATGGAACCATAATTTAAATGTTGGACCGCTTCTGGGTCAACGACATCTCATGGATTACTTCGGGAATCCATCAATTCAAAAACAAGTAAATAAATAAACAAAACTCAAAATAAAGAAAACATATATGGTACCGACATAATAAATCTCCATTTTCGTCCCTCGGGGGTCGACGAAATATTAATTTACAAGTGTGCAAATGGATACATGCAATATAGGAAAATTCCTCAATATCAGTCACAGGTCACTTCAGGGACCGCTGATAAAACCGGCTAGCACTTTATAATGGGTCACTTCTGGGACCAAACAGCTAGCGGACCGTGCCCTTTTGCATTCATACTATGCTAGACGAAATTCCAACTTCTGGTGGAATTATTTCAAAATCGCTGGAGATTATTGGTTAAACACCATTGTTATTGTCTTTTATCTCTTGAATTAGAGTCTTTGCTCCTGGATTGGAGTTTCTATCATCATCATTAAGTTTTACAGAGCTAATCCTGGGGTTCAGCAGGAAACCCTCAATCGTACTTAAAACGATAATACTATTCTCTCTGCGCTTAATCTCAAACACCAACCTGTAATTTTCAGGCCTCGCAATTTTACGGTGTGAGTCGGATCCGATCTTTGCGCTTTTTCGAGAGATTCCATCCTCTACCTTAATTTGAGGGGAACGGATCATATGCCTATCAATCACAATGTCGATGCTCCTCTGCAGAGGGGTACACAACTACTATTGTAAAATAATCGACAATTATATACAATCTAACACATTCTCTAGTGCATGCACTCTCAATAAAAGTTTCACATACTGGTACCAGCGCCACTTCAGGGGCATTATCATCTCCTCATTTTTAATAAAGAGTTCCAAACTTAGAGAATGTGGATCATATTCCGATAGTCTCCACGAGCACTATCTTTAGTCTCTCTTCAAGAGCACTACATATTAGGAAAGTGATTGGATTCTCTTTTTAGAGGCATATATGAGGCAGTTATTTAGGCCTCAAGTGTGTTTTAACACACGACTTCGTCACTGCGAGATGCATGATTTAACCTTGTGACAACTTCTCGTGTCCGCATCCTTAAGCAAGTGACAAACAATATTTTCCCAGAGCTACTGCAGTTATTTGTTTTAATCATGAGTAACCTCCAACACCTCAATTACATCCAATATCTTGGGGTGAGAAAAACAAACTGAGATGGTTTCACGGATATATAGCGGCATCCAAACTTTATTTGATCAGGATAAATACTTAATCAGATAACCTATTAATTATCGACATTTCTTACTGCAACCATTAAATGGTGTCGGTCATATACATGACTTCAAGGGAAAATTCTTAAATTTGTCGATATAATACGTGCCATCTTCAGGTGGCATTCTTTCTCCCCTGGTTAGGGAGGGAAAAACCTTTTAGGTTATCATAATTTGCACCATCCTTTTATGGTGACGTTTCTCCCCCTGACTAAAGTGGGAGAACCTTAAAGGTTATCAACCCTACTCTTGCCGAACTTCTGGTGGCGGGTTGTCATGCCAACTTCTGGTGGCATTTTAGTTTTCCTGATCATGGCGGAAACATTACTATCTCATTTCTGGAAACTTCTGGTTCCATAATTGCCTGATTTTCAAAGGAAATTCTGCTCATGATAGATTTTGGGTGTTAATTAAACCACACAATAAGTGTCCCAAAAACAGCCGCAGGCTCGACAAGAGATGAGACATTTCACGCCGTTCCTTTTTGGCGGCTTACTTCCTCCCCCTAACGGGAATACAGTCTCATCTACAATAAGACATTACCAACACACGGTTTTAAATGTCTTATGAATCGAAACCAATATAATAGCTGGGTGACGCTATGGACCAAACACGTAAATTGTAAGGTTGCTTCGCAAGACATAATTGATAGTAAATAGTTGGTCGAGCAATAAACTAAAGATGCTTAAGCAAAGAACTCAACTAGACCATGTCGAGTGCGCACATGTGCTAACTATATGCTCGATATAATACCAACTGAAGGCAAAGCATCAAAAGCCTATAAATTTACCACCAAAATAAATGGACTTAGCTGGAAAGTATAAAAATGGATACGCAGCCACAAGATTTGCACAAACAGTTTGCCAAAATCTAACATCACGTGTTAATATAACAAGAGACCATCTAGTAGACGTGTCTATCAATACGATAAAGTATTGAAATAATTGTCCATACTGCAGGGTGAATAAGTCCTGCATATGCCACCTTGAATCCTTTCTAGGGATTAAAGTTGGTGTTTCAGCAACGGGTTACCATAATGTTAATGTTAATGGAATTTAATGACTAATTGTCTCTGGGACCAAACAACACAATTTACATCCTCATGTAATAGAAGCTTCAGGTTCTGTAAAGGATGTACATGAGAATTTTTAATTGTCTACTCATCTTGGTAGAACTTTGGTGTCCATACGTACCATGCCTAGGCATGAAAAATCGAGGTCATTAAACTTCTGGCTAATGACATTGTGAGATTCTACTGATAGAATTTTCATATGGCACTCCCATAAAGAGAGAGCCTCAAACTTCTCTTAACGTGCTTCTAGTACAAAAACAAATGAAGTAACAAAATACTCCATAAAAATGCTCATTTATTATTTCAAGGTGGTAATACCAAATATTTCTAAAACTCAACAGATTCTTCTAAACCTGATAGAATATAAGGCAAATACCACACCACCATATAAAATGATACACGCTCTTCTGCAGATGTCTATCATACTATTCGAACCTGAAATGATATTTTTCACATTTCCAGAAACCTCTACAAGGTTATAAAATGGTTCGAAAATTCGTGTTTGTTGTTTCGTCTAAATTTGAGACAAGTATCTCCATCGTCCATATCTATACTGGATTGATTACTTCTGGAATCCATATCCTTTGGCAAAGATAAGACGAGAGAAAAATAGTAGAGTCACCAACAAAAACATTTGGTAACCATGGGCTACTTTGGGAACCCAAAATTTTATGGCTATTCCTGAAATCCAAGTATTTCGATAGACCAGTTCTGGAGTCTATTTTATGGATTACTACTGGAACCCAAATATTTTGGATCACCGCATGGAACCATAATTTAAATGTTGGACCGCTTCTGGGTCAACGACATCTCATGGATTACTTCGGGAATCCATCAATTCAAAAACAAGTAAATAAAATAAACAAAACTCAAAATAAAGAAAACATATATGGTACCGACATAATAAATCTCCATTTTCGTCCCTCGGGGGTCGACGAAATATTAATTTACAAGTGTGCAAATGGATACATGCAATATAGGAAAATTCCTCAATATCAGTCACAGGTCACTTCAGGGACCGCTGATAGAAGAAACCGGCTAGCACTTTATAATGGGTCACTTCTGGGACCAAACAGCTAGCGGACCGTGCCCTTTTGCATTCATACTATGCTAGACGAAATTCCAACTTCTGGTGGAATTATTTCAAAATCGCTGGAGATTATTGGTTAAACACCATTGTTATTGTCTTTTATCTCTTGAATTAGAGTCTTTGCTCCTGGATTGGAGTTTCTATCATCATCATTAAGTTTTACAGAGCTAATCCTGGGGTTCAGCAGGAAACCCTCAATCGTACTTAAAACGATAATACTATTCTCTCTGCGCTTAATCTCAAACACCAACCTGTAATTTTCAGGCCTCGCAATTTTACGGTGTGAGTCGGATCCGATCTTTGCGCTTTTTCGAGAGATTCCATCCTCTACCTTAATTTGAGGGGAACGGATCATATGCCTATCAATCACAATGTCGATGCTCCTCTGCAGAGGGGTACACAACTACTATTGTAAAATAATCGACAATTATATACAATCTAACACATTCTCTAGTGCATGCACTCTCAATAAAAGTTTCACATACTGGTACCAGCGCCACTTCAGGGGCATTATCATCTCCTCATTTTTAATAAAGAGTTCCAAACTTAGAGAATGTGGATCATATTCCGATAGTCTCCACGAGCACTATCTTTAGTCTCTCTTCAAGAGCACTACATATTAGGAAAGTGATTGGATTCTCTTTTTAGAGGCATATATGAGGCAGTTATTTAGGCCTCAAGTGTGTTTTAACACACGACTTCGTCACTGCGAGATGCATGATTTAACCTGTTGACAACTTCTCGTGTCCGCATCCTTAAGCAAGTGACAAACAATATTTTCCCAGAGCTACTGCAGTTATTTGTTTTAATCATGAGTAACCTCCAACACCTCAATTACATCCAATATCTTGGGGTGAGAAAAACAAACTGAGATGGTTTCACGCCATATATAGCGGCATCCAAACTTTATTTGATCAGGATAAATACTTAATCAGATAACCTATTAATTATCGACATTTCTTACTGCAACCATTAAATGGTGTCGGTCATATACATGACTTCAAGGGAAAATTCTTAAATTTGTCGATATAATACGTGCCATCTTCAGGTGGCATTCTTTCTCCCCTGGTTAGGGAGGGAAAACCTTTTAGGTTATCATAATTTGCACCATCCTTTTATGGTGACGTTTCTCCCCCTGACTAAAGTGGGAGAACCTTAAAGGTTATCAACCCTACTCTTGCCGAACTTCTGGTGGCGGGTTGTCATGCCAACTTCTGGTGGCATTTTAGTTTTCCTGATCATGGCGGAAACATTACTATCTCATTTCTAAACTTCTGGTTCCATAATTGCCTGATTTTCAAAGGAAATTCTGCTCATGATAGATTTTGGGTGTTAATTAAACCACACAATAAGTGTCCCAAAAACAGCCGCAGGCTCGACAAGAGATGAGACATTTCACGCCGTTCCTTTTTGGCGGCTTACTTCCTCCCCCTAACGGCGGGAATACAGTCTCATCTACAATAAGACATTACCAACACACGGTTTTAAATGTCTTATGAATCGAAACCAATATATAGTGGGTGACGCTATGGACCAAACACGTAAATTGTAAGGTTGCTTCGCAAGACATAATTGATAGTAAATAGTTGGTCGAGCAATAAACTAAAGATGCTTAAGCAAAGAACTCAACTAGACCATGTCGAGTGCGCACATGTGCTAACTATATGCTCGATATAATACCAACTGAAGGCAAAGCATCAAAAGCCTATAAATTTACCACCAAAATAAATGGACTTAGCTGGAAAGTATAAAAATGGATACGCAGCCACAAGATTTGCACAAACAGTTTGCCAAAATCTAACATCACGTGTTAATATAACAAGAGACCATCTAGTAGACGTGTCTATCAATACGATAAAGTATTGAAATAATTGTCCATACTGCAGGGTGAATAAGTCCTGCATATGCCACCTTGAATCCTTTCTAGGGATTAAAGTTGGTGTTTCAGCAACGGGTTACCATAATGTTAATGTTAATGGAATTTAATGACTAATTGTCTCTGGGACCAAACAACACAATTTACATCCTCATGTAATAGAAGCTTCAGGTTCTGTAAAGGATGTACATGAGAATTTTTAATTGTCTACTCATCTTGGTAGAACTTTGGTGTCCATACGTACCATGCCTAGGCATGAAAAATCGAGGTCATTAAACTTCTGGCTAATGACATTGTGAGATTCTACTGATAGAATTTTCATATGGCACTCCCATAAAAGAGAGAGCCTCAAACTTCTCTTAACGTGCTTCTAGTACAAAAACAAATGAAGTAACAAAATACTCCATAAAAATGCTCATTTATTATTTCAAGGTGGTAATACCAAATATTTCTAAAACTCAACAGATTCTTCTAAAACCTGATAGAATATAAGGCAAATACCACACCACCATATAAAATGATACACGCTCTTCTGCAGATGTCTATCATACTATTCGAACCTGAAATGATATTTTTCACATTTCCAGAAACCTCTACAAGGTTATAAAATGGTTCGAAAATTCGTGTTTGTTGTTTCGTCTAAATTTGAGACAAGTATCTCCATCGTCCATATCTATACTGGATTGATTACTTCTGGAATCCATATCCTTTGGCAAAGATAAGACGAGAGAAAAATAGTAGAGTCACCAACAAAAACATTTGGTAACCATGGGCTACTTTGGGAACCCAAAATTTTATGGCTATTCCTGAAATCCAAGTATTTCGATAGACCAGTTCTGGAGTCTATTTTATGGATTACTACTGGAACCCAAATATTTTGGATCACCGCATGGAACCATAATTTAAATGTTGGACCGCTTCTGGGTCAACGACATCTCATGGATTACTTCGGGAATCCATCAATTCAAAAACAAGTAAATAAAATAAACAAAACTCAAAATAAAGAAAACATATATGGTACCGACATAATAAATCTCCATTTTCGTCCCTCGGGGGTCGACGAAATATTAATTTACAAGTGTGCAAATGGATACATGCAATATAGGAAAATTCCTCAATATCAGTCACAGGTCACTTCAGGGACCGCTGATAGAAACCGGCTAGCACTTTATAATGGGTCACTTCTGGGACCAAACAGCTAGCGGACCGTGCCCTTTTGCATTCATACTATGCTAGACGAAATTCCAACTTCTGGTGGAATTATTTCAAAATCGCTGGAGATTATTGGTTAAACACCATTGTTATTGTCTTTTATCTCTTGAATTAGAGTCTTTGCTCCTGGATTGGAGTTTCTATCATCATCATTAAGTTTTACAGAGCTAATCCTGGGGTTCAGCAGGAAACCCTCAATCGTACTTAAAACGATAATACTATTCTCTCTGCGCTTAATCTTAAACACCAACCTGTAATTTTCAGGCCTCGCAATTTTACGGTGTGAGTCGGATCCGATCTTTGCGCTTTTTCGAGAGATTCCATCCTCTACCTTAATTTGAGGGGAACGGATCATATGCCTATCAATCACAATGTCGATGCTCCTCTGCAGAGGGGTACACAACTACTATTGTAAAATAATCGACAATTATATACAATCTAACACATTCTCTAGTGCATGCACTCTCAATAAAAGTTTCACATACTGGTACCAGCGCCACTTCAGGGGCATTATCATCTCCTCATTTTTAATAAAGAGTTCCAAACTTAGAGAATGTGGATCATATTCCGATAGTCTCCACGAGCACTATCTTTAGTCTCTCTTCAAGAGCACTACATATTAGGAAAGTGATTGGATTCTCTTTTTAGAGGCATATATGAGGCAGTTATTTAGGCCTCAAGTGTGTTTTAACACACGACTTCGTCACTGCGAGATGCATGATTTAACCTCCTGTGACAACTTCTCGTGTCCGCATCCTTAAGCAAGTGACAAACAATATTTTCCCAGAGCTACTGCAGTTATTTGTTTTAATCATGAGTAACCTCCAACACCTCAATTACATCCAATATCTTGGGGTGAGAAAAACAAACTGAGATGGTTTCACGCCAATATATAGCGGCATCCAAACTTTATTTGATCAGGATAAATACTTAATCATATAACCTATTAATTATCGACATTTCTTACTGCAACCATTAAATGGTGTCGGTCATATACATGACTTCAAGGGAAAATTCTTAAATTTGTCGATATAATACGTGCCATCTTCAGGTGGCATTCTTTCTCCCCTGGTTAGGGAGGGAAAAACCTTTTAGGTTATCATAATTTGCACCATCCTTTTATGGTGACGTTTCTCCCCCTGACTAAAGTGGGAGAACCTTAAAGGTTATCAACCCTACTCTTGCCGAACTTCTGGTGGCGGGTTGTCATGCCAACTTCTGGTGGCATTTTAGTTTTCCTGATCATGGCGGAAACATTACTATCTCATTTCTGGAAACTTCTGGTTCCATAATTGCCTGATTTTCAAAGGAAATTCTGCTCATGATAGATTTTGGGTGTTAATTAAACCACACAATAAGTGTCCCAAAAACAGCCGCAGGCTCGACAAGAGATGAGACATTTCACGCCGTTCCTTTTTGGCGGCTTACTTCCTCCCCCTAACGGCGGGAATACAGTCTCATCTACAATAAGACATTACCAACACACGGTTTTAAATGTCTTATGAATCGAAACCAATATATATAGCTGGGTGACGCTATGGACCAAACACGTAAATTGTAAGGTTGCTTCGCAAGACATAATTGATAGTAAATAGTTGGTCGAGCAATAAACTAAATATGCTTAAGCAAAGAACTCAACTAGACCATGTCGAGTGCGCACATGTGCTAACTATATGCTCGATATAATACCAACTGAAGGCAAAGCATCAAAAGCCTATAAATTTACCACCAAAATAAATGGACTTAGCTGGAAAGTATAAAAATGGATACGCAGCCACAAGATTTGCACAAACAGTTTGCCAAAATCTAACATCACGTGTTAATATAACAAGAGACCATCTAGTAGACGTGTCTATCAATACGATAAAGTATTGAAATAATTGTCCATACTGCAGGGTGAATAAGTCCTGCATATGCCACCTTGAATCCTTTCTAGGGATTAAAGTTGGTGTTTCAGCAACGGGTTACCATAATGTTAATGTTAATGGAATTTAATGACTAATTGTCTCTGGGACCAAACAACACAATTTACATCCTCATGTAATAGAAGCTTCAGGTTCTGTAAAGGATGTACATGAGAATTTTTAATTGTCTACTCATCTTGGTAGAACTTTGGTGTCCATACGTACCATGCCTAGGCATGAAAAATCGAGGTCATTAAACTTCTGGCTAATGACATTGTGAGATTCTACTGATAGAATTTTCATATGGCACTCCCATAAAAGAGAGAGCCTCAAACTTCTCTTAACGTGCTTCTAGTACAAAAACAAATGAAGTAACAAAATACTCCATAAAAATGCTCATTTATTATTTCAAGGTGGTAATACCAAATATTTCTAAAACTCAACAGATTCTTCTAGAACCTGATAGAATATAAGGCAAATACCACACCACCATATAAAATGATACACGCTCTTCTGCAGATGTCTATCATACTATTCGAACCTGAAATGATATTTTTCACATTTCCAGAAACCTCTACAAGGTTATAAAATGGTTCGAAAATTCGTGTTTGTTGTTTCGTCTAAATTTGAGACAAGTATCTCCATCGTCCATATCTATACTGGATTGATTACTTCTGGAATCCATATCCTTTGGCAAAGATAAGACGAGAGAAAAATAGTAGAGTCACCAACAAAAACATTTGGTAACCATGGGCTACTTTGGGAACCCAAAATTTTATGGCTATTCCTGAAATACAAGTATTTCGATAGACCAGTTCTGGAGTCTATTTTATGGATTACTACTGGAACCCAAATATTTTGGATCACCGCATGGAACCATAATTTAAATGTTGGACCGCTTCTGGGTCAACGACATCTCATGGATTACTTCGGGAATCCATCAATTCAAAAACAAGTAAATAAAATAAACAAAACTCAAAATAAAGAAAACATATATGGTACCGACATAATAAATCTCCATTTTCGTCCCTCGGGGGTCGACGAAATATTAATTTACAAGTGTGCAAATGGATACATGCAATATAGGAAAATTCCTCAATATCAGTCACAGGTCACTTCAGGGACCGCTGATAGAAACCGGCTAGCACTTTATAATGGGTCACTTCTGGGGCCAAACAGCTAGCGGACCGTGCCCTTTTGCATTCATATTATGCTAGACGAAATTCCAACTTCTGGTGGAATTATTTCAAAATCGCTGGGATTATTGGTTAAACACCATTGTTATTGTCTTTTATCTCTTGAATTAGAGTCTTTGCTCCTGGATTGGAGTTTCTATCATCATCATTAAGTTTTACAGAGCTAATCCTGGGGTTCAGCAGGAAACCCTCAATCGTACTTAAAACGATAATACTATTCTCTATGCGCTTAATCTCAAACACCAACCTGTAATTTTCAGGCCTCGCAATTTTACGGTGTGAGTCGGATCCGATCTTTGCGCTTTTTCGAGAGATTCCATCCTCTACCTTAATTTGAGGGGAACGGATCATATGCCTATCAATCACAATGTCGATGCTCCTCTGCAGAGGGGTACACAACTACTATTGTAAAATAATCGACAATTATATACAATCTAACACATTCTCTAGTGCATGCACTCTCAATAAAAGTTTCACATACTGGTACCAGCGCCACTTCAGGGGCATTATCATCTCCTCATTTTTAATAAAGAGTTCCAAACTTAGAGAATGTGGATCATATTCCGATAGTCTCCACGAGCACTATCTTTAGTCTCTCTTCAAGAGCACTACATATTAGGAAAGTGATTGGATTCTCTTTTTAGAGGCATATATGAGGCAGTTATTTAGGCCTCAAGTGTGTTTTAACACACGACTTCGTCACTGCGAGATGCATGATTTAACCTGCTGTGACAACTTCTCGTGTCCGCATCCTTAAGCAAGTGACAAACAATATTTTCCCAGAGCTACTGCAGTTATTTGTTTTAATCATGAGTAACCTCCAACACCTCAATTACATCCAATATCTTGGGGTGAGAAAAACAAACTGAGATGGTTTCACGCCAATATAGCGGCATCCAAACTTTATTTGATCAGGATAAATACTTAATCATATAACCTATTAATTATCGACATTTCTTACTGCAACCATTAAATGGTGTCGGTCATATACATGACTTCAAGGGAAAATTCTTAAATTTGTCGATATAATACGTGCCATCTTCAGGTGGCATTCTTTCTCCCCTGGTTAGGGAGGGAAAAACCTTTTAGGTTATCATAATTTGCACCATCCTTTTATGGTGACGTTTCTCCCCCTGACTAAAGTGGGAGAACCTTAAAGGTTATCAACCCTACTCTTGCCGAACTTCTGGTGGCGGGTTGTCATGCCAACTTCTGGTGGCATTTTAGTTTTCCTGATCATGGCGGAAACATTACTATCTCATTTCTGGAAACTTCTGGTTCCATAATTGCCTGATTTTCAAAGGAAATTCTGCTCATGATAGATTTTGGGTGTTAATTAAACCACACAATAAGTGTCCCAAAAACAGCCGCAGGCTCGACAAGAGATGAGACATTTCACGCCGTTCCTTTTTGGCGGCTTACTTCCTCCCCCTAACGGCGGGAATACAGTCTCATCTACAATAAGACATTACCAACACACGGTTTTAAATGTCTTATGAATCGAAACCAATATATAGCTGGGTGACGCTATGGACCAAACACGTAAATTGTAAGGTTGCTTCGCAAACATAATTGATAGTAAATAGTTGGTCGAGCAATAAACTAAATATGCTTAAGCAAAGAACTCAACTAGACCATGTCGAGTGCGCACATGTGCTAACTATATGCTCGATATAATACCAACTGAAGGCAAAGCATCAAAAGCCTATAAATTTACCACCAAAATAAATGGACTTAGCTGGAAAGTATAAAAATGGATACGCAGCCACAAGATTTGCACAAACAGTTTGCCAAAATCTAACATCACGTGTTAATATAACAAGAGACCATCTAGTAGACGTGTCTATCAATACGATAAAGTATTGAAATAATTGTCCATACTGCAGGGTGAATAAGTCCTGCATATGCCACCTTGAATCCTTTCTAGGGATTAAAGTTGGTGTTTCAGCAACGGGTTACCATAATGTTAATGTTAATGGAATTTAATGACTAATTGTCTCTGGGACCAAACAACACAATTTACATCCTCATGTAATAGAAGCTTCAGGTTCTGTAAAGGATGTACATGAGAATTTTTAATTGTCTACTCATCTTGGTAGAACTTTGGTGTCCATACGTACCATGCCTAGGCATGAAAAATCGAGGTCATTAAACTTCTGGCTAATGACATTGTGAGATTCTACTGATAGAATTTTCATATGGCACTCCCATAAAAGAGAGAGCCTCAAACTTCTCTTAACGTGCTTCTAGTACAAAAACAAATGAAGTAACAAAATACTCCATAAAAATGCTCATTTATTATTTCAAGGTGGTAATACCAAATATTTCTAAAACTCAACAGATTCTTCTAGAACCTGATAGAATATAAGGCAAATACCACACCACCATATAAAATGATACACGCTCTTCTGCAGATGTCTATCATACTATTCGAACCTGAAATGATATTTTTCACATTTCCAGAAACCTCTACAAGGTTATAAAATGGTTCGAAAATTCGTGTTTGTTGTTTCGTCTAAATTTGAGACAAGTATCTCCATCGTCCATATCTATACTGGATTGATTACTTCTGGAATCCATATCCTTTGGCAAAGATAAGACGAGAGAAAAATAGTAGAGTCACCAACAAAAACATTTGGTAACCATGGGCTACTTTGGGAACCCAAAATTTTATGGCTATTCCTGAAATCCAAGTATTTCGATAGACCAGTTCTGGAGTCTATTTTATGGATTACTACTGGAACCCAAATATTTTGGATCACCGCATGGAACCATAATTTAAATGTTGGACCGCTTCTGGGTCAACGACATCTCATGGATTACTTCGGGAATCCATCAATTCAAAAACAAGTAAATAAAATAAACAAAACTCAAAATAAAGAAACATATATGGTACCGACATAATAAATCTCCATTTTCGTCCCTCGGGGGTCGACGAAATATTAATTTACAAGTGTGCAAATGGATACATGCAATATAGGAAAATTCCTCAATATCAGTCACAGGTCACTTCAGGGACCGCTGATAGAAACCGCTAGCACTTTATAATGGGTCACTTCTGGGACCAAACAGCTAGCGGACCGTGCCCTTTTGCATTCATACTATGCTAGACGAAATTCCAACTTCTGGTGGAATTATTTCAAATCGCTGGAGATTATTGGTTAAACACCATTGTTATTGTCTTTTATCTCTTGAATTAGAGTCTTTGCTCCTGGATTGGAGTTTCTATCATCATCATTAAGTTTTACAGAGCTAATCCTGGGGTTCAGCAGGAAACCCTCAATCGTACTTAAAACGATAATACTTCTCTCTGCGCTTAATCTAAACACCAACCTGTAATTTTCAGGCCTCGCAATTTTACGGTGTGAGTCGGATCCGATCTTTGCGCTTTTCGAGAGATTCCATCCTCTACCTTAATTTGAGGGGAACGGATCATATGCCTATCAATCACAATGTCGATGCTCCTCTGCAGAGGGGTACACAACTACTATTGTAAAATAATCGACAATTATATACAATCTAACACATTCTCTAGTGCATGCACTCTCAATAAAAGTTTCACATACTGGTACCAGCGCCACTTCAGGGGCATTATCATCTCCTCATTTTTAATAAAGAGTTCCAAACTTAGAGAATGTGGATCATATTCCGATAGTCTCCACGAGCACTATCTTTAGTCTCTCTTCAAGAGCACTACATATTAGGAAAGTGATTGGATTCTCTTTTTAGAGGCATATATGAGGCAGTTATTTAGGCCTCAAGTGTGTTTTAACACACGACTTCGTCACTGCGAGATGCATGATTTAACCTGCTGTGACAACTTCTCGTGTCCGCATCCTTAAGCAAGTGACAAACAATATTTTCCCAGAGCTACTGCAGTTATTTGTTTTAATCATGAGTAACCTCCAACACCTCAATTACATCCAATATCTTGGGGTGAGAAAAACAAACTGAGATGGTTTCACGCCAATATATAGCGGCATCCAAACTTTATTTGATCAGGATAAATACTTAATCATATAACCTATTAATTATCGACATTTCTTACTGCAACCATTAAATGGTGTCGGTCATATACATGACTTCAAGGGAAAATTCTTAAATTTGTCGATATAATACGTGCCATCTTCAGGTGGCATTCTTTCTCCCCTGGTTAGGGAGGGAAAAACCTTTTAGGTTATCATAATTTGCACCATCCTTTTATGGTGACGTTTCTCCCCCTGACTAAAGTGGGAGAACCTTAAAGGTTATCAACCCTACTCTTGCCGAACTTCTGGTGGCGGGTTGTCATGCCAACTTCTGGTGGCATTTTAGTTTTCCTGATCATGGCGGAAACATTACTATCTCATTTCTGGAAACTTCTGGTTCCATAATTGCCTGATTTTCAAAGGAAATTCTGCTCATGATAGATTTTGGGTGTTAATTAAACCACACAATAAGTGTCCCAAAAACAGCCGCAGGCTCGACAAGAGATGAGACATTTCACGCCGTTCCTTTTTGGCGGCTTACTTCCTCCCCCTAACGGCGGGAATACAGTCTCATCTACAATAAGACATTACCAACACACGGTTTTAAATGTCTTATGAATCGAAACCAATATATATAGCTGGGTGACGCTATGGACCAAACACGTAAATTGTAAGGTTGCTTCGCAAGACATAATTGATAGTAAATAGTTGGTCGAGCAATAAACTAAATATGCTTAAGCAAAGAACTCAACTAGACCATGTCGAGTGCGCACATGTGCTAACTATATGCTCGATATAATACCAACTGAAGGCAAAGCATCAAAAGCCTATAAATTTACCACCAAAATAAATGGACTTAGCTGGAAAGTATAAAAATGGATACGCAGCCACAAGATTTGCACAAACAGTTTGCCAAAATCTAACATCACGTGTTAATATAACAAGAGACCATCTAGTAGACGTGTCTATCAATACGATAAAGTATTGAAATAATTGTCCATACTGCAGGGTGAATAAGTCCTGCATATGCCACCTTGAATCCTTTCTAGGGATTAAAGTTGGTGTTTCAGCAACGGGTTACCATAATGTTAATGTTAATGGAATTTAATGACTAATTGTCTCTGGGACCAAACAACACAATTTACATCCTCATGTAATAGAAGCTTCAGGTTCTGTAAAGGATGTACATGAGAATTTTTAATTGTCTACTCATCTTGGTAGAACTTTGGTGTCCATACGTACCATGCCTAGGCATGAAAATCGAGGTCATTAAACTTCTGGCTAATGACATTGTGAGATTCTACTGATAGAATTTTCATATGGCACTCCCATAAAAGAGAGAGCCTCAAACTTCTCTTAACGTGCTTCTAGTACAAAAACAAATGAAGTAACAAAATACTCCATAAAAATGCTCATTTATTATTTCAAGGTGGTAATACCAAATATTTCAAAACTCAACAGATTCTTCTAGAACCTGATAGAATATAAGGCAAATACCACACCACCATATAAATGATACACGCTCTTCTGCAGATGTCTATCATACTATTCGAACCTGAAATGATATTTTTCACATTTCCAGAAACCTCTACAAGGTTATAAAATGGTTCGAAAATTCGTGTTTGTTGTTTCGTCTAAATTTGAGACAAGTATCTCCATCGTCCATATCTATACTGGATTGATTACTTCTGGAATCCATATCCTTTGGCAAAGATAAGACGAGAGAAAAATAGTAGAGTCACCAACAAAAACATTTGGTAACCATGGGCTACTTTGGGAACCCAAAATTTTATGGCTATTCCTGAAATACAAGTATTTCGATAGACCAGTTCTGGAGTCTATTTTATGGATTACTACTGGAACCCAAATATTTGGATCACCGCATGGAACCATAATTTAAATGTTGGACCGCTTCTGGGTCAACGACATCTCATGGATTACTTCGGGAATCCATCATTCAAAAACAGTAAATAAATAAATAAACAAAACTCAAAATAAAGAAAACATATATGGTACCGACATAATAATCTCCATTTTCGTCCCTCGGGGGTCGACGAAATATTAATTTACAAGTGTGCAAATGGATACATGCAATATAGGAAAATTCCTCAATATCAGTCACAGGTCACTTCAGGGACCGCTGATAGAAACCGGCTAGCACTTTTAATGGGTCACTTCTGGGCCAAACAGCTAGCGGACCGTGCCCTTTTGCATTCATATTATGCTAGACGAAATTCCAACTTCTGGTGGAATTATTTCAAAATCGCTGGGATTATTGGTTAAACACCATTGTTATTGTCTTTTATCTCTTGAATTAGAGTCTTGCTCCTGGATTGGAGTTTCTATCATCATCATTAAGTTTTACAGAGCTAATCCTGGGGTTCAAGCAGGAAACCCTCAATCGTACTTAAAACGATAATACTATTCTCTATGCGCTTAATCTCAAACACCAACCTGTAATTTTCAGGCCTCGCAATTTTACGGTGTGAGTCGGATCCGATCTTTGCGCTTTTTCGAGAGATTCCATCCTCTACCTTAATTTGAGGGGAACGGATCATATGCCTATCAATCACAATGTCGATGCTCCTCTGCAGAGGGGTACACAACTACTATTGTAAAATAATCGACAATTATATACAATCTAACACATTCTCTAGTGCATGCACTCTCAATAAAAGTTTCACATACTGGTACCAGCGCCACTTCAGGGGCATTATCATCTCCTCATTTTTAATAAAGAGTTCCAAATTTAGAGAATGTGGATCATATTCCGATAGTCTCCACGAGCACTATCTTTAGTCTCTCTTCAAGAGCACTACATATTAGGAAAGTGATTGGATTCTCTTTTTAGAGGCATATATGAGGCAGTTATTTAGGCCTCAAGTGTGTTTTAACACACGACTTCGTCACTGCGAGATGCATGATTTAACCTGCTGTGACAACTTCTCGTGTCCGCATCCTTAAGCAAGTGACAAACAATATTTTCCCAGAGCTACTGCAGTTATTTGTTTTAATCATGAGTAACCTCCAACACCTCAATTACATCCAATATCTTGGGGTGAGAAAAACAAACTGAGATGGTTTCACGCCAATATATAGCGGCATCCAAACTTTATTTGATCTGGATAAATACTTAATCAGATAACCTATTAATTATCGACATTTCTTACTGCAACCATTAAATGGTGTCGGTCATATACATGACTTCAAGGGAAAATTCTTAAATTTGTCGATATAATACGTGCCATCTTCAGGTGGCATTCTTTCTCCCCTGGTTAGGGAGGGAAAAACCTTTTAGGTTATCATAATTTGCACCATCCTTTTATGGTGACGTTTCTCCCCCTGACTAAAGTGGGAGAACCTTAAAGGTTATCAACCCTACTCTTGCCGAACTTCTGGTGGCGGGTTGTCATGCCAACTTCTGGTGGCATTTTAGTTTTCCTGATCATGGCGGAAACATTACTATCTCATTTCTGGAAACTTCTGGTTCCATAATTGCCTGATTTTCAAAGGAAATTCTGCTCATGATAGATTTTGGGTGTTAATTAAACCACACAATAAGTGTCCCAAAAACAGCCGCAGGCTCGACAAGAGATGAGACATTTCACGCCGTTCCTTTTTGGCGGCTTACTTCCTCCCCCTAACGGCGGGAATACAGTCTCATCTACAATAAGACATTACCAACACACGGTTTTAAATGTCTTATGAATCGAAACCAATATATATAGCTGGGTGACGCTATGGACCAAACACGTAAATTGTAAGGTTGCTTCGCAAGACATAATTGATAGTAAATAGTTGGTCGAGCAATAAACTAAAGATGCTTAAGCAAAGAACTCAACTAGACCATGTCGAGTGCGCACATGTGCTAACTATATGCTCGATATAATACCAACTGAAGGCAAAGCATCAAAAGCCTATAAATTTACCACCAAAATAAATGGACTTAGCTGGAAAGTATAAAAATGGATACGCAGCCACAAGATTTGCACAAACAGTTTGCCAAAATCTAACATCACGTGTTAATATAACAAGAGACCATCTAGTAGACGTGTCTATCAATACGATAAAGTATTGAAATAATTGTCCATACTGCAGGGTGAATAAATCCTGCATATGCCACCTTGAATACTTTCTAGGGATTAAAGTTGGTGTTTCAGCAACGGGTTACCATAATGTTAATGTTAATGGAATTTAATGACTAATTGTCTCTGGGACCAAACAACACAATTTACATCCTCATGTAATAGAAGCTTCAGGTTCTGTAAAGGATGTACATGAGAATTTTTAATTGTCTACTCATCTTGGTAGAACTTTGGTGTCCATACGGACCATGCCTAGGCATGAAAAATCGAGGTCATTAAACTTCTGGCTAATGACATTGTGAGATTCTACTGATAGAATTTTCATATGGCACTCCCATAAAAGAGAGAGCCTCAAACTTCTCTTAACGTGCTTCTAGCACAAAAACAAATGAAGTAACAAAATACTCCATAAAAATGCTCATTTATTATTTCAAGGTGGTAATACCAAATATTTCTAAAACTCAACAGATTCTTCTAGAACCTGATAGAATATAAGGCAAATACCACACCACCATATAAAATGATACACGCTCTTCTGCAGATGTCTATCATACTATTCGAACCTGAAATGATATTTTTCACATTTCCAGAAACCTCTACAAGGTTATAAAATGGTTCGAAAATTCGTGTTTGTTGTTTCGTCTAAATTTGAGACAAGTATCTCCATCGTCCATATCTATACTGGATTGATTACTTCTGGAATCCATATCCTTTGGCAAAGATAAGACGAGAGAAAAATAGTAGAGTCACCAACAAAAACATTTGGTAACCATGGGCTACTTTGGGAACCCAAAATTTTATGGCTATTCCTGAAATCCTAGTATTTCGATAGACCAGTTCTGGAGTCTATTTTATGGATTACTACTGGAACCTAAATATTTTGGATCACCGCATGGAACCATAATTTAAATGTTGGACCGCTTCTGGGTCAACGACATCTCATGGATTACCTCGGGAATCCATCAATTCAAAAACAAGTAAATAAAATAAACAAAACTCAAAACAAAGAAAACATATATGGTACCGACATAATAAATCTCCATTTTCGTCCCTCGGGGGTCGACGAAATATTAATTTACAAGTGTGCAAATGGATACATGCAATATAGGAAAATTCCTCAATATCAGTCACAGGTCACTTCAGGGACCGCTGATAGAAACCGGCTAGCACTTTATAATGGGTCACTTCTGGGACCAAACGGCTAGCGGACCGTGCCCTTTTGCATTCATACTATGCTAGACGAAATTCCAACTTCTGGTGGAATTATTTCAAAATCTCTGGACATTATTTAGAGCAAGAGAAATTAAATTTATGTTATCCTCTAGGGATACAACAATTTCTCGCTTCGCTGGTATTAAAACCGTAAGTACCATAACAAAAATAATATAGCGGAAAATTATTAAAGTTTACGGAGTCGTGGTTCTCACCATCCTCGCACTTACCCAAAAACATTCGTACAAGTTTGCAATACTTGTAGAACAACTTGCCTCCATTAACAGTGTTACTACCCTGATCAATAGAAGCAACAGAGTCAGTACTACTATCCACATATATAATCAAAAACACAAATTCAACTCAAAACACAAATATAAATTGTGAAGTTGATTATATGGCTTTGTGGGTATCATCCCCGGCAGCTTGGCATAACTATCGCCGAACACTGGTTTATCAATTGGAGGCATCGAGCTATTCGTGCTGATAACGTGTTGTGTTCTCATGCGACTCTCATGTATGTACTATGCCGATACAATTAAACATTGTTGGTGTTGGTATGTAACTGAAATTATAGAAGAAGAAAGATGGGAGGAGAAGATGGGAATTAAATTCCTCATTTCATTTCTTATTACTCGGTTTCTTAAAGTAGTACATCCATGGTTGAGAACTGGCTATTTATATCCAGTAAGTCGGTAAGACAAATAACACGTATGTGTCTAGAAATGTTTAGAAAACTTAAAGATTAAGGCTCCTCGGTTGATCCTCATCAGTTAAGAAGCGGTTAATTTGTCCGGTTTTCTCTCGATGCCTGCTCGATTAATGGTGGGCCATTTATGACGTGTATACAACATGAAATGATTTTTCTTCATCACTGTATATAATTTTTTTCTTGTTTGTAACTTTGGGACTAGGATACATATTCTAAACGAATCATTGGCCTCTATATGAAAATGCATACTACTAGGCCTGTCTCAATTTTTGTGTGTGTTTCTTAAAGATTAATGGAATTACTTTTCATTCATACCAATCTCTCCACTAATCTTTTATCTTATTATCTGTGATTTGAGATCATGTGTGTCTTTGTTGGCGCCGATTTCTTTGTTGTTGTGATGTTCGGTTCGTTAAGCCAATGGTGATTTGGATGGATTACACAGGTGTCATCGTTTAGTTTCGCTTAGTCATATGATAGTGTCCCTGGCTTTGACACGCTCTCCTCTTCTTTGGTCCTTTGGGTTGTTCACACGTATTTCCTTAACCGTTTCCAACTTTTTTACTTCTTAATTTACAAGCTTTTCCATAAACTGCTTGCACTTGCGAGTAAATCCAAGAGGCGATTTTGCTGAAAGATGGCCAGAAGATAGTTGATCTTGGAAAGGCGATTGACAAACAATTATGTAAAACTGAAATGGGAGTGTACTTGTAACCGTAACCTGGACTGAAGGAAACTAGTTATAAAACTGCAGAATTTTAAGAAATATACACAAATACAACTACAGAAGTATAAAACTTTAGGCTCCTCGCCCCCAAGTTAAGAATTGATGAAACGGGACAAGAAAATAATTTTTCGGGAAGTTTCTCATTTTAAGTCAAAAGTTTCATCCGACACTATAGATGAGTTACAGAAGAAACGGCTAGGCAAATGACTTTGTTTGTCCCAAGTTTCTTTTTCTTGTTTTGTTAGATCAAAATTCTTTAAGAAAACAGATCCTATTACAAGATTCCACCACTACTAATAAGGGTGGTATCTACGGTTACGACCCCCATCACCGCCACCATTTCCTCCTCTTCCTTGTGATCTACCTGACCCACTGCCTCTATCGTCTCTCCGAGAAGGCTGGGGTGCAGGAGTTTGTGCACCAGGCTGTTGTCTGTACCAATTGCATCATGAATAAGAATCAATTAAAAATAAAGAAGGCAGGTGGGAAGTTTTAAACACTAAATCAGGTACTGAAGACAACTTACAAAACATATCCAACTCGGCCATCTGGCAGAACCATCGGCACCATTGCCATTCCTGCTGGCATTGGTCCCCTACCATATATCATAGGCTGCAGCACAAATCAAACCCACTCCATGAGAAAATGCAAACTAACAGCCGCAGAAGAACCTAAGTTATTACCCAAGATGAAAATATATTCACTACATACAATCTAACCAACCTGTTGAAATCCACCACCAGCCGCTACGCCACCATATGCAGCAGCACCACCACCATATGCAGCAGCAGTACCACCATATGCAGCAGCCGCGCCACCATATGCAGCAGCCGCAGCTGCAGCACCATATGGATCTCCATACTGATATGGGAGGTATGCTGGAGCAGCTGCAGGCTTATAAGAATTATTCGTATCAAATTTCTTCTCATTCAGAGGTTTAGCAAGGGCTACATCCAAGACACGACCTGCATAGGTTCATTGTTAGCCAGTTACTTTCACAGAATTCATGGAATGTAAAGATATATGTGCTTTGAACAAGCCAGTTATTCTGCACATTTTTATCAACTCTAACTAATTTGGTATTTATCATGTCCAGCTTTTGAACCAATCATATTTGTCACAGAATTAAAATAAAGTTTATCATACGTATTATTACCATCAATTTCATATTTTTCTGTCCCTTTTATAGCTTTCAATGCACTTGATCTCTCAGCATAATGGATGAATCCAAATTCCTTCTTATTTTGCCCACCTTTACCAGGAGGCAAAACGATTTTTGTGACCTCTCCATGACGTCTAAATAATTCCTTCAGCTGTTCTGTTGTAGTGTTCTCAGGCAAGTTTTTCACATAAAGGGCCTTCACCTGTAAAATTCCAACAGAAGTGCTGAGCCACTTAAAGCATCAAGGTAAACTGTAAAAGAGATAAAAAAAAGATATGGTATCTTCAACAGACATGAATATACAAAATAATAAGTTGGGCATCATCTTTTAGGCAAAACTGAGAAGCTCAAAGGGGAGACATCGATTTTCCAGGGACCAGTGGACATAATCAGTTTGGACTAACATTTAATTCTTGCGTATACCTTGCTCAGTTTCCCTGATTTCTAAGAGGCTCGGTAACTTGGTTGTGCCTTCAAGCATATCTTTTGGGAGAATTGAGAAGCTCAAATACAAAGGGGAGACACCAGTTCTCATGGGAGATAGGACTGTGGACGTAATCAGTTTACACTAACATTCAACTCACATGTGTATCAAATCCAGTTGCCCTAGTCTATAAGAGGCTCCGTAACTTGGATGTGCGTTCAACTGCTTTGCTCCTAATTCTGTCACGTCTTTGACTAGTGATCCTTACATGTTTAATCATCTAGTATATACCTGTTGAACCATCCACTAAATGACCGACTAGGAAAGGCCTCATGTAGACGGGAACTACTGCCCACAGTAGAGAGAGGTAAAATTTGTCCAAAACTAGCCCCGGAAAAATAAGGGGTTTACCCACAAGAACAAGGGGATTAAGTATCTGCTCAGACCACACACATAATGTATGACTGGTCAAAAAAACTTGTGAAACCAAGTTGGAAAATTTGAGCAGAACAATGTCTAGCAAGGCAATACCTGAGCTGCAGCAGCAGGATCAGGTGAACTTTTGGGATCAGCCCAGCTAACTGTTGGAGTATTCCCATCCAATTTAAATTTTGGGGTTGACATGTTCTGTCGTGCGTAATCTGCACAAGCATTATTGTAGAACTCGACGAAAGCAAAACCACGATTGCGGCTTGGATTTTGTGGATCCTGAAAGGCAAACAACACGACCAATTAAGTGAGCAACTAGGCCATTTATATTATAAGAAGAAGAAAAAAATCAGCTCGGCATGGCGACTCCACCTTCAAAAGTTCAATATTTTCAACTCCAGGACCATTCTCCTCAATGGCTCTTCGTAGTTCCTGCTCGCTCCAACTCTTAGGAATGTTTCCCATAAACAGCCTGTGTTTAGCTTGAGAGAGCGAACACCTTATGGTTCTTCCCTATACGAATAAGAAACAATGGGGAAAACCATCAATTTTAATATGTTATACAGAGAAGTTAACTACAAAGTGACCAGGTACCAAAACCAAATGTGAACAAGAGTTACCTTAAATTCTTTATTGCGGAACTCTTCAATGGCATCTTGTCCAAACTCCTTAGTTTTGTATGTTATAAACGCATAGCCCTTGTTTTCTCCTGTATCCTTATCCTTCATGAGTCTAACCTATAACAATAAGTTGTATAAGAGTTAGAGACTTGTCAAACGAAGAAGGAGAATCAATTCTACTAGTGCAAGAAGTTAAACGTGGGTAAGCATTCACCTCAGTAACTTCACCAATTCGCTCACAAAGGTTCCTTAGATCATCCTCTGTGACATCCCGAGGTAATCCACCAATAAAAACCTCAGACCCATGTGGAGGAAGTGCAAGAAGTTCAGCACGCTTTTTCATTTCGTCATCGTGAAATTTAGATAGATTTGCCTTGTCTTCATCCTCCTCAATAGACTCAACACCATTGTGTGCTCCACCATCATCTTCTGATAAAGCGGCCTTCCCGTTTGCATGCTGGTCATCATCTGATTTCAAGTTGTCTTCTTCTTCTTCTTCATCACCTTCTTCTTCTTCTTTCCCATGCTCATTGTAATCCTCATCCCTGGTTTTCCGCTCGTCCATTCTGTCATCTTCCTCGCTCGGTTCGTCACTCATCTCTTCTTCCTCCTCTTCTTCTTCAATATAGTTGTCCTCATCGAGGTCTACATGTTCCTCAGTTCCTACCACGTGCGAAGGATGATCCCCAGCCGCCATAGCTCAAGTTCTAGTATAACCAACCTGCAAGCTTGAAGGACGATGACAACTGTGGAGGATGCCGGAGACATTGGCAGCAGAGAGGATGGATATGATGGGTTTGGAGTGAAGAGGCAATAATAAGAAGAAGATAAATGTTAAGGCCAGTAGTAGGATGACGATTTATTTGCAGAGTAGTATAGTAGTAAGAAGAAGAATCTCTTAGTAATTGGAATGTAGGTGGCATGATTTGGTATATTTCTAGTTTTATCAAGGGTAAAAAAGTAAACAACAAAGATAGATTTGGTTTTCGCAGTATTTGTTTGTCTGTAATTTCTGATGAGTTTTTCTATATCATGATCATCATAATAGATTGAAATGAAAAGATAAGGATCCCCCATAGTTGCAAACGGGACAAGACACTCAAATAGTTTAGACAAAATTGAAACTAAATTAACAAACAGATTTTAGGAAACTTCTTAAAATCTAGACATGCATTTCATTCCCAATAGTGATAAATGAACCCTAGAAACAAGAAGAACATGAATGAATCAAATTCATACCAAATCTGGACAGAATAACACAGACAGAGAGAGTAAGTGAAAGAGGGTCTGCTTACCGGAGGAGATTTCTGGTTTCTCTAATCACTTTCAGAGATTTTCTGTGTTGTGAAAAAGCTCTTTCTCTTTTGGTTTCTCTAAACAGTCTCTCTCTATCTTTCTCGAAATGTTTTCTAAATCTAGGGTTTTTCCTTTTAAGCAGCAGACTCCAGGATACTCTCGCCTCGTGTCGTGTCCCCTGTGGAAGGGAATTGATTGGATATTTAACAACAACAATTTATTACACCACAAGCCCATTAATAGGGCCCACTAACTCTTGCTTCTTTTTCTTTTTTTTTTTTGGATATTCGAATGGTTTGATTGCGATATTGCTGGATAAAAAATACACCACAACCAAGACAAAGAGTATTGATCCACAAGACAAGATATTTGGGTAACAAAGACGAGTTGCGAGGGATAAGAGTACAAGAATTGGACATCAACTTGCAAAGCTGGATAGAGAGAAAAGGAAGTGACTACCTCTAAACTGTCAAATTCTAACAAGTGCTACACTCAACAAAATGTGATACACATTACAGCTTACAAGTCATTGTAATTTATCCAATGCTTGGATTCTATTGCTACATAACCTTTACCAAGTTGAACCTTGCTGCACCCTCTAAAACCTCCACTACTGAATCCAAGCATATCAAGATTAAACCATCCGTGGAATATGATGAAACATATCAAGCATATATCCAACAGGTCCATGAAATAAACAGAAATAATTCATTTTTCTTTCGACAGGACAATAATTCATAAAACCAACCGAACAGAATCTACCTCTGTTCCTTTGATGGAAGTTTTTCTCTACGGATACTGATTGATGTCAATTTAATGTGCATTGAGAAATAAATTGAAATGATATCCCCAAAAACTCGAAGTTTCATCCCGTCTACGGTGCTAGAAGCAGGAAAAAGAACAAAAAAAAGTCGGAATAACTGTAGTAAACTCCCTAGTGTATATGTCTTCATGTTTCTCGCTCTCTATAAATATATGCATAGATAATCATATTTCTGTAGCTGCATCATCTGTCTCAGAGACCTGCAAAGATGGTTCAGTGCATGTTCGGACGAGGAGGACGTGGGCGGACTGGTGTCTTTGATGGGCTCACCCTGGATACAGGATGACAAGAACCGTGATTAGAAAGTTGACACAACCCGAAAAAGACAAGGAAGTGGGAGAACAACAACAAAATCAACTGACCTTATAGGCAACGACCCAAGAACCACACCACTACAATTTAGAGCAGCAGTAGCACTCTCTGCCTGCAAGAGGAATAAAAACCATAAGAAAAGCCATCCATTTGCTGGACCAGTTGGTCTAAGGAATAAGCCTGAGTTAACAGAGAAAAACTACACTGTGATTGACCATGTGCAATGTTTACTATGAGCTTGACATGATATCACTAAGTGATAAATAACTCGAACATAATCAAAATAGTATCACGACATGCTTTTTCTGTAATGCAAAAACGAAGAGGTAAATGAAAAATAAAAGGCAGGACCTGAAAGCAGAAAAAAAGTTTGGATACTCATATTAGGCTTTTTATCAGAGTCAAAAAGTTAAAGGGCAGAAGAAGCCTAATTCGTTTATGTCAAAAGGTTTTTCACAAATGATGCACAAGATAGTGCATCACAGACCTTTCCATCGGATGCATTCTTGGCTGGCAGCACAACAATTCATCTCAGAGTCAGGCCCTAGTATCGGATTCCAAAACTATCAATTCATCTCAGTTCTCTAAAGTCTGTGTTGCTCTCTAGCTTAAACATACCTTTCAAACAAACTGTGGTGTCAGCAAAGTCTAGAACTTCTTCAAAACTTGATCGTTTTAATACAACGAAAACAAGTCTATTAACAAAAATCTGAGGAAGCATGAAAAACAAGCATAACTTAGTTTTGACGGCTGTGTCTTAAACTGTGACCAAATTTCGGGGATAGACCTACACCAACCAGACGACTTGCAAGTTCTTTTGCTTACGTATATGATGTCTTAGATTCTCTAAGTATCACTTTTGATACTCCCAGTACCTTTAAGAACTGAATCTATACTTGACTCAAACTATAAGGCTCGGTATATTCAAGGTAAATTAATCAAGCAGAGGCGTAAAAAAGGAGAATTACCATAACAAACTCAACAAAAGCAATACACGTAGAATGACGATAGTCTCCAAGAATCCTCAAGCGATAAACCTGTATAAAGTACATGTTGTCTCGTGAAAACTTTTCCTTAAAAGGTAAGACCAACAGATCCAATAAGCGAGAATTTTAACATTTCTTAAAGTGGCAGCAACAAACCTCCCCACAGATTGATTCAAAGAAGAGTTTGACATCAGCATGAGAAATCTACTTGAGATTAACAAGAAAGTCAGATAAAAGCTTCCACAGTCAAATTGTACACTAAACCAGTAAAAATGGAAATTGAAGGGCGACCTTTTTGTCAATATTTGTGCAATAAATGGTCCTAGCGCACATTTCGCGCTCATCTTCAGACTGGAACGGAAATAAAGTCAACCTCAAGTTATAAACATGTCAATAAGTATATTACATCCAACATTTATTTATCATACGACATAGAGCACTAACACTTGTAAGATGATAACTGGGAAGAACGATGCAAATGCTGCTATGAGTCGCATTAACACTTGGGTACTGGTAGATTGTGTACGTACAAAATTTATGGCAAAATAATATTAATGGAAATACTTAAATATAACAGCACGAGATACTTAATACAGCTATCACTTCCTAACTTCACTCAATCCGTTGACAAGAAAGATAAGCACAACAATAAGCATTTCCATAAAGGAAAAGGAAAGGGACAATATCAGAAGCAATTTCTCACCCTGGGCAAGAACGTCGGGTTAACAGGTGCAATTGCGGTTTTTGAAGGCAGCACCCTCACTGGATAGAACCCAAGCATTGTTCCTGCGAGACTCAGGGCAGCCCTTGCACCTTCTGGAATAGAAACATACCAAAACAATCATCAGTGGTCGGGTCACGTATAAGACTGCAACAGAAATAGCATCGAATTAACAAAACCTTAAAAGGAAAAAACACAAAAGTAAAGAGAAGTCACCTTCATCAGTAAATTCCACAAAAGCAAAGCGGAGAACAGAATTAGGATCCCCACATATCCGGCAGTCCACAACCTTGAGCAGCTCAAAAGGTGTAAAATTTGTTCAGAGAGAAACATTGGAGGGACGGACGTGATGAGAAAAGTTACACAATCGCTACAGATGACCAATTACCTGTCCACAATTGATAAAGAGTGCTGCAAGCTGTTCTTCGGTAACCTAATTGACAAAGCAAAGTTACTCGTGGACATCAGGATACAACAATAAATAACAACACAAATTAAATTGAGAAGCTTGAATCTCAAATTTCATATGTATACCTGTTGATCAATGTCAGAGACATACACAGTCCTCCTAATAACATCCTCTCGCTGTGCCATTCTTGTCCTAGTGTTCATTTTGCGCCTTCCTTGACTGTAACTAAATCTCTTGCGCCTACCATCAGCAGAAGCAGCAACATTGTTGTCATTATTATTGACATTGTTGTTGTTGAGCATCATCGGCATTGGTGTTGTCAGCACAAAGTTGTTGTTGTTGTAGTTGATAGGAGGGTATTGATTGGGAATTCCAATGTTAAACTTAGCAGTGAAGAGGGAAGTTGGGCTAGGAATGAATTCTTCAGCCATTGGATTCAATTTGGAGAGGAGTTCCTCCAATTCCCTCATATTCCTTTGATGAATTACAGAACCCCCATTATTCCCATTGGTGGTATGGTGCTGATTGTGATGATTATTGGTAATTCCTCGACCCACCGGAGTAGGATTGGTTTTGGGAGCTTCAGTCTGCTGTTGCTGCTGGACCTTTTTGATTTGTACAGAAGACTGATCAACAGCATCATCACTAGCAGCATTGTTCTCAGGAACGGCCATGGACTCAGTACAGAACAAGGTCAGGTTTAACTCTGATCAACCGTAAATCTAGTTTATTTATTTTACAATCTCGATCTTCTGAAACAAACCCAAAAAAGAAAGGATCTTTTTCATTTATTTAATTAAGAAAATGATCAAAAATAGAGAGAAAAAGATTGCATTTTTATTTTCAGAAAAAAACTAAACGAATCAAATCAATCAGAAAAGGGAGGCAAACCTTCGATTGTAGGTTCTACTACTAGTACACCACTACCACCACCACCGCAGCTGCCGATTCAAAGAGCGATGGATCCAACCACAAGCACCACCATGTTCCTGATCAAGATCGTGAAAAGGGGGAAAAACCCCAAGTTTTATTTTTTATTTTTTGCCTCAAAAGTGTAAAAGAGAAAGAGAGTATAATATTTAAAGTCAGAAGAAGAGTGATTTTTATATTCAACTTAAACTTACTGTATGTTTGTTGTTGGGATCTTCTACTTCTCCCTTCTTCTTCTTCGTCTCTGTGGGGTTTTTTTAGTAATATTTTTGTTAAGCTAATATTATAAACTGGTGATCCATTAAAAGACAAGAAATGGTACTAATAATGAGATGATGGATGATGATGATGAATCTTTGATCGATGGATAGATAACCCCTTTCTCACACCTGTTTTTCTTTCTTAAAAGAGAGGAGTTGTTGTTGCCTTGATCTTCAATTGAATGAGGAGAGATCTTACTAGGGACGGGCTTATGAAGGGGCCAAATAAGGCTTTAGCCCGTCCCTTGATTTAACCCATATCATTTTATTAGTGGATTTGTAGAGTAAAACACCTCATTTTCAGCCCATTTGATTTGATTCTGGGAGGATTTAGTGCTT
Source organism: Papaver somniferum (assembly GCF_003573695.1). Taxonomy (NCBI): domain Eukaryota; kingdom Viridiplantae; phylum Streptophyta; class Magnoliopsida; order Ranunculales; family Papaveraceae; genus Papaver; species Papaver somniferum. The sequence continues at coordinate 10,261,324 of NW_020631041.1, forward strand.
ACAAATTTGTTGTTTGGTCCAAAACTCATATAGTTATTTATTATAGGGTCCAATCGGAAATTAATATTATTTTAGGGTCCATAATTATCAAATTACACATATACCCCTATTTTCTATACGTGCGGATATATAACAATAAATATCAAATCCTCATTTTCTTTCGCTAATCTGTGAGATCCGAAACCGAAATACGTCGTGGAGATTGAGTGTGTAGTTGCGACCATCTGCAGGTTAGCGTCTCTTTCATTGATTAGTTATAATTAGGGTTTTTTCTTATGATTTGATTTCCTTTTCATTTCTAGAGATATGATCAAACAAGAATTGATCTTAAAATTTTGGTTCAATGATGCCGAGAACAAAGATCGAAATGTATAAGAGAGCACACAAGCTAACGACACGGTAAAACAAGTGATTGTACATAAGAACTAGATGAAGAAAAAAATTACAGTTTGATCCAACAGTAAATATATGTCTGAACAAAAATACTGGTTGGATTTTGCGATTTCGATAGTTTTATCACTTATTTTTGGCATTTCGGTTGATTGTTACATTATAATCCAACATTCCATATATGTTGTAGATTCAATACTTATTTTGACATTGCAGTTCATCTTTTGTAGATTCAATACAAATTTGAAGTTGATCCTAAGTAATCACTCTTGGTCTTTGATTTCAGAAGAACGACTTCGTTAGGATTCATAACTTGTTGGAATTATTCTTGGATAACCTTCATTCTTGCGTCAAAGGTCACTTTAAAAGTTTAACCTAATAATCTCTTTCGACCAAATAAAATGAAACCTATAATAAAACAACCAAATACTATCATTTCTTCATTATATATTGAGATATTCTTTGAACTTGATGTAGAAAGAAAGAGAATGGCAGAAAATAAAATCTTTTGATCCTTCATATTTATTTTTGTTATTCTCCCTTTCGGCAACTTGAACGAGTGGGGTACTGAATGTTACCGAGTGAATGATAACAATCTGAACCGAGACGCACCGAAGTGATTTTTATGTAGGTTGAAGTGGTACAAAACCTGATGAATCGAGCGTACTACGATTTTAGTTATTTAGTGATCAAAGTCGAGAGATTCATGCAACTTGATGAAAGAATAATGATTTTTATTCTACGACAAAATATGATGAATGATCAAATACTGCGAACAAGCACATTGAGTCATTTTTCGATTCTTTCCTTACTAGAAAGACTATCCGAACTTCTAGCAATGGTGGACTTATGGCCTTCCAAATGGTTTAACGGGTTCATTTCTTTCAGACTTTCAACTATAGATCTTCTCAACAACATTCGTTAGGACACCAATCTATACCAAATATCAATCACAATCTAAAAGTGTTATACAAAAAATTCAAAGGAACGCATCTTCTTGACAGAATTTTAATAAAACACACTGACTTTCCAAATTGTATATTTTCATAATATCAACGATATATATCATTAATAACAAGATTCAAATGAAAACACACTGACTTTCCAAATTGTACATTTTCATCATCTTGACAGAATTTTAATAAAACACACTGACTTTCCAAAAAATTTAAAGGAACGCATCATCTTGACAGAATTTTAATAAAACACACTGACTTTCCAAATTGTACATTTTCATAATATCAACGATATATATCATTAATAACAAGATTCAAATGAAAATAATATAAATCATCATTTTTTATTCTACTTCCATTAAGTAAGACGTTAAACAATAATGTTGTTATCATTTCATATCTAGACTTAAAATATGTCGTGTGCCAAATTGATTGTAGAATTATGTTAATTTATACCTTCAAAAAAAAAATCTTATTTATATTGACATCGTTATTGGTTTTCTTTTTTTGTATTCTGGTATAAACCATTTTTGTAAATTTTATATATGCCGCGTTCTCCCTTAATTTTTTAAGAATTGTGTCGTGGAAAAAATGAAATGGTGGTGGCAATAAAAAGAGCACGTGTTAAACAATGTTTTAGGGTATCATATTCGTACGTAGGACTTGTGTATAGTTTTGTGTTTGTTTAATTCTTGAGCAAAAAAAGGATATCTTTCTTTGATTTCTGAGATTATTAGTGTGTAAAATATTGAGGGAGCAAAAGAAGAAAGAATTTCTCTGATGAAGAAGGCTTATTCCTCACCGAAACCACCATCAAGAAAGGAGTGACAAGTCTCCAATGAGAACACAAATCATTGAACATTATTTATGGAACTAGGAACCTTAGAAATTGGAGTGGGTTGCAATGCCGTCTCTAAGGGCTTTCAGGGGGTTGGCTCATCATTGCCTTCGGGTATCTGATAGACACATTTTTGTGTCCGATTTGTCTCGATTCTATATATTGTTAGAGCTCATTTTTGTACTTATTATGGTGTTTTATTTATTTGTGAGTATTTTTGGCTAATAAACATTTTTGGAAAAAATTGGCTCGAAAAGTTGTCGGAAAGCACCCGGAGGACATTTGCTATTCGGACTCTCACTTTGGATAAGAGGTAACCTAATTACTAAGGGGCGTCCCATTTCCAGGCAGCTGCTAATCGCACCCCTACCCTGGATAAGGGGCAACCATCTTCAACATTTCAAAACCCAGGTTTTGGCGGGAAAATAGGTGCAGTGAAGAACAGATTTTAGGGTTCCTGATTTGGAGGAGTTTGAGGTCGATTAAACCTCTGATTTTCATAGGATAGACTCCTTACGGGTCTAGGAATCTGATATGGGTGTTTAAATCGATTAGACTAGGCTCAATTGACGGATTTTTATCACAACAGAAAATATGGAAAGTCACGTGTGTGACCTGTTTTAGGGAATTTTAGAGAGATTAAAGTGATGTAAACCTTCCCAAAGATTTTTATCTATCTAAGGAAGAGTTTAGAATAAAAAGGAAAGCTCAGAAACGCGTAGAAATTCTAAAACAAGAAATTGCCGCAACTTTATCGTGAAGAGAAGGAAAGAGATTTTGGAGAGATTTAATCGGTATTTTTGATATAAATAGATGTCTTGGGTCATATATAAGAGGTGTCGAGAGTTTGGGAACCTAAGGAGAGCCAGAGAAGAAGAAATCAGAGCTTTACCAAACTCTGTTTCTGCTGCTGCTGCTGCTGAAGAGGAAGAACGCGAAGAACATTGACGCACGGGAAACTGTCGCAGAACAGTGTCGTTGTTTAACAGCTGAAGAACATTAAGCTGTGCAGGACAGTCGTATTCTAGGGTCTTAAAATCAGCGACAAAGCAACAGTACTTACAACAGTTTTCTGTAACAGTTCCATTGTAACAGCTGTTTTGCAACACCAATACACTATTGCAAACAGTCTGTGTTATTACTTTTCACTCTTTTAATCATCTTTTGAGCAACAAACACATATTTTGAGATCATGATTAATATGAGGAGCTAAACCCCATTGCTGAGGCGATAGAGGAAGCTATTTTTCCAACAAAAAGTGGTATATTCTATTTGATCTTTTTATTTGCAATAATTATATGATTATTTGCCTTGAACTATTATTGAATATGATTTTTATTTGAGTGATTGTGATCTATTTTGATGGAGTATGCTTAGTTTTAAGACTTTATGCTTCATACTTGGTATTTACAATTAGTACTTTTGAAAATCTACTTGTTGCAGTATTTTAGAATCAAATTGAACGAGAAGATTGCATAAATATAAGTATTGGTTTAATCACTTTGAACTTGGAAAATAGTGGAATCTTAGCCTCGGTGTTTCTTTTAGTATTGATATCATCTTTGATTGAGTTTGCTATAATTTTTAGTGAGTTTACTATTTTAATATTAGAATTTAAGTCTAATTAATAGCCTTCACAAGTCTGAGAATCGAACCACTTTTACCACTATCTACAAATCACATCATTTTTGGCGCCGCCGACGCGGACTTAGTTTTAGGGTTTTAGATTTTTTTTATTTTTTTTATTTTTTTATTATTTTTGTCCTTTTTTATGTTTTGGGGTATTTATCTTATGTCTACAGGTTCTGGATCATAAAGAGAATTGTTTCAAGGAGTTTGGTGATTTCATAAAGACTTGGAGCTAAAGATTAAAGCAAAAAGAACAGAAAAGAAGACAATTTTATTTTAGAAAATTTTAGTTTAGGGTTTGTTTATTTTCTTTTAGAAAAAAAATTATATGAGGGTTTATTATTTTTATAATTTTTCTTTATTTTTTTGGACTTTTGGATTTTGGGACATTATTTTTTTTTATTACCCTACGGAAGGGTACTTTAAATATAAATTGTTTGCAGAGAAGGAGGACAATTACGATATTGTCTCTGCACCTTGTGTTCGTACAATAGACATCGGAGTCAGTGGCCCGAGTCGACTACAACCGATTAATCCCCCGTCTGGAACGGGAGGTAAGATTCTAAACACTCGTGAATCCCCTGTCAGCGAGTTACTGGACTCCTTCGTATGCATATATGTTGAGGACTGAATACGAACATTTATTTTTCTAGTAAAGGGCAAGGCCTGGCCATACAAGATAAGGGTTCGGATTTCATCACCGTTCTCTTCTTTCCCGCTTTAGGAACACGTAACCTACGTGAACCTAAGCCTAAAATTTTGACTAGAACGAGACCGATAGGGTAACGAGCTTAACAGGAAAGTCATTTGAAAAATATTGGTTACTCTTTTGAGCATACTTCGAAGTTCTTGACGGTATCTGTAAGTTGAATGCGTGACTGCGCCGCCTTGTAATACCGGTGAGGCCTTGGGTATCAAAGCTCCACCGAGCTTCCCTCGCCTCTATTCAACTTACGTTAACTTGGATTGATTCCAGAGGGGTTTTCTTAAATTGTAACGAATTCCCGTTAGAAGGATTAGAAGCTGGTCTAGAAACAATCTAAGTGGAGCCATCATGCTTTTTGTTTGCTAGAAATCAATAGGTTTGATTTGGTTGAGTCGGCCTTGATCTGTGTTTGCTTAACTTTCCAATTTAGAAAATTTTATTGTATGCCTGAACGTAAAAGAGACGCACTAGGTAGATTTGTTAAAGAGAAACCTAGTAGTTCGAAGCGTCTCGATTACCTTAATCTAGAAAGTCCGGCTTTTGAAGAGTCTGTTTTTGAACGTTCTTTGACTGAGGAGAGAATCCATGTTGCTCCGATAGCGCCAGAAATGGCAACTTTGAAAGCTTTGTTGAATCCAACTAGGACTACCCGTCCTTCGTGTATTAAGTTAGCTGAAACGGAGGCACCCTATGAACTGAAACCTGGGACCTTACAGATGCTCCCAATCTTTTTAGGGAAAGAAAATGAAAACCCTTATTACCATGTTAGGGATTTTGAGGAAATTTGTAGTACTCTAAGAATTAGAGGCTTAGATGATGATGCTTTGAAACTTAGGTTATTCCCATTTTCCCTGAAAGATAAGGCCAAGTCGTGGCTGTATAGTTTGGACTCCGAGTCAATTGAGACATATGAACAACTTACATCTGCCTTTTTCAATAAGTTTTTCCCTAGGCACAAAACATCGTCTATTAGGACGCAAATATGCACATTTTCACAACAAGAGGGAGAATCTTTATATAGGTATTTGGAAAGGTTCAATGATTTATTATCCCAGTGTCCTCATCATGGTTTAGAAAAGGTTAGGCTAGTTCAGATCCTTTATGAGGGTTTAGATTATTCCACAACGACCATGGTTGAGTCTCTATGCACTGGTGGATTTGAAAACCAAACTGTTGATGCGGCGATGGAATTTTTTAATGAAATCGCCGAAAAAACCCAGCAATGGGAAAATAGTAGGGCACCCCAGAAAACAATTTTAAGTAGAGGAAACGTTAATAGGGTAGAAGGAGGCTATGAATCAGATGCCAAAATTGCTGCTATAGCAAAAAGGTTAGAAGCCTTAGAAGTGGGCCAGACTAGTGGTAGAGTGGAGCCTTTTTGGGAAGGCCAGAATATTGAAGAGCAGGCCAATGCTCTTTATAATAACACTAGATTTGATAACCGTCAAAAGATTGACCCATATTCAGAAACCTATAATCCTGGTTGGAGAAACCATCCGAACCTTTCGTGGTCTAAGGGCCAAAGTCAAGGTCAGTTTAGTAATTCTAATGCTCCCCCAGGTTTTGGCTATACTAAGAATCCTTCAGGACTAGCTCAGTTTCAGAATCAGTCAGATAAGAAAATCCTAAGTTTAGAGGAATCTCTCGCCTTGTTAACTCAGCAAACTGCAAAATTCCAGTTATCCGTAGAACAGAGTCTACAAGCTAGTAACAGGATAGGACAAGAAAATAGTCAGGCTATTTCCGAGTTAAAAACCCAGGTTGGTCTGATAAGTGATTCTTTGAGAGAAAAAGGTAAGTTTCCTAGTCAAACACAACCCAACCCTAGAGGAGTTCATGAATTAGGTGCAAAACCATCGAATCAATTGAATGTTGTTAGAACCCTTAGAAGTGGTAGAGTTGTAGACAATAAGGTAACCATGCCCGATAGTGAACATACTGTAGTTCACCCCTCAGGATCTCACCTCTCAGGACCAGTAGCTGAAGAGACTGATAAAGTTTCTGATGATGTGAATTCGGTTCCTGAAAGGTCTGATTTTAGGCCTAGAGCCCCATTTCCTCAGCTATTAGTACCAACAAAGAAGGAATCGAACTTTAATGACATAGTGGAGGTTTTTAAGCAAGTTACCATAAACCTTCCCTTATTAGATGCAATTAGGCAAATTCCTGCTTATGCCAAGTTCCTTAAGGATATGTGTACGCGAAAGCGAAAACTTAGCGTCCATAAGAAAGCCTTTTTAGCTAGTCACGTAAGTTCAATCATTCAGAACACCACAACTCCAAAGTACAAAGACCCAGGTTCTCCTACCATTGCTTGCACAATAGGTAACTTCCGGGTAGAAAAAGCTTTACTTGACTTAGGAGCCAGTGTGAACTTACTGCCATTCCATGTATACTTACAGCTAGGACTTGGTGAAATGAAACCTACTCAGATGACACTGCAGTTAGCTGATAGGTCTGTTAAAATCCCTCGAGGTGTTATCGAGGATGTTCTTATTGAGGTCGACAAGTTTATTTATCCAGTGGATTTCGTGGTCCTAGATACCCAACCTGTCCCTGACCCAGAGAACCAGATACCTGTGATTTTAGGTCGCCCATTTTTAGCTACGTCTAATGCGATCATTAACTGTCGAAATGGTGTGATGAGTTTATCTTTTGGTAATATGACTATGGAGATGAACATTTTTAATGTCAGTAAGCAACCTCATGAGCTAGATGACACATGTGTTGAGGAGGTGAACATGATAGAAGCCTTAGTTCAGGAGTCATTACCAAACATCTTGTCTGAAGACCCATTAGAAAGTTGTCTATCCCATTTTGGTTTAGATTTTGACGACGATAGCACTATTGAACAGGTGAATGCTCTATTAGATTCCCCCTGTGTTAGACACTGATAGATGGAAAGCTAGGTTCGAACCGTTACCAGTTTCTGAGACTACCCTAATTCCTTCTTTAGAAGAGCCCCCAAAGTTGGACCTTAAACCACTACCCGATACTCTAAAGTATGTTTTTAGGCCCATCTGAGACTTTACCTGTGATTGTAGCTTCCAATTTGGATAGTGATCAGGAAAGTAGGCTAGTAAATGTACTTCAAGACAATAAGGAAGCTTTAGGGTGGACTATAGCAGACATTAAGGGTATAAGTCCTACTGTGTGTATGCATCAGATTCATTTAGAGGAAGACTCCAAACCTTCTAGGGAGATGCAACGTCGACTGAACCCTAACATGAAAGAGGTAGTTCGAAAAGAGGTGCTTAAGTTGTTAGATGCGGGTATTATTTACCCAATTTCAGACAGTAAGTGGGTCAGCCCTGTTCAGGTTGTCCCCAAGAAATCAGGTATCACTGTAGTCCAGAATGATAATAATGAATTAATCCCAACCCGAGTGACCACGGGAGTGTGTATTGACTATAGGAAATTGAACAAGGTCACAAGGAAGGATCACTTTCCCCTTCCTTTTATCGACCAAATGCTAGAGCGATTAGCTGGACATAGTCACTATTGCTTCTTAGATGGCTACTCCGGTTATAATCAGATCGTTATTGCCCCAGAAGACCAAGAGAAAACCACTTTTACCTGTCCCTTTGGTACCTTTGCGTATAGACGCATGCCTTTCGGGCTATGTAATGCCCCTGCAACTTTTCAGCGTTGTATGATGAGCATATTTTCTGATATGGTAGAACGGTTCTTAGAGGTCTTTATGGATGATTTTTCAGTGTTTGGTTCATCTTTCGATGAGTGCTTGCATCATTTGACATTAGTGTTGACTAGGTGTAAGGAAAAAAATTTAGTGCTTAATTGGGAAAAATGCCATTTCATGGTTAAATCAGGAATTGTAGGGCACATCGTCTCTTCAAAGGGTATAGAGGTAGACAAAGCCAAAGTTGACCTTATTAAGACTTTACAGGTCCCAAAAACCGTAAAAGATATTAGGTCATTCCTAGGGCATGCAGGTTTTTACCGTCGATTCATTAAGGATTTTAGCTTGATTTCTAGACCTCTTTGCAATTTGCTTGCAAAAGATGTTAAGTTTGTCTTTGATGATGCTTGTTTAGAGGCTTTTGAGAAGCTTAAAACTTTACTCACTACTGCCCCGATAGTCCAGGCACCTAACTGGAACCTACCCTTTGAGATTATGTGTGATTCTTCAGATTATGCTATAGGCGTCGTTTTAGGACAACGAGAAAACAAATTACTTCATGTGATTTATTATGCTAGCAAAACTCTGAATGATGCCCAAATGAACTACACAACTACCGAGAAGGAACTTTTAGCCATCGTGTTTGCCTTGGATAAGTTTAGGTCCTACCTATTAGGTTCTAAGATCATAATCTATACAGATCATGCTGCTTTGAAATACCTTTTATCTAAGAAGGATACCAAACCTAGATTGATTAGATGGATCCTATTGTTACAGGAATTTTCCCCAGACATTAGAGACAAAAAGGGTGCAGAAAATGTAGTAGCAGATCACTTGTCTAGGCTAGTTGTTAGTTCCCCTAGTGATTCCCTTCCTATAAGGGATAGCTTTCCTGATGAACAATTGTTCTCTGTTTCCCAATCACCTTGGTATGCAAATATAGTGAATTATCTTGTTACTGGTCGAACCCCTCAACATTGGGGTAAGCAAGATCGTTCTAGGTTTTTAGCCGAGGTTAAGCATTTCTTTTGGGACGATCCTTATCTGTTTAAGTATTGTCCGGACCAGATTATTAGGAGATGTGTATCTGAGAGTGACCAGTCTAGTATTATCTCCTTTTGTCATGAACATGCATGTGGGGGTCATTTTAGTGCTAAGAAGACTGCTGCTAAGATTTTGCAGTGTGGATTTTACTGGCCTTCGTTGTTTAAAGATTCCCATAGTCATTGTGTTTCTTGTGAGCGTTGCCAGAAGTTAGGAACCATTTCCCGTAGAAATATGATGCCTTTGAACCCTATTTTAGTGATTGAGGTCTTTGATGTGTGGGGCATTGATTTTATGGGTCCATTTCCTATTTCGTTTGGTTATCTTTACATACTTGTTGTAGACTATGTGTCTAAGTGGGTTGAGGCGGTTCCGTGTAGAACGAATGACCACAGGGTCGTAGTCCAGTTTTTGAAAGAGAATATACTTACACGTTTTGGTACGCCGCGAGCTATAATTAGTGATGGAGGTTCACACTTTTGTAATAGACCGTTTCTCTTTTAATGAAACAATACGGTATTACCCATAAAGTAGCAACCCCATATCACCCTCAGACTAGTGGTCAGGTAGAGGTTTCCAATAGGGAAATTAAACGTATTCTAGAGAAAACAGTTAATCCAAATAGGAAAGACTGGTCGTCGAGGCTTACTGATGCCTTATGGGCTTACCGTACTGCGTTTAAGACACCCATTGGAATGTCACCTTATCGTTTAGTGTTTGGCAAGGCATGTCATGCCTGTTGAGTTAGAGCATCGAGCCTATTGGGCTATTAAGAACTTAAACTTTTCACTTGACAAGGCAGGAGCTCAAAGAAAGCTCCAGCTCAATGAGTTGGACGAGATTCGTAGAGATGCATACGATAGTGCTAAGGAGTATAAGAACAAAATGAAACTTGTGCATGATAGGAATATTTTACGAAAGTCATTTTCTCCAGGTCAAAAAGTTCTTCTGTATGACACTCGTTTGCATCTATTCCCCGGGAAGTTGCGCTCTCGGTGGACCGGTCCTTTTGTGGTCCGTACTGTTTTTCCTCATGGCGCTGTTGAGATTGAGACACCAGATGGTAGTAGTTCTTCGAAGGTTAACGGTCAGCGATTGAAGCCCTTTTTAGAGCCTTTTCCTACAGGTGATGTTGAGGAGGTCCCTCTGGAGGACCCTGTTTACCTTGATTGACCATCGAGGCGATTTTGTATGTTGTATAATATTTTTGTAGGTTTTTGGTTACACTTCACCCAGGTACTATCTTTCCGACTTCTCTCTTTACTATTTCCTCATGTTACTTATATTTTTGGTACTGTTCTTTGATTAGAAACATTGAGGACAATGTTAGATTTAAGTTTGGGGGTGGGGTAGAACTTTTTGTTACCTTTTCGTTGCAATAAATAAACTCCAGAGCCTAGAAATTTATCCCTATTAAGGATGGCACTAACCAATCTAAGTGGATGGAAGCATTTTGGTTGTAGGAGTTGAGGAACCAATCTGACTAGATGGCAACATCTAAAGAGTCTATTCATAAAAGCACAGAGCTCAGGTGTTAGAAATAACATGATAGTTTCACCATATCTCGTTGAGTCCTTTTCACTTCTGTTTTTTATTTTGTTTGTTTTTAAACTATGTTCTCTAAGTGATTAGGTGGGGCTCACGATTCAAGTTGTTACCAATGCTAGGGTGAATTAGAGTGATTGAGATTAAAAAAAAAAGACCAGACCATCAGACCAACTGGAATAAATTCAAAAGTCGACCACTGGAACCCTTGTATATGCCAGTGTGTTGACCTAGAGTTAGGATTATCGACCATGGTACCCTTGTATATGCCAGTGTGTTGATATTAGTCAGACCGGTATCTCAGTCCATTAGGATAGGTTCATTTTGGCGAGGCCTTCAGACAGATATGAGAAACATCGTTCACCTAGTAAACATCAAAACCATCTATGTTTTTCTATTCCATATTCTTGATCTATCCATGTGATTAGTTTTGACTCCGGATATTGATGTCCATAGTGCGACTATCTGAGTAGAGCTCTGTCACTTCATATGAATTTTAGTATGCTTAGTGCAAACTCGTGTACAGCATTGGAATTTCGCATCAGGGTACTTCCTCCTGTAGTCAATAAGTATGCCAACCAAGGAGATTATTTAGTGCCTTCCAAGGTTCTGTGTAGATAGCTAGGGTCTGGAGTATAAGGTTTTGTGGGTATACCTCTGGTAAGCCCTCCTGAGACAACACTCCGCCACTAGGGACACCTAGGGTTTTAAAGGCTTATTGCATACGCTAAATGCAATCGACGATGCCTGCGACAGTGAGTTAGGATTTTATTTCTATTTATTTTTTGCTCGAGGACTAGCAAATAATAGGTTTGGGGGTATTGATATACACATTTTTGTGTCCGATTTGTCTCGATTCTTATTTGTCAGGGCTCATTTTTGTACTTACTTATGGTGTTTTATTTATTTGTAGGTATTTTTTGGCTATAAACATTTTTGGAAAATTGGCTCGAAAAGTTGTCGGAAAGCACCTGGAGGACATTTGCTATTCGGACTCTCACTTTGATAAGGGGTAACCTAAATTACTAAGGGGCATCCCATTTACAGGCAGCTGCTATCCGCACCCTCGCACCCCTACCCTGGATAAGGGCAACCATCTTCAACATTTCAAAACCAGGTTTTTGGCGGGCATAAGTGCATTGAAACAGATTTAGGGTTCCTGATTTGGAGGAGTTGAGGTCGATTAAACCTCTGATTTTCATAGGATAGACTCCTTATGGGTCTAGGATCTGATATGGGTTGTTTAAATCGATTAGACTAGGCTCATTGACGGATTTTATTCACAACAGAAAATATGGAAGTCACGTGTGTGATATGAGTGCCAAATAATGTATATATTATCCCTTTTTGTTGGCATTTAACTCATCTTTTGTGCATTAATTCTACATTTTATCCCATATTCTTATTTCATTGTTTTCAAGAATAAATTTTTCTTAATTAATTTTGCATTTTTAGGTACCAAATAAAGTCTGGATGATTTGCGGAGCAGAAAAAGTAGTGAAAATGCCGTAAGAAATTACGCAAGGAACGCGAAGAATGGTGCGCATAAACCCAAAAGACTAGAAATGGGCTCAGAAGGAAGATTTGTTCTTAAAGAAGAAGTGGGCTCAAGATTTTCCCAAGCCAAACTCATTTCTCAAACCCATATTCTATACCCAAAATCCAAAACCCAAATCCATATCCGCTTGCGTTTTCAGCGTCAGAACAGTTCTCAAAGCATCCTACGGTCGCTCCCTTGCTGTGCATCAAAGTTTGATATCTCGTTTACACTACAGTACCTAACTCCACCAAGTGTCATTCGTTTCGTTGTGATCCCTTCATCCGACGGTCGCTCATCGCTTGCCTCTGCATCGCCGTCAGATATACCTACATCTTCTCATCCTACGGCGAAGATCGCATAACATCTTCCCTCGCTGAAACCGCTCAACACCATAACATCCGAGCCATAACCCCTACCAACATCCCCTTCCCCTTCTTCCATCGACCTCTCCTCCTCCATACCCTGTGCAGAACCCACACCACTTCTCCACCTGCTCTGACCCCGCCATCCATCACCACCACCTGCTCTGCCTATACCGCCACCACTACACTCCATCATTCTCCTATCCCCTAGCCACTCATTACATCAACCCTCAACCTATTTTCCCACTGAAACCTAGTTTAGGGTTGATGAAATTAGTGAGCTAGAAACGCAATTAAAGGTGGGGAAGCATCAGGAGACCATAAGGAAGCATGGGTCGACACACTCAAGAGTTTCAGAGATTAGGTAAGGGCTAATTCAATTTTTGATAATAAAACCCTAATTTTAGATTTTTGGGGATGGGGATGTTTTATTTAATATTGTATGTATGAAGTAAGTGGAAAGCGTGGGTGAGAGCTACTGAGTGAATTCAGAGAATTAGGTGAGGTTAATTTGTAATTTTTACAAACCCTAATTTTGCTGATTTGGGGGAATTTTGGGGTTTCAACTGAATGTATAAATAGGGGACTTTGGGTGTTGTAGAGGGTATGCCTGGATTAGCCAGAGAACCACCTTAGAGGCCTGGACTAGCCAGTGCTCTCTACTGTTACCTCTTGTTTAATTTCAAATTCAGTAATTTCAATTGTATTTGTTCACCATGTCTAGTGTGTTTGAATTATCTTGTATGATGAATGTTAATGTTGTTTATATGTTGAGCATGAGCTAAATTGTTGCAGCTGAGGTTTAGATGAAACCTCAGTGCACTGTCTGATAGTGGAATGCTAGGTTAGAGCCTTAGTACATTGTTTTGATTGAGCAATGGGAGAAATTAGTGCTCATAGCAAGCTAATTCTCTTTCCATTCCATTTGTATGCTTAGGATCATAAGTTGACCTTAGATGTCACTTAGTTCCATTAGGAATTCAACCTAGAATTACATTGTCTGGATAGGTCACAAGGGTGGATTCAAGGCCTTAGCTTAACCCACAATTTGTTTTCACAGTCACTTGCAACTCCGAATCTGTTTTTCTTATTGCTTAGTTAAATTTTCCTTGCTGCTTTGTTTAGTTTTTGTGCAATTTACAGCTTGCTGTGCACTGAAATCAGTGCACTGTCTCCCCTGCCCTTGGCTCACAGCCTTGGTTCATGCCATTTTCCCTCTTTGTTTCACTGCCACTATAACATTGTGATCTTGCATCTTGTTTTACATCATCTGCCAGCATAGTTTAACTTCTTTATGCACTCCTAATCCCTGTGGACTGATCCCTTGCTTACTCTCTATACTAAAACTTGGCCTTGTATACTTGCAAGTCTTTTGTGTGTCGTTCCCAAGCACACCAAGTTTTTGGCGCCGCTGCCGGGGATTGGTGCTGTGTGTTGAAGTTTTTTTTTCCTTGCTGTCTTTCATCTACCATTGCATCTCTGTCAAGATCATTGCATGCCATTCATTCCTGCCCTGCAATCATTGCACTTGTAGCCTGCTATCATTGCACACAATCATTGCACACAATCTTTGCAGCCAATTTCTGGACTGTTGCTGTTGCTGCAGCTGGGACTGGTGAGTTTCTGCTGCTGTTGAACCTGGCCAAGGAAGCTGCTGCTGCTGCCAGACCAAGCCCAAAGCTAGTGCATCTCTGTCGCTGGGCTGTGCTGCTGTTGCTCCTGGGCTGTTGCATCTAAACAAGTTGCTGGGCTCGTACAACTGAGCTGGGCTGCTGCTACTCTGCGAACTGGGCTCCTAGTCTGCTGCTCCTGAGCTGGGCTCTGTTCCACCTGTTGTTGCTGGGCTTGAGCGTGAGCTGCTTAGGACGATCCTAAAGCCCAACTGGGCTAGTGCAACCAAAGGGAACAAAAGCCTAACTAGGCTTCCCTCCTTAACCAAGTAAGCCTAAACCATGAGTAACCCACTTGGGCCCCATTAAATATTCAATTTGGGTATGTAATAATTAATTTATTTTTAATTTGGGCTTGTAATAATTATATTTATTTTTATTTTTCTTTTATTTTCTTTTATGGGCTTGTAATTATTTATTGTTGTTTTTATTTTCTTTTGTGGGGTGTGATAATTTATGCTAGGCTAAGTTTACAAAAAAAAAAAAAAAAAATTGCTCCTTATTTCGAAAACCAAATTTTTAATCCCATAAAAACCAAAGTTTTCAAAACCCATAAAAACCAAATGTTTCCCATTAAAAACCAAATGTTTTTCATTCCCATCAAAACCAAAATTTTCCCATAAAAAACCAAATTTTGAAAACCCTTTAAAACCAAATAGTGGGCTTTGTGTCTTTTCAGTATGGGCCAACCTAATACTCTCCATGAATACATGTATCCCACAATAAAAATTCCATTATCATGTATTGTCTTACCTCAAACCAATAACCCTTTTAAAATAAATGCAAGCATGATACAAATACTTCCTTTATTTCGAGGGTTCGATTCTGAGAACCCCTATACTCATGTAAGAGAGTTTGAACAAATTTGTCGGAATATGCAACCTGATCATATGTCCGAAGACTCTCTGAAATTGCGTTTGTTTACATTTTCTCTAAAGGAAAGGGCCAAAACATGGTTTTACGGTTTGAGACCACAATCAATCAACACTTGGGACCAACTCACAAATCTATTTTTTTAAAAATTCTTTCCACATCATAGGACCATCGCTATTCGTCAAAGTATCAATTGTTTTGTCCAATTGGATGAGGAAACTGTTTTTGACTATTTTGAACGTTTTAATGATTTGTTGAGCGAATGTCCACACCATGGATTTGAGAAGTGGAGACTTGTCGCTATCCTCTATGAGGGACTAGACTTTAAATCTCGAGCCATGGTTGAGTGTATGTGTAATGGTGAATTTCTTGATAAAACTGTGGATGATGCATGGAAATTTTTAGCTGAGATTGCAGAGAAAACCCGTCACTGGGAATCCATTAGGGAAACTGAGACACTGTCACATGATATAGGTGGTAATGAATTGAACTTTGGAAATAGCATGTCTAGTCCTTCTCATGTGTATGATATTGAATATGAACCTAATCTAGAGGAACATGAGTTGACTAATGACACCACAACTGCTAATAAGGACAAGTATGCATATTACTATGATGATGATGATGTTATGTTAGAAGAACATGTCTATGCTGAAAATGTTGTGTAACCTTTGGTTTCAAATGCATTAGGCTTTTCTGCCCCGACCTTCATGAATGATATTTCTTCTAGTATTTCATATGCATGTGATGTTGATACTGATTTAGATATTGTGCAATTATCCTGTGAAGAGCATGACTTAGGTAAATCTTATGTTGACACTAATGATCCTATGCATGAAAACATAGTTGATGTGTCTGATTCCATACTTAAGCCACAATATATTGCTTCTGTTGATGATAATTTGAATATATTGGATAACCATGATTCTGAATTAGGACTTGTGCAAATTTTTTGTGATGATGAGCATGCTACACATCTTGAGTGTGACTTAGATAATGCTGATGTGACTGATAATATTGATACTCTTGATCTCATGCATGTGAGACGCTTAGATGTCACTTTCTTGCCTAACTCACAATCTGATAGCCTTGTATCCTACCTAGATTTAGTTTGTCACAATATTGTCAAACCAATTTTCATGAGAATACCTAATCTAGGCCTGGAACTGTGTGCCTCTCAAGTCCTCTTGGACTATTTTGCATCTAAGTATAATATCTTTGAGGAACCACAGTTGGAATTAGCATGTGTACCCGTCCCTAGCAAAGTTCATTTCGAATTAGACCTTGTGCATGATGAACCCCAAAAACTGCGAGATTTTGTATCCAAAATTTTATCTGTTGAAAAATCAAGTTTTGGGGTAGCTCATTTTGTTTCACAGCTTCACTTGCATGCCTATCATATTATTATTGTGTGAAGCTGTTGAAACCTCTACACTTTGTCTTTTGGGTTGATCCTCAACTCTTTAGATTGTTAGTGTATGGTGAATTTTTGTATATAATCCAGTAGATAAAATTTCTTAAAAACCTTTTTGTTCCTTTTGTATATATTTTGCTAATCCAATATGATCTCGGCTGACATATGTTGGATTTTTGCCTTGAATAATGGAGTTCAAAACTTGCTTTTGCCAATATCCGGTAATCTCTTTCTTTTTTCTACACTTAGCATCGTTCTCATGGTATGTGTTATAATCATGTTTATCTTTTGAAACATTGAGGACAATGTTTAGTTTAGGTTTGGGGGTGAAAAGTAGATACTTTGATAACATGCTATAATCGAAAAATAGAACTCTTCCTTTTTGAAAAAATTAAAAATTCCAAAAAAATTAAAAACAAAAAAACATAAAAATGGAGCTCATTTACCTTGAAATGTTGACTCTTGTGCAAATATGTAATTTTTAGGAGTCTTAGTCTAGATATTTAGGCACCCTGATTCTAGCAAAATTCACATAGTGATAAGAAATTTGCACGCGCACGATCTACCAATACATGTATAGCCTCGATCTTCAAGGTGTTTGATAGGAAGTCACGATTGCCAATCACTTTAGAATACTGAACGAAACTTGACTAGCTTGTTCTTTGGTTGGTTGGGATAGAAGGTGGAGGTTACATTAAGAAAGACAACCATCGAATTTAACTGGGTGCATCAAAAAGGGCTACCTCTTGCAAAGTGTCATGTAATTTTTTGTTTCTTTTTCCTTATGTATCAAAAGTGTTTCCTTGTTTCAAAAAAAAAAAAAAAACACGATGTATATATTCAGAAAAAATATCAAAAAAATAAAATAAAAATATATCAAGTATTTTTCAATTCCATCCTCTCTTGTTCCAAAAATAAAAGAGAGTAGTCAATGTAAATAAGAGTCATGTAAAGAGTCATCTTTTGTGTTTTATTGTAATAAGAAAGGAAGGGTGTATGCCATTGATGTACAACGCGAGTAATTGTGAAATACCTCCAACTCATTCACAATTCTCGTAAAGTCCGGACAGCTAGCTAGATTTCGACCTTGGTTCTTAGCCTGAGAAACTATCTCTTGGTGATTAGTAGTCATAACTTCAGATCTTTCTTTACACATGTGTAGATACACTTTAAACTCTTATCACATGTCTTTTTTTGTTATCAGTGATAGGATTGTGCCTTTGATAGCTAGATTGACATCTCCATTTTGCTGCGAGCTTAAACTGTCTTGCACATGTCACATTTGATGGAATATGAGCTTATATTTTGACCTAGAACTTTGTAGGTACGTTCTAAGCAAACCTTCACGAGACTTAACTCGTCCACTAGGGACACTTAGTGGTTTAAAAGGCTTAGTGCATACGCTAAATGCATTCGAGAGACCAGCGACAGTGGTATAGGTAGGATTTCCTTAGTTTTGTTTTACTTGAGGACAAGTAATATTCAGGTTTGGGGGTATTTGATGAGTGCCAAATAATGTATATATTTATCCCTTTTTGTTGGCATTTAACTCATCTTTTGTGCATTAATTCTACATTTTATCCCATATTCTGTATTTTCATTGTTTTCAAGAATAAATATTTTTCTTAATTAATTTTGCAGTTTTAGGTACCAAATAAAGTCTGGATGATTTGCGGAGCAGAAAAGTAGTGAAAAGCCGGAAGAAATTACGCAAGGAAGCCGCGAAGAATGGTGCGCATAAACCCAAAAGACTAGAAATGGGCTCAAGAAGGAAGATTTGTTCTTAAAGAAGAAGTGGGCTCAAGATTTCCCAAGCCCAAACTCATTTCTCAAACCCATATTCTATACCCAAAATCCTAAAACCCAAATCCATATCCGCTTGCGTTTTCAGCCGTCAGAACAGTTCTCAGAAGCATCCTACGGTCGCTCCCTTGCTGTGCATCAAAGTTTGATATCTCCGCTTTACACTACAGTACCTAACTCCACCAAGTGTCGTTCGTTTCGTTGTATCCCTTCATCCGAAGGTCGCTCATCGCTTGCCTCCGCATCGCCGTCAGATCTACCTACCATCTTCTCATCCTACGGCGAAGATCGCATAACATCTTCCCTCGCTGAAACCGCTCAACACCATAACATCTGAGCCATATACCCCTACCAAACATCCCCTTCCCCTTCTTCCATCGACCTCTCCTCCTCCATACCCTGTGCAGAACCACCACCACCTTCTCCACCTGCTCTGACCCCGCCATCACCACCACCTGCTCTGCCTATACCGCCACCACTACACTCCATCATTCTCCTATCCCTTAGCCACTCATTACATCAACCCCTCAACTTATTCTTCCCACTGAAACCCTAGTTTTAGGGGTTAATGAAATTAGTGAGCTAGAAACGCAATTAAAGGTGTGGGAAGCATCAGGAGACCATAAGGAAGCATGGGTCGACACACTCAAGAGTTTTCAGAGATTAGGTAAGGGCTAATTCAATTTTTGATAAAACCCTAATTTTAGATTTTTGGGGATTTTATGTTTTAATGATTGTATGTATGAAGTGGAAGCGTGGGTGAGAGCTACTGAGTGAATTCAGAGAATTAGGTGAGGTTAATTTGTAATTTTTACAAACCCTAATTTTGCTGATTTGGGGGAATTTTGGGGTTTCAACTGAATGTATAAATAGGGGACTTTGGGTGTTGTAGAGGGTATGCCTGGATTAGACAGAGCACCACCTTAGAGGCCTGGACTAGCCAGTGCTCTCTACTGTTACCTCTTGTTTAATTTCAAATTCAGTAATTTCAATTGTATTTGTTCACCATGTCTAGTGTGTTTGAATTATCTTGTATGATGAATGTTAATGTTGTTTATATGTTGAGCATGAGCTAAATTGTTGCAGCTGAGGTTTAGATGAAACCTCAGTGCACTGTCTGATAGTGGAATGCTAGGTTAGAGCCTTAGTGCATTGTTTTGATTGAGCAATGGGAGAAATTAGTGCTCATAGCAAGCTAATTCTCTTTCCATTCCATTTGTATGCTTAGGATCATAAGTTGACCTTAGCTGTCACTTAGTTCCATTAGGAATTCAACCTAGAATTACATTGTCTGGATAGGTCACAAGGGTGGATTCAAGGCCTTATCTTAACCCACAATTTGTTTTCACAGTCACTTGCAACTCCGAATCTGTTTTTCTTATTGCTTAGTTAAATTTTCCTTGCTGCTTTGTTTAGTTTTTAAGCAATTTACAGCTTGTTGTGCACTGAAATCAGTGCACTGTCTCCCCTGCCCTTGGCTCACAGCCTTGGTTCATGCCATTTGCCCTCTTTGTTTCACTGCCACTATAACATTGTGATCTTGCATCTTGTTTTACATCATCTGCCAGCATAGTTTAACTTCTTTATGCACTCCTAATCCCTGTGGACTGATCCCTTGCTTACTCTCTATACTAAAACTTGGCCTTGTATACTTGCAAGTCTTTTGTGTGTCGTTCCCAAGCACACCATGTGACCTGTTTTAGGAAATTTTAGAGAGATTAAAGTGATGTAAACCTTCTCAAAGATTTGTATCTATCTAAGGAAGAGTTTAGAATAAAAAGGAAAGCTCAGAAACGCGTAGAAATTCTAAAACAAGAAATTGCCGCAACTTTGCCGTGAAGAGAAGGAAAGAGATTTTGGAAGATTTGGGAGAGATTTAATCGGTATTTTTGATATAAATAGATGTCTTGGGTCATATAGAAGAGGTGTCGAGAGTTTGGGAACCTAAGGAGAGCCAGAGAAGAAGAAACCAGAGCTTTACCAAACTCTGTTTCTGCTGCTGCTGCTGCTGAAGAGGAAGAACGCGAAGAACATTGATGCACGGGAAACTGTCGCAGAACAGTGTCGTCGTTTAACAGCTGAAGAACATTAAGTTGTGCAGGACAGTCGTATTCTAGGGTCTTAAAATCAGCGACAAAGCAACAGTACTTACAACAGTTTTCTGTAACTGTTCCATTGTAACAGCTGTTTTGCAACACCAATACACTATTGCAAACAGTCTGTGTTATTAGTTTTCACTCTTTTAATCATCTTTTGAGCAACAAACACATATTTTGAGATCATGATTAATATGAGGAGCTAAACCCCATTGCTGAGGCGATAGAGGAAGCTATTTTTCCAACAAAAAGTGGTATATTCTATTTTATCTTTTTATTTGCAATAATTATATGATTATTTGCCTTGAACTATTATTGAATATGATTTTTATTTGAGTGATTGTGATCTATTTTGATGTAGTATGCTTAGTTTTAAGACTTTTGATGCTTCATACTTGGTATTTACAATTACTACTTTTGAAAATCTACTTGTTGCAGTATTTTAGAATCAAATTAAACGAGAAGATTGCATAAATATAAGTATTGGTTTAATCACTTTGAACTTGGAAAATAGTGGAATCTTAGCCTCAATGTTTTTTTTAGTATTGATATCATCTTTGATTGAGTTTGCTATAATTTTTAGTGAGTTTTCTATTTTAATATTAGAATTTAAGTCTAATTAATAGCCTTCACAAGTCTGAGAATCGAACCACTTTTACCACTATCTACAAATCACATCATTTTTGGCGCCGCCGACGCGGACTTGTTTTTAGGGTTATTTTCAAGAAACTTGTACGGGATGCAATAAAGAAAATACATGCAAAAAAAAAAAAATCTTAGTTTTTTTTCTTTTTGAAGGGAATACATTTCGGGTGGAGCTAGCATACAAAGTTTTTTCTAGGATACTTAGACATACAATAGCAGCCGAGTAAACCACCTACCTCTTCTGAGAGTTTTCCTGAATCACTTTTTTCATCTTCTGTTTCTGCTCGCGTCAAGTAAGTACCCGATTTAGGAGAAACTAAGCTCTCTGTCTAGACAGAAAGACAATATGAGTACGTTTTCATACCATCATAAATCTCAAGTTTTCTAGTTGTTCCATGCTCTAGGTCATATAAAAGCACATTAAATGCATTATTATTATCCATTCCAAACAGAATTTCACTGTTCTCAAAAGATCGCAAGGGTGTCAAATGTGCAACATGCTCGATGTCGATGTTGACAATTCTAGTCCAAGAATATTCTACTCTGTAGTCCTCCAATTCCCATAACTCAACCCATAACGAAGAAACATAACCAAGCAAGCAAAGAGACTCTTTTAACACACACAAAGTCGTACGAAACATTCCATCAAACAAACTAGGCATTTGTATCTCTTCGGATATCTCTTTCTCCACATTGAAAGAAAGGATAACTTAAGTCTCCTTTCCTCTTGGTTCACGATATGCTCTCCAATGAAGTACTCCATTAACATGCACACGAGAAAAATCAGGTGTAGCGTAATGGTTATGAAGATCATAATGGATGTCCTCAAGTCTTCTCCATGAATTAGATGTTAACGTGTAGACATGGATCCATGCCTGTCAATGGAAATCCGTTAACCGTTAGCCGAATTCGATTACCCGGTTGTCGTTACGTTTAGTTCCATTATATCCGTTATCCGTTATCCGTTACCGATAATGTAGCGGTTAATTTTATCCGACGGTGACGGCAACGAAAGACCTATTTCCGTTAGCCTTAGTTCCGTTAACCGCTAACGTGTGCCTAGCACGTGTAACATTCATCTATACCTAGGTTACTATACTCGAATGAACATCATTTTCATCTTCTTCTGTTCTTCAACTCACAAACGAGAGAAGAAAAACTCACCCCTCAGTTGATTAGAAAACTAGGGTCATCTCCTTCCTTTCAATTCGAGCAAAATCATCATCTTCATTCGATTAGAAAACTAGGGTTATCTTGTACTTTTTATTTCGAGTTTAATTTCAATCCTAAAAACTAAATTTTCAATTTAGGGTTTCTGAAAATTGAAATTAGGGTTTTCAATTCGTGAAATTAATCATGACCCAAAGCGAAAGAGGAGCATCCAATTGCGTTGGTTCATTAAAAAGAAGTCATCCCTCTCAATCACTTTTCAGTTGCATCTGAATTACCTTCTGCATCTCAAGTTCAACAATCAGGAATTCAATCAACACATGCTGCTGTTGCAACAGAAGAAGCAGTAGAAGAAATAGAAGTAGATGAAGATCCAATTATAGCTGAAGCAAAGAAGAAACTGCGTGCAGTAAGGTCTGATGTTTGGGATGATTTTGAAAGGTTAACTGAAAAGAAGATGGTAAAAGGTAAGGAGATTGGGATACTTGTAGCTAAATGCAAACATTGTAATAAGAGAATGACTGCACCCAGTAGCCAAAGAACCAGCAAATTGCATTACCATGCCAAAACTTGCCAAAAAAAGCCTGCAAACAAGAAAGGACAAACAAAGATTACTACAGTCAGAACAGGTAATGCACAAACTAAGCTTGCTAATTGGAAGTATGATGCTGATGCTACTAGGATACTAGTTGCCAAAATGATTGCTAAACATGGTTATCCAATCACTATAGTTGAGCATCCATATTTTGTTGAGTTTGTGAAGTCTTTAAATCCTGCTGCTAAACTTTACACTAGGAATACAGTTAGGGAAGATATCATGAAACTAAGAACTGAGTTCAAAAAAGAATTACAAGACCAATTTGAGACAATTACATCTAAGTGTAGTTTAACAACAGATATGTGGTCATGTAAGCATACAAAGGATGGTTATTGCTGTGTGACAATGCATTACATAGATGATGATTGGAAACTGATTAAGAAAACACTTGCATATACTTTAGTGCCATCACCACATTCTGGAGAAGTTCTAGCATCTGTAGTGAAATCAGTATGTCTAGATTGGAACATAGATACTAAGCTTTTTGCTGTTACTGCTGACAATGCTAGCTCCAACAATGTTATGATGGACCATCCGAAGAAATGGCTTGATAGTTTTTAATGGGGATATTGCCACTTTTGAAGCTTTGCTTTGTTTGGGTGATTGGCTGCCAGATCTCACTCTCAGTGAGAGCAATAGTTGTGTTACTGGTAAGTTTCCTTATATCTTAATATTTTACTAGCTTTTACTGATAGTTGTGACTGCACTGACATTGCCACTTTTATTGGCTTATTGCACTGACATTGCTACTTTTATTGGCTTATTGCACTGACATTGCCACTTTGCCAACTTAAGTTGCTTCACTGACATCACTGTCTAACACTTTTCATTTTCCTTTCAAAATGCAGAAGTTGAGGACTAAGGAGGAATGCAGTTGGCATTGGCAGTGGAGAATTTGGAGATGGAGGAATGCATTTGCAGTTGCAGATGCAGTTGGCATCCCTTTGTCTTTTCTTTTGCAAAAACTTGGTTTTTTTCTTTTGATAGAACATGTAATTTGGTTTAGAACATGAACATCTGTATGTTTTTTTTTTCTGTGTGTCATGGATTTAGAACTTGTTTGCTTGGATTTAGAACTATTCTATGTAATTGGTTTGTGTTTTAAACCTGCTTTTGTGTTGTCCTGTGACATACCGGTTAATACCGGAAAATTAACTGTTAGCCGATAAGTCCGACGTAACGGCAATGGTTTTGGATTTTACAATTCCGTCGGCATTTAACGGATAACGGTTAACCTCTAATTTAAACGGCAAAGGTAGCGGCAGAGCCATTATTTGTTACGTTAAGTGCCGTTGACAGGCATACATGGATCTCAGAAAGATACTTATCATTATAAATCAAAGGGTATCTTTCTTTGATTTCTTGACATAATATTATTACTTGTTACTAATCTTTTTTTGATTTTCAGTATCTTCTTTGATCCAGTGAGAGAACCAGGATTTGATTTTACAATCACCAATAAAAGATAATATTATCTTCTTTCTCTGTATTTTTCGTGTTTTTCCTTTCTTTTTTTTTCTTTTTTTTTTGTTGCTAAAATCAACAAAAAGTTAATATGAGTTTGTTGGTAGATTTATGAATGTATTTTTGTACAAGGTTTCGTACGACTTTGTGTGTGTTAAAAGAGTCTCTTTGCTTGCTTGGTTATGTTTCTTCGTTATGGGTTGAGTTATATTTTTTTGTACAAGGTAAAACATCACGCTTATATGTTGAATGTGTCTCTCACAAAATTATCTTTTTAGTTCATAAAATACATTATCATAAAGAATTAAAATAATAAATTTATTAACATGGCATAGTAAGTATTTTTCTTGTCAAGTGTTAATGATATTCTTTTAAAATATATGTCGATTAATATATATTAGATTATTTATTATTAGATATGGCGTTACAATGGATTCAACTTGCAATCGACATTAAATGATTATGTCTTGGTTGTATTGTCCGTCAAAGAGAATTGCAACAACAAAGAAAAATCTGCTTGTTATGGACTAAACAAGAAACTTTCTTGTTCTTTGTGATAAATTGGAGAAATATTGAATTACAATTTTGTTGGTGCTGCTTCCATAACTACATTTCAAGCATGTACTATAAATGATATTGTCTTGATTTGGGATTATGTAGAATTCGGATGGGCTTTGATTTTTTTTTATTTAAAAAAAATAAAAAATAAACACTAAATGAAAACAACTTTCAACCCCTTAATCAGTTTATGGGGATGGCATTGATTGGTTAGTGTAAACAAGTGTGCTAGCTTAACACAAATTGTGATAGTGGAAAAAATATGAAGGATGAGAGATTTTCTACGGGGAAAGGAAAGAAGAAAATTTTCTACGCCTAAAGGGAAATGATTTACATAGTAGTCTGTTTGGTAACTCCTTTCTCACACATGTTCTTCTTTCTTAAAAGAGAGAAGATGTTATTGGGTTGATTTTGAATTGAATCGGGAGATCAGAGAATAAGATTTGAGATCAACCCAATATTGATGCCCTAATACACACGTGCTCATTTGATGGCACCCCATTTCATTTTAACCAGCATCAACACCTCTCTACTCTAGCATAAACATGAACATGGTATTGGAGAAGTTTACATGAACATGCAACCTGAGAACAAAAACTTTTAGCTTCAATGCCTAAGTCATTCTTACTTAAAGGTGTAATTTTCATCGAAAGTTCGTTCATTCCTTTCTCTCCTATAACCCAAACATAGCAGCAAGAATCAGTGACAAAACTACTTTACCAGAATTAGAAAACTAATTATGTGGCCAAAAATGAGAAACATCATACATAGGTTTGGGGAACGACCAATCCTTGTTCTTTGTCAGTGCTTTGTGAGCCACATCGTACAGTGTAGAAGAACATGATTCAAAGTTTCACCCGTGCCTCCTCAAAGGGCACAAGAATGTAGCACCTTTACGACGAAGCATTCCAATGGTATTTAAGTTTCCATGATAACAACATGAAAAGTTAATTTTAGGTGGAATGCAAGCTTTTTGAATAGAATCGGGTTTGGGTTATTAGTTTATAATGCTCTCAATTAAAAAAAAAATCATATTATTTGTGATTTTAGGTTTTAGGGTTTGTTTTATTTTTTAGTTTTACTGTTGATATCTCATGGTTGTTCTATGTCATGTAGTATTCACCATTAATATGATTTTTTAGTTTTACTGCGATTTCCTATAGCCTTTGGGCATTTCAACTGGAATTCGATGATATATTCAAGTATATCTTCGAAGACAATCAATTTCGGTGTGAGGATGATCAAGATTCAATCAAACAAGATCAATGGGTACTGGAATTGGTTATGATCATGATGTTTACTGCAAATTATCCTTTTTACAAAGGATTTTCTCTTAATGAAAAAGAAGAATTTTCCAAATGGTGGATGCAGAATAAAAACTCCATCCCTCTGATTACATCAATTACTTTTATGATCAACAATTATGTATTTTTATTATATTACAATTCCTATATTGTGATATTTTGCTTTTGTATGTTTTTGTTATATCTACTCGATGTATTTGAATTATCATGTTCATGACTTCCAATTAATATTACGTAAAGAGGTTCTTCGTCTTTTTTCCTTTAAAAAAATATTTTTTTATATCAATGCAAGCATGCTTGGGCATAATTAAAGGAAGTAAAAGTAGAGTTGTGCCTAGCATCAATGTACTTGTTCTCACAAAATTCATTAGTTGTATCCATCGAATCTGTCTTCAAAAATTTCCAACACTTTATGAAAAACATGATAGGAAACTCATCAGGCTCAGAGCTTATCTTGTCATAAGTCTTTAACAGCGAGAAACACTTCGTAATGCAATCTAATCCCCTAGAATCTCAGGTTTCATAATATTTATAAAATCGAATTGTAAGATAACTCTTTGTCTTGAATCTTCAGCTTTACAAGTTATGTAACACCCTCATTTTTCGCACGGTGCATGCTCAAGGATGTATCATTGAATGAGATGAAGCTTCATCTCAAGTTTTTGTTGCGCGTTCATGCCATGTTGGCCCAAAACTGGAATTGCACCAACATTTGGTGCATCACGTTAGTGGGATGACGTCCAACAATGAAATTACACCACTATGCAATTCGCTAGTTGAGCATTGGCCAGGAGTTGAAATTGCACTACTATGGTGTAGTTTCCGGAATTCGTAGTCGAGAAAGAAGGTGGACTTGTTACATGTTCATAGTTATAAAAATGTCAGTAAGACATATATAGGAAACGGGTGTTGGTTTAAGCTGCATTAAGGGGGAATGTACTAATAAGCCATAAAGCTTAGTCGGTAAAGCACATATATGCGAAAACATCCTTATTTCGCGTTGCTTACTCGAGAGAGCATCGTGATGTTTACGCATCATCGTTGCTAAACCAAGAGTGTATCAGAATGATGAAAAATGCGAAAAAAGATGAATGTTGCAATAATTTTCATGACCCGAGATAGAAAATGCATACTTGCAAACTAAGTGACCCAATGATGCACACTCTTGTATATATCTTATGAAAGACCCTTTGGTATATATGGACTAGGCTTTGCTTTCCTTTGGTCTTGAAACATGAATTGGTTGTAATTGCTAGTTCCGGTGTCGATGAACGAGGGTCCGT
The DNA here is from genome assembly GCF_003573695.1 of Papaver somniferum. Classification (NCBI taxonomy): domain Eukaryota; kingdom Viridiplantae; phylum Streptophyta; class Magnoliopsida; order Ranunculales; family Papaveraceae; genus Papaver; species Papaver somniferum. Next base: position 10,288,852 of record NW_020631041.1, read on the forward strand.
GCTTAATCTCTCCAAAATATGGAAAATGGTATGTAAGCATCCGTAATGAGTTACACCATTCGTGTTCCATCACCTTGTCGCTCGTACAATATAACCGCAAGATATCGATATTTAGGCAACTCATATCATGTAGGATACACTTGAAAGTGAATTTGTTTGTATGGGACCATCTGATCCGACTGACATTTAGCTAGCTTAAAATCCTCAAGGCAAGTAATAAAGAATCAAACACAGAGGGGTCACTTGCCAATCAAGACAAACGTCTGTCTGTGTCTCGTACGTGGTGGTGAGTAGGTAAAATGTTGTAGTATTCAAGCCACGTGCATGACAACAGTATTGATACAAAAAAAAATCAAAGAAGAATAAGAGGAAAATCAGAGTTGAAATTCCTAGGTCAAAATACTAAAGTCAAACCTTGAAATCATCTATCTAGTGCTGATTCTGAAGCACTTGCCGACTTGCATTTCTCAAGATGTGCTCAAAGCAAGAACCAGATTTTAAACTACTTATTATATATATTTGTTCCGCTTCTTTTTAATAGGTTGGCTTTTATAAAAAAATATTAAAAAAAAAATAGGCTGATTTATTAATTGGGAAAGTCAAATGTTACTTTAATTTTTTTGGGACCATTTTTTCTTAACTTTTTTTGATGACAAATGTCATGTGGACCATTTCACTTTACTTCTTTTGATGATAAGTGTCATGGGGACCATTTCACTTCACTACTTTTATTGACAAGTGTCACGAGGACCACTTTCAATGATTAGTTCTATTAATTTCTTTATATTTCTCTAAAAACAAAACCAGTCTACTAAAAAGGAACGGAACGAGTATATATGACATTTATCTGGTGAAGTTGCAAAATTTGAATGACACAAACAAACGCAGGTTTAGATTTAAGTTATAATGACAGATTTTTCCACTAAACCGTTAAGGTGCAGTACGAAACAAAATTTATTTAATCGCCGAGCAGGTTTGGACTTTGGATTACATCTGCTGCTGCTGATTACTTTTATTTTCATAAGAAACAAGAAAATGAAAACAGAAGAGAAACACCTCGACTGGTTCTCTACTGCAATTTCCTCTTGTTCGGTTCCTTCTTGTGCTTCTGTCTGTGTAACTTTCAAACCAAATGGAAATGGGCAACACAAAAAACACTTGGTTGAGAAGTTAATGACTGACATGGGTGACTCGTCAGTGAGCCCATTTAAAAAGTAAGAAGATGGAGAAAATCATCCACTACCACTGGTCTAGTTAGGAGTTGTTTGAAATGGCTACTCCATATTAAACGGGAACGATTTTCTGGGGACTACTCAGAAAAGGTGGGGGACTACTTTGTGATACAAATGTCCACCCTACAATATAAGGAGTGTCTTAAAAGATAAGGCAAGACTAATCTGTCCTTATTTTAATTAAGGTTATAACTAACCTTAATAACCCACTAATTTAACCCACTACCACACTAATCTAACTCACTAATTAAAACCTAAATTAAAACTTAAAATCAGTTTCAAAACTGATTATTTTCTTTCCTTCTTCATCTTCTTCTTCTTCTCCTCTTTTCCTCTTCTTCGTTAACATCGACGTTAATCGTCGATTCGAAAAAATTTCATTATCGATTAATCAATCTTCATAAGCAATGCGTTCCACGCAAACACCCAGACTTCCGGGATTGAGTCCGGGATTCTCACATATAGTGAATCTCCCAAAAGAATTGCTAATTCAAAAACAACTCGAAGCACCGTTCAGAGGAAAAATCAATCATCCAACAGTAACCAAGAAGTCTGATTCAAGTGAGATGCAAATCCGTGGGTAATTTCCTTCATACCCATTCTTTTCAATTCGTTATTTGATGAAGAAATCGATTAGAAATCATCAAAACACATTGAAAATGGTAGTTACAGTAGATATTTCGGCTAGGAGAATTTTTTGTATAACCCTAGAATTGGTAACCGAACTTCCAAAAATAAGAACAGTTCGGTGTGCTCGCAAAAAATAGACTAATATTTGCTCGCAAAAAAATCTCTCATAACCGAACTCAATTTTTCCTTTGAAAGAATGAGTTCGGTTTTGTCGATAATTTTTCTTGCTAACTGAACTTTTGAAATATTTAATTCGTTGTGCTCGCAAAAAAAACTCTCGTAACCGAACTAAATTTTTCAAAAGTTAAGAATGAGTTCGGTTTTATCGATAACTTTTTTGGCTAACCGAACTTTTGAAATATTTAGTTCGGTTTCCTCGCATTTTTTTTCCAGGTAACGAACTATAGTCTGTTAACTTCGAGTGTTGTGTTTACTTTATTCTTTAGTTCTATTTCATTTAATAACACAATATTCTCTTATGTTTAGCTAATACTTTAGTTTTTGTTCATTAGGAACAAAGGAAAAAGATTGAGAATACAACTAGATGAGGATTTGAAAACTCCCACCCCTCGTGGAGCAAAACATTTAGATTTCCGAAAACGCGCGTGGTGCTACAAATGCTAAACATGGAGGGGGCTCATTACCGGAAGTCAACCAAGAGAATGTTCGTGATGTAATCCAAGATGTCAATGAAGAGGTGATGGAGAATATAATTGATAATGTTATTGAAGAAGAGAATGATGATGAATAAGAGAATGATGATTAAGAAGAGCAAGAAATTGTTCCTGCTAAAGAGAAAAATGTAAAAGAAGAAGAACTAGGACCCGACAAAGAAGGAGAAGGACAAGAGGAGGAAGAGGAGGGAAAGGAGGGAGACGATGAAGAGGAGGAAGAGGATGGAGAGGAGGTATAGGATGAAGAGGAGGAAGAGGAGGAAGAAGAGGAGGAGGAGAATGATGATAAAGAAGAGCAAGAAATTGTTCCTGCTAAAGAAAAAAAGAAGCCGAAGCCGCCTAGCAAAAGATACTCACACATCCCCCCTACTAATTTGTGTTTGTCACTAGTGAACCCAACTTATGGTACTACAAATGATGTAGGGGCAACATTGTTTGTCTACAAACACTCATGGTCTGCGAAGATCTATGCGACAAAGGTATTCTTTAAGTTCATAGTGTTATGAACTTTTCGTATTAATAGTATTTTGTCAAGTATTAATAGTGTTATGTTCTTTTCGTAGGATCATAAGGATGCAATTCGTCTTATTAAACGTCAAAAGGCGTCCACATGGGATCTTTCTTTGGTGTGTGACGAGTTTGTAGCGAAGGTTAAAGAATGTGTATTATGGAGAGCTATTGATTTAGCACATGTGGAATTTGACGCTATTGTCGTATCCGCATTTCTCGAGAGGCATTATCCCGAGGCATATACTATGCATCTTCCATTCAGCGAGATGGAAATTACTCCCGATGATTTCCATAATATCACCGACTTACCAGTGGAAGGTAAATGTCTTTTAGAAGGCTACAACCCCTCGATGAGTTATGAAGCTCTTGAAGAATTGGCTCTAAAATGTCTAGGATGGGATGCAAGAAAGTCTTAATGTGAGCTTGGACGTTCTGTGAGATCCCCTAAACGTGGCGATGAGTATAATCCAAGAGAGTCAAATGGAGCATTAAAGAAGAAGCTGAAGAAATTCAAGTTGGTAAAGTTGAAGGCAACATTTGGAGAGACAAAAAAGAACGTGGAGAAAGGAAAGTTGGTGATGGACGGGGAGACCTTTAGGCATCATGTCACCGCTTATTGGTTATATATGCTAGGAACTGTCATTTTCCCCGACACTTCTGGAAATAGGGTGGATGCACATTATCTACAGCTTTTGAAGAATCTCGATGAGATGAACAAATACTCTCGGGCCACTGGTGTGCTTGCTTTTGTTTTAGAAGAGATGAGCAAAGGGTCGAGGATTAAGTGTAATCAAATTGGAGGTTACTTAACTCTTGTTCAGGTGAGTTTTTCTACATTGTTAATTAGCAAATTATTCGCTAAATTTTTCTGCTTCCAATTCAATTTTCATGTACGTGGATATTTTCGTATTTTTGCATAGGTTTGGATTTACGACCACTTCCCTAAATTGGGATTGGATAGGGAAAAATACCCTTATCCCTATGACCAACCTACAACAGGAAAATTGTTGTTTTTGGATGCACAAAAAAAGTCTAAAGAAGAGAAGTTGACTTCGTCGAGAGAGAAATTGGATGCACTTACGGTGAACGATGTGGTATTTCACCCATACGCCGTACCCGATGATGTCCCTGTAGATGAAGACGACTTGAATGGTTTCTCTACCGTCTCGCCTTATTATGTACCAATTTGGTATCCTAACGGCTACGTAATATATAATCCAAGGAGAGTACTAAGACAACTTTGTTGCGTCCAAATGGATCCTGATGTGGAGAATGAAATTTTCAATTTGCTAGTTGAAGGAACAAAGAACACCGAGAATTATTTTGAGCCAAAACATGAACCAACTCCTGCGGTAGCACATTGGAATGCACTTACTACCTACCACATATCAAGAGGTGATCTTGTACCTTGTGAGGGAGATGTAAATGCATGTGAGGAAGATTATATGGAGTTTTATGAAGAAATTAGTCATCATTTTGAGATAAATAAAGAACAACAAGCTAAGACTGATGCGGGGAAGGAAAAGGAAAAGGATAGGGAGGCTAAGAGATCTCAGAAGGAGATGCCTATTTCTGGAGAAGAAGCTAAAAGGTTATGGGATAATGTGGTAAGAAAATTTATTTCTCTTATACTTTTCGATTGTTTCAAAGTATTGAAAATATATTTACTTGTGCTTAAAATTTGAATTAGGTATCGAAGGGTACGAAATTGTTGAAGAATTGGATGGCTAAAATCAAAAGTGGAGAGCCGATGTTGACTAAGGAACAAACCGACTACTACAAGCAGTGGGAGGGTCTCATAACTAAAAGAATGGTGGAGCCAAGTAGGTCTAAGAAATTAAAGAGGGGTCGATAAAAAGGTGAAGGTTTAAGTCGCGTTGTGGACGAAACCGGTGGAGGAGATGAAACCCCAAGTGATGAGGAACTTCGACCTAAAACTCGTGGTAAACAAGGAGGTAGTAAGAGGGGTCGACAACAAGGAGAAGGTTCAAGTCGCGCTGTGGAGGAAACCGGTCGAGGAGACGATACCACAAGTGATGAGGAAGTTCGTCCCAAAACTTTTGATAAACTAGGAGGTGGCAAGAAGGGTCGTAAAATTGGTCGTTAGTGATTTCGTATGATTTTAGTTTCAAAAAACATCTTAGTTATAGATTTCGTATGGTTTAATTTGGTGTGCTTGTGTTTTGTAAACAATTACTTAAGTATTTCGTAGTTTGGTATGTATAACACTTTTATATTTGTTTTAGAACCTTGTTTGTTTTTTCGATTTTTATTGGGTTTGTGTTTTCAATGTTATAAGACTGAAATGTTGAAATATAGTATGGTAGTTCGGTAACCTGTGATAAATTCCTGTTCACCGAACCACAAGTTCGGTGACCTGGTAAAAGTATACCAGGTTGCCGAAGTCCAAGTTCGGTTACCTCGCAACATTTTCACTGGTTACCGAACTTGTTTGTAGGCTGAAGCAGTAAGCTTTCATCCATAATATATTAGTTCGGTTAGAAGATCATTATTTCTTAGGTCACTGAAATCTTCTCTGGAGACTCAAATTTTCGGTATTGCACATGTTGGAAAAGGCATTCTCTTCAAGAAGAAATCACATAAACAATCTCTTAGGTTTGTTTTGGAGTGTTTTTTGTATCATATATGTGTTCAGTTTGGCTGTGAGCCTTCAACAGAAAGTTCGGTAAGCTCATGCATTTATCATGTAACCGAACTTTAATTTATTCCTTAGGTAAGCAGAAAATTATTCCTTAGGTCACCGAAATCTTCTCTGGAGACTCAAATTTTTGGTATTGCACATGTTGGAAAAGGCATTCTCTTAAAGCAGAAATCGCAGAAAACAGCTCTTAGGTTTATTTTGGAGTGTTTTTTGTATCATATATGTGTTCAGTTTGGCTGTGAGCCTTCAACAAAAGGTTCAGTTACCTCTTGTATTTATCATATAACCGAACTTGGCGTTCGGTTGGATCGAAAATTTTTATCTCCTAACCGAACTTGTAATTTTGAAATTTAAATGTCCTTTAGCTGATACAAATATAGTACATAATTTTAAAATTAGAATGTAATATCAAGTAACGGCTAATTTTATAGCCGTTATACACCCAAGTGGTATATATATGGTGTTTCATAGTTAACATTTTGTTACAAAATTTCCTAAAAATGGCAGCAACTACTCCTAAATTTATTCTAGAAGAAGATATTTCTCTTTGCAGAAACTACATATTATACTATCCAAAGAGGGGTGAAGAACGAAGAATGAATGGTATTATGAGTCAAAGTTATTGAGGGAAAATTCATGAGAAATTCATCTTCGACACAACAAACCCTTATAACCGTGATCATATAGCTTTGTTCATTCGATTTGGAAAGATTAGAGATACAGTTGTGGAATTTATGGCTTTATTTCGTATTGTAAGGCGGTATCGAATTAGGGTGAAGGATTCGACGAAATCATTTTAACATCGAAAAACGAATGGCGAAGATGGAAGAGAAAGGATTTCAAATATGAATATCATTTCCGCCTCCTTAAAGACTTTTTCATAACGCGTTTCAGATATTAGATGGTACGTAATTTTATTTTGGAAAGTCCTATAAAAGTTCGTCATTGTCTTGTAATTTCATATCCTAACCGAACTTCTGTCTCGTACAATTCGGCATTGTCCTGTAATTTTATTTCCTAACCGAACTTCTGTCTCGTACAGTTCGGCATTGTCCTGTAATTTCAATTCCTAACCGAACTTCAATGTCAAATTCAATAGTTAAAATGTTAGGCTTCTGAACTACAGTTCGGCTACCTGCAATATTTGGGCAGCTAACCGAACAAGAAGTTCAACAATCTCTTTATTTAAATCTGCCAACCGAACTATTATTTGGCAACTACATAAAACACTAACATTTACTCAAAAATTAATACCACTTTTCAAAAAACATAGTATTCCATTGACAAGCATACTTAGTTCCATCACATGTGTCATTTAATCATCCGCAAGTGAAATTTGACCTTCATTTACAATTTCTTCCGACTTCTTCAAATAATTCCACATCTCCATGTTAGGCTTATACATGATACACCGACCCAACATTATATCCGGATTAAATGCAGGCCAATAAGAGGTTCCACATATTGGAGACAATGGACAATCGGGTTTTAACCGGAGGCCTATAAAGTGGTTGTTGTTAATCAATGCCATCACACATCTCCTTCGCTTAAGTTTCTCGACATATAAGGTTGTTTTCGGGGTGAAGGTGAAACTAGCATATTTTGAGAAATAATGAACCACACAATTGAATGCCTCAGCGATTAAGTGTCCACATATCGACATGCTCATCCAATAATTTGTTGTGATCGGATTCCCCCTATGAAGACGAAGTTGATATATAACAAATTGCTCATTGATACTACCCTCCCCATCACACAACATTGTCTTGTAAAAGGCCGGATTCTCCTTTAGTTTGGACAACAACCTTTGCCTTATATGAGTGATTGCACACCCATTATATCGCTTGGCACATTCGATGAAAGGCCCAAGTTGTTGATTGACAACATGAAAACCACAATTACCAGCCGGAGGAACGTCGTCGGTGGATATAACGTATTCTCTAATGTATAGAGGTAGCTCATTCAAATAGTCTTTATTTCGATCCTCAAGCTTGACGTCTAGGAAGATGGTTGGATGGGGAACATTGGAGACTTAAGCTTCATGTCGCCGGAAGATGGTTGGCTTGGTTGTGATGGACACATCGGACCCTTTTTCTTCAAATCTTGCTCGCTTGTTTCGCCTTCCTCCTCAATACTCCTACCTCGTTTCTTGGTTTTCTCCAAGTGCATTGTCGCGGTATATTCATGGACACAAGGATATCTAGTATTTGCGTTTTGATCATTTTTCTTCTTACGTAACACCTTTGCATATTCCCGTAGTTGCTTTTTAGTTTCTTTTTTTCTTGGTCTACCTTTCGGTTTGTCTTTTGTCGGTTCATAGACATTCTATTGTGTTTGTGAATATATAATTTTCCTCATGTCATCCCAAAAGATTTGTTTTTGGAGCTTGTTCATGCCACGATACATCTCTAGTACGGTTCTACCCATCTCATTATCACCAAACTCTTCTTCGGCTTCTTCTCCCTTTGGAGGAGGGATGAAACTTAGATGCTTCCAAAATGGATCAATGACGCTTAAAGGGATTACGCCATGCTCGTAGTTGATTATCATATGGCGACAAGGGAGTCTCATAGACTTCTTCATGTTACATACACACACCTCGTCCGCCTTGGTTTCCCACTTATCAATCAACTCGACTTCTATATTCAACAACTTCATACATTGCCGAGATACGTTTTAATGGATCCCCTTGAACAATGGATGGTCGGCATATTTTCCGTTCCTTTTGAATATACGGCTTTTTTGGAAATCCTCTTTAATTCTATCAATGTCACGCTTGAAATAATTTTCCATAGCATTCCACATGGTTACGAAGTTATCAACACATCCAAAGAGACTCTTCTTCAACCGGTGGTGATCCGACTCTACTAAACTTGTTGCTTGATTTCCCAAGCGTTTATATTGGTTTGTATAGGCATAAACAAACCTCTCTTTGTGTGGTTCCAACCATTGGCGAAGAACATACGATACAACACCGGGGTAATCGGGAGAATCCCAATGGGCGATAAACTATGCAAGATTTAGATAATACTCTTCCTCGGTAAGGGACCAACACAATGATTCCCATTCACCGTTCAATGCAACCCATTTAGCGTAATTTATATTCATATTGTTTTTCAACTTTCTCTTTTGCATCACCTCGTTCTTTTTGCAGTAACATCTTAATTTCTTCGTATCCTATTTTCTTGGGTGGAAAAATTATTGGCTTACACCTATTCATCAAATTACACCATATATGGAACGTACAAAGCATATTATGTGCTAGTGGGAACACTTCCTCTATTGCATTCATCAATGCGACATCATTATCCGTCACTATAACCCCGGAAATATCATCATCTCGGAAGATTGCCTTAACTTGTTTTAGTGCCCAAATGTAACTAGGTTCTTGCTCATCTCTTAAGAAAAAAAACGCCACGTAAACGGTGACTTCGTCGAAGTACGCCCAACAATATTCAACAATGGAATCTCGTACTTGTTCGTCTTATAAGTGCAATCCATTATTATAACTTGATGAAAACATTGAGCCAATTGAACACTTGTCGTATGCGCAATAAAGAGTTGTGTTATCTCTCCTTCCGAATCCACATCCTTTTGAGCCGCGTAGTTTTTCTCTTGGGCAAAAAAAAACAATTATTGCATTACTTGTCTATCTCTCCATTCCTTCCTTCTAATTGTCTCAATTGCATTGTAAATTGTGGACAAAGATGAGTGGTTATCCTTGTTATCCTCCTTTAGTATTTGAAGCATTTGAACCGGTGAAATACCCATTGTCCTCATTTTGGCTACCTTGTCCATCTCTTTAGGAGTTAGCGCTTGCCGCCATGAAATGTCCTTCAAGATGCTCCGGACGAGGATGATTATGACAACCTTGCATAACCCTGTAGAGAACCCATCCACCCTTATCTTCGTTTAAATTAAATGCAAGCTTGAATGGGCAACTAATTTTCTTTGAGAAAGTTTTGTTCTTCCTATTTGTCTTTCCTTTATAAACATAACCCTTCCTCTTGTGGCTTTTCTCGGGATCACCGCTTCTCTCACAAACTATTTCAAAGCGAGTTTTTCTTTCTCTCCCATTCAATACTAATACACACATGTCTTTTTGTGCATGTTGTCTTGCCCAACTCTTTGCATCTTCCGGATTTGTGAATACCAAGTCATTCATGTAGCGATGGGATGTGTCATCGTACAAAATGCCACTGGGGAAGGCTGGTTTTCCATTGGTTCAATTGGATCACATGGAACCTACAAGTAATAGCACAACGTCAATACCATAAACAATTAACACTTAAAGTTCAGTAATCTAAATTTTTTTATCGACCCTACAGAACAACAAGTTCGGTTATGTAGTTTCCAGAAATATATTTGGGCCTTACTGAACTGGATATTTATATTCTCTATATAAAAGTTCGGCCATGAAACTGATAAACTTGACAAAACCGAACTCATGGGTTCGGTTAGAAACGTTGTATACATATATTCTGCGACATTACCGAACAAGAGGTTCGGTAACAAAAGTATTGATATCGACTAAACCGAACTATGCACTGTAAACTCTATAAAAATAGTTCGGTTACATGTTTTGGAAAAACATAACCGAACTCTTAAAAACCACCATTGACATGTAGTTCGGTTACCCGTGTGTGCTAAATTTAGTAACCGAACTACACATTCAGAACGGTTCGGTTTCCTTGCAAACTAAATTTGGTAACCGAACAAGGTTGACCTAACCGAATTTTTTTCCAGAAATTTTGAGTTTGGCCAAATTTTTGCACAATCAAGCTACATTAACTAAATATGAGGCATACCTGAGTATCCATAGCTTCATCTTCAGGTTATGGCTGATAAAATCCATCATTTGTTTGGTTAGCTTGAGTTTGGGGCAAAAAATTTTCATTATCTAACAAATAACTTATTTCTGGATCATTAGAAGTATTGACAAATATACTATGAAGTGAAGGGGGTTCTGATTCTGAGGATGAGGTATCATCACATGAATCACTAAAATAATAATTACTAAACTAAAAAAAAGAAAAAAATTGGGTTCACCCATCTTCTACTTCGTATTTCCTTCTTCTTCTTCTTATTCTTATCTCTCAATAATAATGTTATAACAAAACAATCCCACTAATATAATTCAATAATCACTAACTAATCAGTTACTAATCATAACACTAACACTAATTAATTATCACACTAACTAAGTTAATCGTTAAGGATAAAATAGGTATTTAAAAAAAATCAGATAAGAGGTGATTGGCAATTACTACCAATAACCACCCAAAAACTTAAGTGTAGTCCCAGAAAATGGGTTCTTAAACAGACATGAATTAAACTAAAGAGTTTAGTACGAAGTACACAGCTCCGACATTAGTCGTATATCACATGCACTAATCACTAACTTATTTACTTGTAATAATTAGGCATAGAGGTGATCGAGTTAATAAGTGGACATTACATTATTCATTTTGGCTGAACCTGTTGAGAGAGAAATGTTTGTTTTGTAACAAGGGGTATCTATCTATCTATATATATATAAAGTGGTAAATCAAGCATGTGCGATGATATTTGGTTATACGTAGTAGCACTTGACAGGAGAATCTATCTATATGGTTGTCTGTCCAGACTATGCATAATATTCTGACTCGAGTGATTCAGTCGGCAAGATCTTCTTCTTCTTCACTACTGACTGAGTGTAAAGTGATGATATGGATCTACCAAAAATGCTGGATGGCCCCAGGATTTTTTACACCACATGGATACACCACTATCTACCGCATGTTAAAAAAGAACCAGTACGTACTACTAATTAATTATCATTGTAATGTAACTAATCTAATTTCATAATCTTAAAGCCAAATTACGAGAACAAATCTTTTATTTATATAAAAAAAGTAGCACAAGAGGAATAATAGAGAATAGTAGAATATCAGAGAGAATAGACACCAACATTTACTAGGACTGATATCCCTTATATAAATCGTGATAAAAATGGATGGATGGATTACATATATATGATACTCCTACGACTTTATGTTGGCAATACAAATTCGTCTGAAATATTGTGATCCACTTTTTGATTATCCGTTGCATACACACCCAAACCCATGCTAATTAGCCGTTTATCCCCGCCAATTAGTAACGTTGTCTAATTACTTTATAACTTATTATTAATTATTAATTAAGGAGCAGCAGCAGAGCCATAAAGGGGGTGCTACAAAGTCCAATAACAGGACATGAGAATATGTGATGACGATTTCTTCTTTACTTTAATCCATCCACCACACTATTGTACCACACTATTCAATTGATTATGTTTAGCTAGCCGTTGCTATCCTAGTCATTCAATATTTGACTCACTCACCCTCCTCCTGGGACTGGGTACCAAATACCAAGTTAAGTCAAAATACTACTGGTGAACCAACTGATCATGAAGAAGAATGCCGATTCCCGAGTCAAGAATAGTTATTCCAACATGTGTAGCATCGGGCTCTGACTCTCTATCTCTCTAGATGATGATGAAACAAACAACAACTTCCCTGATCCTATAATTACAATTTACAACAACCGTCTGTCCATCCATTCAAGATTCCATTTATTAGTATTACTATTACCCACACACACTGACACTACTCTTCTTCTACTGCTACTACTACTCTCTCTCCCTCCCAAGTAGGTAGAGCTAGCCTGAAGAACATCATCCTCCCTACCTTGTGCTCATCATCTCTCTATAATCCAAGTTTGCAAAAGGAAATCATCAAAAGATCAATTAAATATCATCCATGGAGACTAGATTTATTATTCTTTCCATTTCAGGTAATTTATTAACATTCCCACATTTGCTTTTCTCTACCTGCATTTTATATTTTCATTTTCACACAGAAACAGATTTCATACTTTGATCACCTCTAACTCGTTCTTATATGTTCAATCTTGCAGTGGTAATTTTGGCATTGTTGCCGGCGGCGAAATTCGTTGCCGCTTCTAACTCAGTAGTGGGAATCAACTACGGCCAGATCGCAAACAATCTACCACCGCCAGAGAAAGTTGTACCTCTCTTCAAATCAATCGGAGTCAACAAAGTGAAGCTATACGACGCAGATCCCAGAGTACTCAAAGCATTTGCAAACACCGGCATTGAGTTTGTCGTCGGACTCGGAAACGAATACTTGGCCACCATGAAAGATCAGGCCAAAGCCGACGCCTGGGTCAAAACAAACGTCCAGTGCTACTTGCCGGCTACAAAGATCACTTGCATCACCATCGGAAATGAGGTTCTGACATTCAACGATACCTCGCTGACAAACAGTCTCTTGCCGGCGATGCAGAACATTCACACTGCATTGGTCACATTAGGACTAGACAAGAAGGTGACCGTCACGACAGCGCATTCTCTGGGTGTACTCGAGACATCCTACCCACCTTCTTCCGGTGCTTTCAGGAAAGATCTGCGCGGCTGCGTGAACGAGATCTTGAAATTTCATGAAACGACGGGATCCCCTGTGTTCATCAATGCGTATCCGTTTTTCGCTTACAAGGCCAATCCAAAGATTACGCTCGACTACGTTTTATTTCAGCAGAACCAGGGGATTGTAGATCCTAACACCAATTTGCATTACGACAACATGTTGTTCGCACAGCTCGATGCTGTTCACCAGGCTATGACGACAATGGGTTACAAGAGAGTTCAGGTGCTGATTTCCGAGACCGGCTGGCCTTCTAAAGGGGATGAAGATGAGGTTGGAGCCTCGCCGGAGAATGCGATGAAGTACAATAACAACTTGATGAAATTGTTGTCGCAGAAGAAAGGAACACCAATGAGGCCTAACTGTGATCTCAGTGTGTATGTTTTTGCAATGTTCAATGAGAATTTGAAGCCTGGACCACTCTCCGAGAGGAATTACGGATTGTTCAAGCCTGATGGTACTCCGGCTTATCAATTGTCCTCGCTGACCAGTAGTAGTTCTACCAGCAGTGGAAGTCACGGCAACAACAACAACAACGGCAACAGTACCAGCATTATTGGCGGCACAGGCGGAGAGGACGGAGGACCGGCTAGTTACTTATCCTTCTCATCTAGCACGGCAAGTTCTTTCTGCAACCTTTAATTTGTTACGTTAGACATTTTTTGTTAACTTAGATTTAATGGACCCTAATTCATCCGAAGAATGTCGCTAGATTCTAGCACGGACCCTTTGTAGGCCAACTGACTAGATATTTATAATGCATCATCCACACAGCAGAATGCAGATAGATAGTGGGTGTCCATGTTATAGGTAATAATTGATGGTGTGAAAGTTAAGACCATCCATCCCCTGCTGCAGTGTGTGCTAGGGAAAAATACAAAAGAGATAACATTATCTCTTTGAGCTCCAAATTGTGATGCAATTCAACAATATTGGGTGGTCTTGTGACCCGGCCTAGTTGAACTTATGATGTAGCTAGGGATAACTGAATTCCAGTAACTTATGTCTTACACCGAACTAATTTAGTTTTACCGTCTCTATTTACAGAAATTGGGTCATGGAAGTTACATCATATACTTTCAAGTGATGCTTTTCGCTTGCGTAACGTATGCACTTTGGAGAGCTGATGACAGTACTTCAAGGCACTAATTCATTTCTCAGTAATGGTAATTTATAAAAATTTCAATGGTGAAGGGAGAGAATCAAAGGAGGCTTCAAAGCAAGGGAAAGGTAATTTTTACTACTTTAATTGTAATTGCAGACATTCCCACACTTCCTTAATCATGTTGTCATTTACTTTATGAAAAGCCTTAATCTACTGCATCATCTTATCTTTTCTTTAGTAGACCACTTTATTTATCTCCAAAGTCCAAATTGTCTTCGAGGGTTTTAACTTTTAAAGTACTCAAAAGTTAACCCCAAGAAGAGAGCATCTCAGTTCTCACTTCACAACTTGGGGTAGTAAGCTTCTAGTTGCCTAGTGTTGATGCTCATTGCTGTTTTTGGATCCTATGTGTTGGTGTGTGACTGTGTATGTTTCGGCATTTTTTATGCCAGCTGCCTAGTATTAGTATAATTAGTCTGGACAAATTTCTTTCGCTTTTTAGTTGGCAATCACTTGCTATTGATGCTTATGGTTGCTCTTTCTTTCTATGTTAACAATGCAGGATGAAGGTGGGGAGTGGATAAATAAACGCAAGGTTAGTGTAGTGATTAGGTTTTAGATTAAGTTCTGGCATATTAATTATTTCTTGTATTGATTTATTTCATAAATGAATGGATTTTGTGTAGCAATAGACACAGATTAGTGTCTATTTTTGTTTTGTATTATTACCATTAGAAAGAATCACTTTTTATGAAATATTTGATCATCTTCTTCATGGAATTCCAAGGGTGAGTCTTTTGTTTTATATAGCCTGTTGTCAAGTGGACATTCTAAATAGCTAGGACAATGAGTAGGTTAACAGGAGGATCATAGAGAAGACTCATTTTCAGCCAGGCCAGAAGAGCACTTTGGCATTGTATGCGCGCGCACACACACACACAGTCACATGATAAAATGCTTCATCCTTGAACCTGTCTTATTGTCTTCCTTCCCCACTATCTTACTACTACCAGCAGTTCTTAAGCCATTGATGAGAGCTTCGGCGTATTTGTTTGCTGCATCGTATGTTGGGTGCAATAATCAAAAACAAGGAAAAATCAAATAAGCAAAAGTTATTGATACTTAGCTCCTTTATAATGGAAGTGATCGATTTGATGAAACAAATGAGCTCCCCATTTCTCCGCAACAGCAACAAGGCAAAACTTTGGAAAAACAGAGTGAGTCACGTGTTCAACACGTTTCCCTTAAGACATTAGCGCCCGGATACACTCAAGAGTGATGCTATAGCCCTCACAGGACGGATATCTCCAGGATAAAACACCCTAATACACGTACTACTAGCATATGTAGTAGATGCTCAACTTGAGCTTGGCAACTCCGAAAAAACCATAAAGGAAAATCTCGAACGCTTGAGAAAAACAATACAAAAAAAAAAAATTCCCTTGGGGTCCCTCTAAATATAGAGCAACCCCTTTCCCATAGATTTTACAAAAATAGTGAATTTGTTTATATAATTGACAAATACAACTTAAGAAGAAAAACTTCCCGATGTGGGACTAAAAGGTTTATATAGTTTCTTAAAACTACTAAAAATTGGAAACTCCACGATGTGGGACTAAAAAGTTTCATTCACAAAATAAAACAATAAATTATAATTTTCTATTAAAACTTTAAAAAATTATTTTTTTATTAATCGTTTTCCAACAATCCCCCACATGAATGAAAACTCAACAAAACATGAAAACACAGATAGATCTTGGTAAATCAACATCCCAACCTCACGATCCAAACAGACTGATCGTGCAAGTGTTGAAATCATACTAGTCATTTCTACGTCCTCTCCCTCACACAAAAGTGTGTTGACCCCAGGGTCATACTATGGATTGCATAAATCATAATAGTATTGAGAGCTTTCATCTTTAGTTTTCACATGGTGAGACTATAGGTATCTTTCACCAAAGTGAAAAAGCATGAACTAGTGAACCCTTAGTGACCTTTAGGTCCTAAGTTCCAGTAATACCAAAACCATCAAAACGAAAATCACATAAAAAGCGCAGGAAATACCATTTTAGGCAGAGGTGTCCATGAGGTCTTGAACCTTTGCTTAGTGAGATATTACCGGAATTACTTGATAGAGACAGTGAACTATGTCTTGAACTGCTAGCATTTGATGTAATTCGTGATAACAACCACGGGTGATATCTCCAAGATTGCTGCCAAGCTCGTGCCGTTTTGTCCAATTTGGCCCTGGACATATCATGTTTCTCAGAATGCTCTAGAGAATCAAAGCTCATATTCTCATAGGAAGCGGCCCACTTCCTCATTCAGATAGGTGAGTTTCCATAAAGAGTGTTACTGCTACACCCCACTTCAATCATAAATTTAAACTATAGAACTCATTAAGACTTCTTAAAAGTCATCCTTCACATGCAGTCACACTATCACGTCTACACCATAGGGAAGGGAGAGAGAATAAAATTCTCTGAGAGTGTTTACCTTTACCCACCATAAATTAGTTGTCTCATTCGAAACCTTGATCTTGGGATCTCCAGTCAGCAAGGTTGAGTATCCTTCATGGCAAGTTTAATTTTTGAGCTTAAGCCCCTTCCCTCTAGATGCATTTCTAACTATCTCTTGGGATAAACCTTTCTTCAAAGATTGCGCGATATTCTCCTTGGACTTTATCCAATCAATGGAAATAACGCCGATTGAGATTAGTTATTTTCAGCTTTAGCTAGTATATCTTGGCTAACACAATGTATAGATATAGCTGGCACAGGCCTATGCCAGAGAGAAATGTCTTCTAAAAAACATCTTAGGCACTCGGCCCCCTCTCGTGCTTTATCTAACTCAATACTCTCAGATTCCATAATGAATTGAGCAATATATGTTTGTTTGTAAATCTTCCAAAAACAAACCCTGATGCTAGAGTGAAACATATCCACTCGTAGACTTAGACTCCTCTGAGTCAACTATCCAGTTTACATCACAAAGTCCCTCAAGGACAGCAAGATACCTTTGATAAATCAAATAAAAGGTAATAGAGTATTTTAGGTACCATAATACTCTACTCAGTGCATCTAAATGCTATTGCTCTGGACTATAATTATATCTACTTAACTTACTCACAGTATAGGCAATGTCTGAACTCTTACAGTTCATTAAATTCATCAGACATCCTATAACTCTTGAGTATTGAAGTTAAGATACTCCATTACCCTGTTTTCTTGAGTCTACAAGAATAATCGTACGGAGTACAAGAAGGCTTACAATCACACTGATTGTATCTCTTAAGCACAAATTCAAAATAATGAGAATGACTAAGACTACATATGTTAGATTATTTTCTAATCCTCATCCCTAAGATTACATCAACAAGGCCTAAGTCTTTCAAGTCAACGTTCTCATTCAGCGCATGTTTTTAGTGGAATTAATGACATCTATGTTTGTATCAAGTATAAGCATATCATCAACATACAAGCATACAATCACACAGGCATCCTTAACAAGTTACTTGTAAATATACTTGTCAGATTCATTAACTTAAATCCACTGCACATTATCACATGATCAAATTTTTCATGTCACTGTTTACGTGCTTATTTTATAAACCATACAAAATTTTGTTCAACTTACAAACTTTGTCATGATAACCTTTCACTACAAAGTCCTCAGGTTGGTCTATGTAAATTTCTTTATCTAATTCACTATTTTAGAAAAGCTGTCTTAACATCCATCTGATGTATCTCTAATTTGTTTATGACAGCAATAACAATTAACATCTCAACGTAAGTAAATCTCGTCACATGTGAATAAGAATCAAGGAAATATACACCTTCTTTTAGTTTATAGCCTTTAGCTACCAACTTAGCCTAATATTTTTCTACAGTTCCATATACCTAATGTTTCCTCTTAAAGACTCATTTACATCTCATGGTGTTACTCTCTGGAGGTAAACTATAAACCTCCCAAGTCAGGTTCCGACGGACTGAGTCCATTTCACTAAATGAAGCTTCTTACCAGAATGGGGTTTCAGTAGATATCAAGGCTTCTTTACAAGTGCAGGGCTTAGACTACGCTAGGCATGTTATGAAGTCGGCTTCATAAGAAGTCTCAAGTCTAATTTTTTTTACTACTCTTAGGCTCAACCTTAACTTCATCTTCCTTTAAGATAAGTTCTGACTATTTGAAAATAAATCTATGGGATCAACAACACATCTCTAATGAGGTACAAGTTTAAGAATAAACATGTTCAAAGAACTCAGCATCCCTAGATTATGTAATAGTATTCACAACAAAGTCAGAAAAATCACACCAAAAGTATGAAAAATCAGAACACACAACCAAAAATCTATATGTAGAAGTATACTCAACATACCTTATATGAAGACACAATCACCATTTTTGGTTTCTATCTAGTTCTTCTAGGAAGAGGAATGAAAATCTTAGTCAAACACCCCCACACTTTGGCATATTCATAAGAAGGTCATCTACCTTTCCATAAATCATATGGAGTTTCATCTGATCCTTAAGGGTACTATATTCAGGATATACTAGTTAAGAGGACTTCCTCCTCCCACAAGACCGCAGGTAATCCTGAACTTATCAACATGGTAATTATGATCTCCTTAAGGATACAATTAATATGTTCAAGGCTTCTAATTGGTTATCAACTTCAAGTTTATACACCTTAAGGCTTCTAAGGCATCATCCTTATCCCTAAGCAATTATACAAGATAGTACCTCGTACAATCATCTATGGAAGTTATAAACCATCTTTTACCATAGTGGTTTTGGGTTGAACTCATGTCAACTAGGCCTAACTGAATTAATTCTAAGGGATTAAAATTACTATGAACATTTGTGCTAAAAGATTTTATAGCATATTCATTTCACTTTTGTGTTCAAGATCCAAACTAAATTTGGGTACGAAGCCTATGCTAGGCAGTTTATACATTGACTTATAATTTTACGGTTCCAAGTCTACCATGCAAAACATTCAAAGACACACAAAAGAAAGCACAAGAATTAACTATGTTAACTTCATCATATTTTCCTTCAAACTTATATAGACCCTAAGTCCTATAACTGTTGCCTAAAAAATCAATGCCCTTAGTTATAACAAGTTTTCCACATTTAATTAAGATCTTAAATTTTTATCATCTTCAAGAGAACAAGATACAATATTATTTCATATGCTCGGAACATGAAAACTTCATTCAGTGTGAGAATATTACAGATATGAACTTATGCTCGACCTTTCCCTTTTATGCAACCTCTGTCGCAGATGAGTTACTCATATAGAGTTTCTCGACATCCCTTATCCTCTGATAAGAGGTGAACAGGTCTCTGTTTCAACAAACATACTTAGTGGCTCCAGAGTCCACCTACCAGTCTCTCACATTGGTTATTAAAATAACTTCCGACATCATGGTTCATTTTGTTTCAACTAAATTAGCATTAAATTTCTACTTATTAAGGTTTTATGTTGTCTACACTTTACTGCCGTATGGCCAGGAATTTTACAAACATAACAAACACCCTTAATTAAAGTAATGTCGGATTCAGTTTTACGAAACATACCTTTATTATGAAGACTATGCTTAGAGTTGTGTTTGATGTTCTCGCCTTTGTCAGCTTTGGAAGACTTGTGTTCATCCACATGCGCCTGGTAGCCATGTTCCTTTTCAATTTCATGTCACAAACTTCGTTTATACTCTGACCACGGACACGGTAATTTCTCAATCACCTAATACACCATATCTCACAAACCTTAGTTCAGATAAAATATGAGTTTTGAAGATAATATCTAGATTTATAAACTTCGTTTAAACCACCATATCAAAAAACTCATGGTTACCCCATAAAAACTACTTTAGTTAACAACAAAATTCTGCCCGTCAGAATTTTTCAGGAACGTTTCTCAGTTTTGTAAAATATCAAAAAAATACTTTTACAAATCCAAAATTTCTGAAATTTTACGTGTGTAACTATCTGGATGTCTACTACTTTGTGTCAAAAGGGTTCATCGAAATTCCTTCTAGGTTAAGAGATAAACTCGAAACTCTACAACTGACCAAAAATTCGTTTTTGTTTTTCACTCCACAATTAACATCCATGATTCACAAACCAACCAACCATTTTTTTATTATTACAAATAATAATGTCTTAAGATTGTTGGGTGCAATAATAAAAAACAAGGAAAAATCAAATAAACAAAAGTTATTGATACTTAGCTCCTTTATAATGGAAGTGATCGATTTGATGAAACGAATGAGCTCCCCATTTCTCCGCAACAGCAACAAGGCAAAACTTTGGAAAAACAGAGTGAGTCACGTGTTCAACACGTTTCCCTTAAGACATTAGCGCCCGGCTACACTAAAGATTGATGCTATAGCCCTCACAGGACGGATATCTCCAGGATAAAACACCCTAATACACCTACTACTAGCATATGTAGTAGATGCTCAACTTGAACTTGGCAACTCCGAAAAAACCATAAAGGAAAATCTCGAACGCTTGAGAAAAATAATATAAAATATTTTTTTCCCTTGGGGTCCCTATAAACATAGAGCAACCCCTTTCCCATAGATTTTACAAAAATAGTGAATTTGTTTATATAATTGACAAATACAACTTAAGAAGAAAAACTCCCCGATGTGGGACTAAAAGGTTTATATAGTTTCTTAAAACTACTAAAAATTGGAAACTCCACGATGTGGAACTAAAAAGTTTCATTCACAAAATAAAACAATAAATTATAATTTTTTTAAAACTTTAAAAAATTATTTTTCTATTAATCGTTTTCCAACATCATAACCATCATGGGTCACAAAATAAAGACCAAATGTTTCTAACGATGTACTCGCTGTGGTGGTGCACACTTTGTAACGATTGCTCTATTGAAGTTTGAAAATGAATGTGCACGAAATTGAATAGATATGCATCTACGTCTATGAACTTAATTCTGCTTCCAAAGAGGCCAATCATGTTTCCAACTCTGAATTAAGTCCCTTAAGGCTTACTCTAGCCATCAGGGATGGCGTCCCAGAAAAAGCACCAGATGCCATTTCAAATGGCGTCTAGGAAATGCTTTATGGAAATTCAAACATCAGGATCATATAGACCGTTGGATTCATAATTTTATTGGTGATCTAACGGTTGATACATCAGATACCATTTCAAATGGCGTTTTTGTTTTGAATCATGGATCCTCACTATGGTTGGACGTTCAATTTTGATGACGTGGGTTCTCCAAGAATGTTGAATCTTGGAGAACCGTTAGAGACAGCCTAAGGTCCCATATAATATAATTGGCGTCTACAAAAACAGCCAGGAACTGGAATCTGTGTATAAGTGGGATAAATATATTTTTTCATGAATACTTAACTGAAAAAATGATAGGTGCGGTAGTGTTATACAAGTACCTGAAATCGAGAATGGAACCAAACATTTATCTTAGTGGAAGTACATTTCAACAATGAAGTTTTTGTACAAAGCATAGATCCCAATATATTAGGTGGACGTAGGACGCTTTAAATTTTGGAAAAATTTCGTCGATTTTTTAGAGCTAAATGACACTGTCATATTTGAAAACAAACTTGACTAATATATGCCAATAATATCCTTATATAATAGTTTTTTTTGAAGAAACGGGAGCAGATGCTCCCAATTTTATATATTGATAAGATTTCTTACAAGAAACAAATACATCTTAATTAAAAAACATGAACAAAGACAAAACATATGTATCCTAGAGTACAACAAAAATAATAAATTCATGTAGTTCGTTGAGGAAATCGATGTTATTTGAGGGATGGTGTGAAGTTTCTGATTCCACCATTTGAATTGTTGTTCTTCATTGTGAACAAGTTTATCTTTTTCTTTAATATTTGATGCTCCCATAACAGAGGAGTAATATCCGCTGTTTATCGAGAAAACGATCACATCCGGAAGCCATGGATCTTCACAGTAATGTAGATCTATGTCAAACAATGTAATTCGTCCTCGAAGATGTCTTTGAAACGACTGCAATAAACGATAGAACTGCCTTGAAGACTATATGAAATTGTTATAAAAACATATAATAAGAAACCAAGATGGCATACATAAGCCATCTGATTGATCACAAATCTGGTTTTGTAACCGTCACAAATGACAAAAAACCGTCACAAAAAATGAAAAGACCGTCACAAATGTGGTTTTGTGATGGGTGCCAATCCGTCGTTACTACTGGGGTTACAAATGTATTTTGTTACGGTTGTGATCATTTGTGACTCTTGTTAAACCGTCACGAATAGTTATTCTATTTGTGGCATCTGGTCAAACCGTCATAAACTTTTTTGATTGTAATTCCTCTTCCTAAAAGAACTAGATTGAAACCAAAAATGTTGATTGTGTCTTCATATAGGGTATGCTGAGTATACTTCTATATATAGATTTTTAGTTGTGTGTTCTGATTTTTTCTGACTTTTGTGTGAATATTATTACGGAATCTAAGGATGCTGAGTTCTTTGAACATGTTTATTCTAAACATGTACCTCATTAGAGATGTGTTGTTGATCCCCTAGATTTATTTTCAATTAGTCGGAACTTATTTTAAAGGAGGATGAAGCTGAGGTTGAGCCTAAGAAAAGTAAAACAATTAGACTTGAGACTTCTTATGAAGCCGACTTCATAACATGCATAACTTAGTTTGAGCCCTAGACTTGTAAAGAATCCTTGACATCTACTGAAACCCCATTCTGGTAAGAATCTTCATTTAATGAAATGGACTCAGTCCGTCGGAACCTGACTTGGGAGGTTTATAGTTTACCTCCAGAGAGTAAGACCATGATATGTAAATGAGTCTTTAAGAGGAAACATTAGGTATATGGAACTGTAGAAAAATATTAGGCTAAGTTGGTAGCTAAAGGCTATAAACTAAAAGAAGGTGTATATTTCCTTGATTCTTATTCACATGTGACGAGATTTACTTACGTTGAGATGTTAATTATTATTGCTGTCATAAACAAATTAGAGATACATCAGATGGATGTTAAGACAGCTTTTCTAAAATAGTGAATTAGATAAAGAAATTTACATAGACCAACCTGAGGACTTTGTAGTGAAAGGTTATCATGACAAAGTTTGTAAGTTGAACAAAATTTTGTATGGTTTATAAAATAAGCACGTAAACAGTGACATGAAAAATTTGATCATGTGATAATGTGCAGTGGATTTAAGTTAATGAATCTGACAAGTATATTTACAAGTAACTTGTTAAGGATGCCTGTGTGATTGTATGCTTGTATGTTGATGATATGCTTATACTTGACACAAACGTAGATGTGATTAATTTCACTAAAAACATGCGCTGAATGAGAACGTTGACTTGAAAAAATTAGGCCCTATTGATGTAATATTAGGGATGAGGGTTAGAAGATTATTTTTTTTTGCTAGGAAAGGAAAATATCATTGATTAAAGAAGGTTTACAGCATTTTGGAGAAAGTACGGAATACTGGATTCATCCCATTCGCCTGTAACTTTCTCTATACGACTAGGCTTAGCAGCTAAGTCTGCAATACTATTAAGATTCCTCTTAAGGTGTTTGTACCTAATTGAATGAATATCTTTTAAAAGAAATAGACAATCATCTAAAACAGAGCAAGAGGACCAGCTAGTCTGTCCTTTATTATTATTCATATAAGCCATAACATTCTTGGCATCACTAATTAAGAAAATGTTCTAGTAGTTTTTGGAGAGGATCCATTTAGCCGCCTCCAGCATGGCTAATCTTTCAGCACCCTCAGGACTAGCAGCAGTACCAGAGACTAGTTTACAGCCCTGGAAAGAACTTGCGTGATTCATTGCCACAATGCCAACACCAGAGTTGTTAGTATCCTTGTCAAAATAAGCATCATAGAAGACAAGTATGCTATTCTAAGGTATAATATTAAGAAAATTATCATCATTAACAACAACAGTTTGAGGATTAGAAATAACAGCATTAACCAGAGATCTAGTAATCTCATCTGCCAAACTAAGAGCAGTATTGGCAGTGAGCTGAGGATTCAGGATCTTGTTGTCGAAAACTTTAGAGCACCTGTCTTTCCAAATGCACCAAGAAGTAGTGAACACAATAGCAGATTTATCTAACAGATTCTTAGTAGAGAGCCGTTTAGAAATCCAGTCCTTAATGCTAATGTCACTATTCAAATCGTGAGCAATAACATGACTGACAGCATGGAGGTTGGACCAGACATTCCTAGCAAAGTTACAATGAAGAATCATGTGTTCCGGGGTTTCATTAGCTTCAGAATTGCAGGATTTGCACCTGTTTTCATGGTTGTTGTTATAACTAGAGAGCTTACTACCTGTGGGGAGAATGTTTTCAACACATTTCCATAAAAAGAGTTGAGTTTTAGGAAAAAGTGGAGTCTTCCAGAGGGCCTCATGTTTATAGTCTTAATCGTTCTCATTATGTTTACTTTGTGCTTTAGAGATATAATCAATCTTATTGTAAGCTTGCTTTTACTCCGTATGATTATTCTTGTAGACTCGAGAAAAATAAGGGTAATGGAGTATCTTAACTTGAATACTCAAGAGTTATAGGATGTCCGATGAATTTAATGACCTGTAAGAGTCCAAACATTTTCTATATTGTGGTTAAATATATATACTTGTAGTCCAGAACAAGAGCATTGGGATGCACTTAGTAGAGTATTATGGTACCTAAAATACTCTATTACCTTTTGTTTGATTTATGAAAGGTATCTTGTTGTCCTTGAGGGACTTTGTGATGCAAACTGGATAGTTGACTCAGAGGAGTCTAAGTTTACGAGTAGATATGTTTTCACTCTAGCAAGAGGGTTTGTTTTTGGAAGATTTTCAGACAAACATATATATTGCTCAATTCATTATGGAATCTGAGAGTATTGCGTTAGATAAATCACGAGAGGGGACTGAGTGTCTAAGATGCTTTTTAGAAGACATTCCTCTCTGGCATAGGCCTGTGCCAGCTATATATCTATACATTGTGTTGGTCAAGCTAAAAATAACTAATCTCAATCGGCATTATTTCCATTGATTGGATAAAGTCCAAGGAGAATATCACACAACGTTTGACGAAAGGTTTATCCAAAGAGATAGTTAGAAATACATCGAGGGGGATGGGGCTTAAGCTCATAAATTAAACTTGCCATGAAGGATACTCAAACCTTGATGACTGGAGATCCCAAGATCAAGGTTTCGAATGAGACAACTAATTTGTGGTGGGTAAAGGTAAACACTATCAGAGAATTTCATTTTTTGTCCCTTCCCTATGATGTAGACGTGATAGTGTGACTGGATGTGAAGGATGACTTTTAAGAAGTCTTAATGAGCTCTATAGTTTCAATTTAAGATTGAAGTGGGGTGTAGCAGTAACACTCTTTATGGAAACTCACCTATCTGAATGAGGAAGTGGGGCCGCTTCCTATGAGAATATGAGCTTTGATTCTCTAGAGCATTCTGAGAAGCAGGATATGTCCAAGGCCAAATTGGACAAAACGGAACGAGCTTGGCAGCAAACTTGGAGATATCATCCGTGGTCGTTATCGAGAATTACATCAAACGCTAGCAGTTCAAGACACAATTCACTATCTCTAGCTAGTAATTCTGGTAATATCTTACTAAGCAAAGGTTCAAGACCTCATGAACACCTCTGCCTAAAATGGTATTTCCTGCGCTTTTTATGTGATTTTCGTTTTGATGGTTTTGGTATTACTCGAACTTAGGACCTAAGGTTCATTAACGGTTCACTAGTTCATGCTTTTTCACTTTGGTGAAATGAACCTTTAGTCTCAATTGTGAGGAACTAAAGATGAAAGTTCTCTATACTATATGATTTTTGCAATCCATAGTATGACCCTGGGGTCAACACTGTTGTGTGAGGGAGATGACGTTGGAATGTCTAGTATGACTTCAACATGCACGAACTATCTGTCTTTTCAGTCAGTTCGGTTCATTAAATTGGGTTTTTGATTTACCAAGATCTACCCGTGTTTTCGTATTTTATTGAGTTTTCATTCATGTGGGGGATTGTTGGAAAACGATTAATAAAATGTGATTTTTAAAGTTTTAATAAAAATTATAATTTATTGTTTTCTTTTGTGAATGAAAGACTTATTAGTCGCACACGTGGAGTTTCCACTTTTTAGTTGTTTTGAGAGACTATATAAGCTTTTTAGTCCTACATCGGGGAGTTCTTCTTTTTAAGTTGTATTATTCCATTATATAGAGAAATTCACTACTTTTGTAAAATCAAATGGAAAGGGGTTTCTTAATATTTTAGAGGGACCCCCAAGGAAATATATTTTATATTATTTTCTTATGCGTTCGCGATTTTCCTTAACGGTTTTTTCGGAGTTGCCAAGATCAAGTTGAGCATCTACTACATATGCTACTAGTAGGTGTAGTAGGGTGTTTTATCCTGGAGATATCCATCCTGTGAGGGATATAGTATCACTTTTGAGTGTAGCCGGACGCTAATGTCTTAAGGACAACGTGTTGAACACGTGACTCACTCTGTTTTTCCATAGTTTTTCCTTGTTGTTGTTGCGAAGATCTGAGGAGCTCGTCCGTTTCATCAAATCGATCACTTCCATTATAAAGGAGCTAAGTATCAATAACTTTTGCTTATTTGATTTTTCCTTGTGTTTTGATTATTTCACCCAACACGTTTTACGATCAAAGGCTTCGGCTGGGCTCATAGTCCATACAATATTGCTGAAATTATCACCAACTGGTAAAAGTGCAACTGGAACTGAAGGCAAGAACCGCTGCCACGCGCACTGGTTTTCAGCAGTATGTTCATATTCTGGGAATATTTCCATCCAGTTGTTTGGATTCCTGCTAATTAACTCCATAACACGTGACTGTATACCATCAGCACCGACCTGAAACAATCGATGTTTTAAGTTGCACATCTTTGGATATATTTCTCTTTTCAGAGATTTGCTTCAAGTACCACAAAATAAGAATGTGTTCAGCGAGTCATTTTCTACAAGGGACATTCGGATTTAATACATAATATATCAAAAAACAATTTGAGATTACCACCAACTTTGCATATATGCTATTTTCATCACTTAGATCCAGGTTTGCTAAGCTACCATGACTGTGTAAGGAAGATCCACCTGAAGTGCCATCTGGACCTACCTTAGGTGGTCGTGAAAATAAATAAATCCATTCAAGTCAGCCTGGAAGGATAGATATCCCACATACCAGAGTTCCGAGTATCAGACAATTAAATTAAATCTTGACCTACTAATGGCATCAATGTGACATAGGAGATTTATTACAGACAAGAAAGCATCAGAAACTAGATTTTTACACTTGTCTGGAAAACTGGACACCTAGCTAAATAGATTCAAGAAAATCTTTGAGTTGACACAATAAATTCAGAAATAGAGAGAAATTATAACGCCCCAGAAAATAAAACCACATCCAAGTGCTGAAAGATATACCTTTAAACATGACGACAGAGAATTGTGAAGAACCTTATTTTCCACCACACACCTACCTGTAGAAAAAGAAACATTATTACCTGTTAACTGTCTTCAGAGCAATAATAAAGGTTGACCAATGATTTCTTACCCAAGCATTCCTTTACCAATATCCTTTGCATTGTACCTAGTGTACCCTAAGCCAGTGTAATCCCAAACATATAAGAGTAACAGGGAAACACGGAAGTTTCAAAAATCAACATATAAACGGGAGTCCCAGATTTCAGAGGTTGGGAGAATCTATGGAGTAGATGTTTTAAAATTTTCACAGCATCCTATGAGGAAAATCTGACAGCAGATGATCCAACAAGCACTTATGCCTAAGAACAATACAAAGTTGCAAGTAGAAATGGAACAACATAGAGAATCAACTCTTAGTAACTTGATAGTCAACTCATCAACCATCACCATGTTCTCAAGAAGTATGAGACCATTCAACTATCATACAAGGAAATCTAAGAATGTATCAGACAAGGTATTGGTGCAACAACCTGATGTCTTCTCAAGTGCTACTTAGCAAGCCATGGGAATTGAAGACACTTATTTGTGAACTAAATTAGTCATCCTATGCTCGGAGGGTTTAATAATTTAAGTGGCATTTGTTCAACTTTATGCAACGCGTTAACTTGTAAGACCAGAGATCAACTCATTCAGGTCACACACAAAGCCAAACCTTGCCTTAGAAGAATCATACATGTCTTTCGCTGAATCGCGCATTAGAAAAAACCTAAGATTGAGATGCTTTAACGAAACCTAAATAAATAAACCTATTTCGGTGAGGTGGCTATCAGGTTTAAAGACTCTTAACTGTTCAGACACTATGTTAATTGTAGAAGAAGCCAATCTGGAATCAACCATAGCTGCTACGAGAATTATTCAACTAATGTGAAATGATTTCAAACAGCTTTCCTTTACAAGAAATAAGAAAATGATGATTTCCTAACAGCAAGAAATACTTCAACTTTTTAACAACCAGGAGGGAAAATAAGACCATCTAATATGTTTTACCAATAATCTACGCAATACAATACTAATAGAAAGTCCTCTCTACAAATAAACCTGTCAAAAATTGATTCAAGAAAGACACAACAAACTCCAGAAGCTAAGCCTTGTCTAAAACAAACTCATTTGAATAGTTCGAAAACAGGCATATGAGGTTGTTGGGATCCTAGTCCGACATTGGTTAGATGGGGCTTAATTGGTAGTTTATAAGTCAATGGATTCCCTCATCTAGTCAACCGATTTTCAAGTTGAGTTCTACCCATAGGCTTATGACGAGTTTAGGGTCAGTACCCTAACATTTGGTATCAGAGCCAACCACCATGACCCATGCCCGCTCCACGGAAGGGGTGACCTATAGGCTAGATTAAGGTCTTGGAGCACCTATGTATGGGCGTAGTTGTCACCCGCATTGAATACTGATAGGGGAGTGAAGCCGCCATAAGAGAAAGGACTACCTTCGGGTCAGTGTCGATAGAGTGGGCCAACGAGGACGTTGGGTCTGGAAGCATGGTGGGATGTTGGTTAGATGGGGCTTAATTGGTAGTTTATAAGGAACGACTTTTTAGGGACCATGGTTTTTTTGGGGGGACCATGGTCTTATTAGGCCAACCTCCCTATACTTATTAGGCCAACCTCCCGATACTTATAAGGGGTGTCCTAAAGATAGGTAAATACACATTTACCCTTTACTTTAATTTAAATTAAAACTAACCTAATAACTATATAAATCTAATCATATACATCTAATCTAAATGAATCTATTAACCAAAATCAAAAACAAAATTTGGAGGGGAATCGAAATTTTTTAGTTATAAAAAAGAAAAAATTCTCTTCTTCTTCTCTCTTTCCTTGACGTTCCTCGTTCGATTGAAAAACACATCAATCGTTTTTAATTCATTTTTTGATAGGGTAAATTGAGTAGAAATCATCAAATGATTGGGTAAATTGAGTAGAAATCATCAAAATATGGTTTAAATGGAAGTTAAAGTGGCATGTTCGGTTGAGAATAATTTAAAAAAAAATAGTTTTGTAACCGAACATTCTGAAACCAAGAACACGAAGAACACTTCGGTTATCACGAATTTATTTTTTTGTGCAAAAAATAGTTTTAACCGAACTCCTCATTGAAAACCAATATATTGTGTTCGGTTGGTTCGCAAAAAATAGTTTTAACCGAACTCCTCATTTGAAACCAATATATTGTGTTCGGTTGGTTCGCAAAAAATTCTAAAACTAGTTAGTAATCGAACTCTACCCATAATACCAAAAAAAAAAAACAATGTAACCGAACTGTGTTATTTTTCCCACTATGTTGAGTTATGATTTAACCGAACTTTGCCTACTCTGTTCGGTTTGTTCGCAAAAAATATTGACAAACCGAACTCTTCACTAATTGCATACATGTGGATTTCGGTTAGAAATGTTGTTAGGTTAAAGTTTGCGAACCAACCGAACATTACTCTGTAAATCCTATAAACAAAGTTCGGTAACATGTCTGTTTACCGAACGAATAAAACCTCCATTAAAGAGCGAGTTCGGTAACCTACGTGTTTGGAAGAATTAACCGAACTACACTTTCAGATGAGTTCGGTAACCTGTTCTTCACATAAGGTAACCGAACAAGCCCAAATCTACTCTAAAAGTTTACAGTTTTTTGAAAATTTGGAGCAATTCAACCAACATTATCTAAGTTTGAAGCATACCTGGGTACCTAAATACCCTTCCTCCGGTTGTGGTTGGTAAAATCCATCGTTTTTCATGTTTTCCTTCTTCATCTTCTCTAACTTTACTCTCTCAATAATTCTACTTATTTAAAAAAACCCATCTGATTTTTTAATCTCACTAATTATCTTTAACTTAATCATCTCACTAATCATTGTACTAGCTTTTAATAATACTAACTAATCATTACCCAAAATTAACCAGGAGGGTAATTTAGGTATTTATATAAATATTTAGATAAGGGGTGACCTAGATTTACTTTTAATGTCTATACCCAAAATAAAACCATAGTCCCCCAAAAAAACCATGGTCCCCAAAAAATGGTTCTTTATAAGTCAGTGAGTTCTTTCATCTAGTCAACCGGTTTTCAAGATAAGTTCTACCCATGGGTTTATGACGAGTTTAGGGTCAGTACCCTAACAGAGATACTTGTGATCACTGATCAAGCTTAATATTTGGTGATTATACCAAAAGTGACTCTTAAGAAACCCACACTTCTCCATCCAAAATTGATTTTGATTGTGTTGATGGTGTTTGAAATCGTGTGAGTAAAATTAAGGTTATTTTTGGCGAATAATCACTATGAGTAAATCACCCTTGGCCTAACCTCCCTCCTGCGGTTAGACTAGTCTCCAGAACCTTATTGACGGTGGCAGCCCCAATCAACATTAGAGTTTTCCTCCAAGCACTCTTGATATAAACACCCACTTATCAGTTAAGGGCTCCAGTCTTCCTTTATATACTCGCTTTCCGCATGAGAAATTGAAACCCTAGATTGATTATCTTTTTCCTTCTACCACCACCGCCTCTGCAGCCATGGTAAGTCCTTCAAATCTCATCTCATTCTATTTTATTTAAGTTTTGATCTTAACTCTTACTTGTTTTGATCTTCTTATCTTTGTTCTGATGATTAAAGTTATATTTTGAGTAGATCTTTACTGAAACCGAGTTTTTTTTTTTCTTCATTTTCTCAAGTTTTGATTAGATTTATTCAAAACCCAGACTGATTTGGGGTTATTAGTTGGATTCAAACAAAGGGTTTAGCTCAATTTAGGATTTTATGTTTTGGTTTTGTTCGATTTTAGATTTTGTGTTAGGGTTTAGGTAAAAGAGCCAGTGATGTAAGGATAATATTTGCTACTCTTGATGGGGGTGGAAACCCCTTGTGATGATTATTTATCCACCAAGATCTCTGAGGCTTCATATGTTTCATATTTATTTTGATTTAGTGATTTTTTTGCCCTGTTTTTGTTAGAACTGATTTCCAAGTTGATTTGCATTTTGATGCTTTTGTTGTTGTGTTATAGGTTTCGATGATAAGAGATTTAGGGTTGTTTGTGGAATTGTCAATTGTTGTAAGGTTGTTTAGATGTAGTTTAGGTTATTTTTGCTGAAGCCAGTGATGTAAGGATAATATTTGCTACTCTTGATGGGGGTGAGAACCCCCTCTGATGATTATTTATCCACCAAGATCTCTGAGGCTCTAAATTTTATTTCGGGATTCAATTTTTGTTGTTGTTGTGTGATGATGTATAGAAAAAAAAGTTTTGATGTGTTTAAGAAGGCATGATGTGCATTAATAGTTTTACTTGAAGTTGAGGAGATTAGTGCCTTCAATACCATCGTCCAGTATTCACAGACCATGTCGACCCGTTCCTAAAAATATTAACGTCTCAGCAACCTATCAACTTCTTCCATTTGTTTTCCATCACCATCACCTTTGAAGGTTCAGTATGGTTTGTGAATACTTGTTGATGGTTATTGGAGGCATGAACAGCATTGATAGTAGTGGTGTTGGTAAAATAGGAGTGTCAGGTTTTTGTAGTTTTGGTTGTAGTGTTTCTGGATTTGTACAGTTCTTACTGTTAGTGGCCGAGTGTATTCCCTCTTACGTGTGTTTCCGTGATTTGGTTAAAAGAAATTCTAAGATGATTTATCTCATACTGATGCCCTTCAAATGTCCATGCAGACTAAGCGCACAAAGAAGGCTGGAATTGTTGGCAAATACGGTAAGCTGTTGCTAGCCGAATGTATATTAATAATATTGCCTCTTGGCCCCTCTTGAATTCAAGAAGTCTTGTTTAGCCGAGCATAGAGCATTGAACCTTGGTGTTTCTGTGGATAAGGGTCAACTTTTTTCTGAGAAATTGTATTGATTTGTGAAGTTCTTTTACGAGTTTACCTTTTATCTAGTATGAATATGGGTGTTCTGTAGACTGTAGTTGAACTCTTCAGATTGGTAATGCTTGTTGAATATCATAGAACTCTTCAGACTTGTAATGCTTGTAGAATATCATAGAACTTGGCAATAGACTTTCTCTAGGAATATATTCAACTTTTTATTACATAAGTAGAAGTACACTATACTTTGGTATTTCCTTTTGATCAACATGAGTTTGTTAATTTCAGGAACAAGATATGGTGCCAGTCTGCGAAAGCAGATCAAGAAGATGGAAATCAGTCAGCATTCCAAGTATTTCTGTGAATTCTGTGGAAAGGTTTGTTGTTTTTTCTTTCTTACATGGGTTTCAGTGTATCTTTTTTATGTTTTGTTTTTCCTTGTATAATCGAGTTAGTAATCAATTCCGTTCCTTGTGCAGTATGCCGTGAAGAGGAAGGCCGTTGGAATTTGGGGATGCAAAGACTGTGGCAAAGTGAAAGCTGGTGGTGCCTACACGTTGAAGTAAGACTGGCTCTCATGTTCGCTTTCCAGTCTATATCTGTATGCTAGATGCAACATAACATAAAAAGCTAACCATTTGATTGTTGTTGTCTGTTGTGTTTCAGCACGGCTAGTGCAGTCACTGTGAGAAGTACCATCCGAAGGTTGAGGGAGCAGACAGAAAGTTAGAGCTCATCAGTCTTTTGTCGTTAAGCTTCTTTTTGTTCTTGAAGAAGTATAGCTATACAGTACAAGGTTTCTTGTTTTGTTTTGATATTAGTAGCTTGACATGGTTATCCTACATTTTGCAATGTAGATGTCTATCTCTTTCTAGAAGTAGTCATGTTTAAATTGCTGAAGAAGATGACTTGTATGGTTCAACTCTTATGAGATTTCGAAAACTTGTGTCAGCTTCACCAAATGACACGATCATCATTTTTGTGCATCTCCGGTTCTCCATGGCTGGAAATTCCAACTAGTTGGAGGTGCATTTTCGTTGTGCACTTTGTGATAGCTGATTTATCATTTAGTCCATGGGCAATTACGGCGAATGTGAATACGATATCTTAAAACCATACGCCAACTCGAATCGAATCCTCTTTATAAAGAGATAACAAAACGATCGCAAATCATCATCAATCAAAATTTACATGACAAAAATCAGCTACAAAACAAACCAACAAAAACTAGTTCTGCGTTTCTGGTGACAGCACCTGTATGTTGGCCAGTTGGAGCGTTGATATGGATCTGCAGCAAACCAAAGGGACGTCCGTCGTATAAGGGTAAACCTGCTGCTGTCGTTTATCCTAAGGTTTCTAATCAACGATTAGAGAGATTCATGTTTTATGAAATATCGGTTGTGCAGTTTAATCATCAATATTTTCTCAATAAATTTTGTGTAGATAGAAAAGAAAAATCATTTTGTTTTCCAATTCAAATTTGTTGAATAATTAAGTTAAGCCTGATTTTGGATTGCTAAGCACAAGAGTATCTCCGTTCATGTAATTTTCTTCTCTACCTCTGGTAGATTGTAATTCTTCTTTTATCTAATAATATCTTCTCTTCTGATCAAAATAAAATAAAAATAAAATATCTCCGTTTATGGTTAATTGTAACCTCAATTCGTGCTGGAATAAACACACTTATGAATTTATAATAATAATTTTTTTTAAGCAACTTTACTAAGCAGTGACTAACCTCTCTTGTATCTCCTTAATCCTCTCCTTTCTAAGCCTTGCCCTTTCCTCGTCACTCTTATTGCATAAAGCTAACCTTTGCGCCCGAGCAGGATACCGGAAAGTCTCTCCTTGGCATATAGCACACCTATAATACTGAATCCGATGTAACTGACCGTTTCGGCATCGTACAACTTTAGTTGACGAAATCCGAGCATCTACAAGAATATTAGAATGATTGCAAGCCATGTTTGATTGATACATTTCGTATATTTGACAATAAATTTTCCATTCCATTTCAAATGGTCTTGACCTTAAAAGATACAAACAGGTTCTAGAATCGCGGTTAGATTGAAAACCTCAATGATCTGAATTTGAGTAAGTCTCCTTTGCAATCCCAAATCCCATGAACCTCCATTTGAAAGAGTATTAGCGGCCCTGCAGATAGTCCAGTTCTTGGAGGAAGTAGCTTCATAGAGAGAGAAAAAGAAATGGAGAAGGGAGAGTCCCTAAGCCAATGATCTTCCCAATAAGGCATAGTAGAACCATCTCCGACCTGCATTATCTTATCAAATTCTCTTGTGAAATGGGGACATCCACCTTGGAGATATGAATTAATATGGTTGCACGAGTCTAATGTTCTTGAGATCATGGAATAATTGTGGGATTCTTTCCAATTTCAAAGACCTGCTAGCTTCATTCTTGTTAAAAAGCTTCATGCTTTGAAACTAAAGATCAATAAGAGTGGAACAAAAGCATCTTCGGGAGAGTCGACAGACAGATAACTTGAAATTCTTCCAAGGGACTTGGAGCATTTAGGTAATCTATCAAGTAACAATGTTTTACCTGATGCTCATATGCAATCCATTATCAACCTTCAAGCTGAATTCGAAGTTTTATCCGAGAGAAAGGATATTATGATGCGTCAAAAGGATAGAACGGAAACACAAAGTTCTATCATAAAAGTGTGGAAATCAGAAGGAAAAGGAATAACATCTCCAGCATGAAGTTCAACGGTGTGGCAACTGAAGATAAGAATACTATTAAGAACGGCATTTCTTGTTTTTATTCTAATATGTCTAAAAAAGACACTATTACAAGACCAAGTATTGCTAATTATATGAAGCTCAACAAGCTTGAAGAGTGAGAAGCTAAACAATAGGGGATGCCTATCTGTGAATATGAATGTTTAGTTGCTTTGAAAGCTCTTGGTCAGGATAGATCCCAGGACCTGATGGTTTTTAGGTGATGATCATCCTCAAATTCTGGTCATTCATGAAAGACGACATCCTAAAGGTGGTAAGAGATTTTAACATTTGGGGAACATGAATTGGAGATTAAAAACCACGTTCTTGGCTTTAATTCCTAAGAAAGAGACCGTGGAAGAAACCAAGGATTTCAGGCCCATAAGCCTAATGGGTAGTATCTATAAAATGATTTTTAAAGCCCTAAAGAGATTGAAACACTTCCTCCCGAAGCTCATTTCAGGCCAACAGTCCACCGAAGATCCTTGATTGCGTTCTAATTGCCAATGAGTGTATGGACTCTAGAATAAAGAGTGGTGTGCCTGGTCACATCTGCAAGATATACTTTGAAAAGGGTTTCGATCATGTCTCTTGAGATTTGTTCGATGAATTTTTGGAGAAAATGGGGTTCGGGCTCAAGTGGAGAAGTTGGATTCAAGGGTGCATGAACAACATTCCAATGTTAGTTCTTATCAGCGGTTCTGACCATACTTAATTCATTACTGGTAAGGGCTTAAGGCAAGGCGATCCCATATCTCCTTCTTTTTCCTCATAGTTTCTGATGTATTAAATAATATGTTTCAAACTACTCTTCAACATGGTTGGATTGGCGGGTTCAGTTTGAAGCTTAATGGCTTGAAGATTGGCCATTTACAATTTTTAGATGACACTTTAGTTTTTCTAAATGATTCAATGGACCAGGTCAACAACTTGCGGATCATCCATCTTTTCTTTGAGCTTGCTTCTGGTTTAAGAATTTATTTATCGAAAACTAGTATGTTTGGTGTGGCAGGTGTGAATGATCTTGAAATCTTGGCAGCTATGACGGGCTCCTCCTATCTTGGTATTCCGTTTGGGGATAAAGCTCAAAACTCTCATAAATGAGACTCCATAATAGAAAAGTTCCAAGGAAGACTGTCCCCTTGGATAAGATCACCTCTCAATAAAGCTGAAAGACTCACTCTAGTTAAATGTCCTGCAAATGGTCCCATATACATGTTTTCATTGTTGGTTTCCCTCGTCAAGG
Source organism: Papaver somniferum (assembly GCF_003573695.1). Lineage (NCBI taxonomy): Eukaryota > Viridiplantae > Streptophyta > Magnoliopsida > Ranunculales > Papaveraceae > Papaver > Papaver somniferum. Next base: position 10,325,490 of record NW_020631041.1, read on the forward strand.
TGAGAAACATAATTGAGAAAATGGTAAGAGATTTTCTCTGGATGCTAGTGATGTCAAAAAGAGTCATCATCCGATTACTTGGAAACATTTCGCACTCCTTTGAAATGTGGTGGTCCGGATATTAAGTCATTGCGGAGTATTAATAATTCCCTTGTTTCCAAGTGGTGGTGGAGATTCAATTCTGTAAAAGAAGCCCTTTGGAGAAAAGTTATTGCTTCAAAGTATGTTCCCCAGGTTGCGACAAAGAGACTAATTCCCCCAAAAAGGTTCAAGGTGTCAGTCTCTGGGAAAACATCTATAAGCAATTAGAATTTTTTAAAACTTTGATGTAGTTGCTGGACGAGGGATTTGTTAAAACTATTGATTCTTCTATTCTGAAGAAATTGTTCTATAGAATTGAAATACTCAATCAGAACTTGAACAAGAACTATCTGAAAACTTCAACTCTAGATCGGAAAAAATCAAAATGAACAACATAACTATTTGCAATATTTAAAACTCAGCAGAAAAATGGAACTTCTCAAATAGCCACCCAAGTTAAATCAAAATTAAAAAAAGAGCTTAAGCTAAAAAAAAAAATCAAAAAAGAAGACAGTAAGACAAGAGAAACTGAAGAAGATCAGAAACCCTAGAAGAGATCGCTAGTTTGTTAACTAAAGCAACTAGATAACTGAGAATGAACGAAAAAAGGGATATGAATCTACACCAATCTGTGATGACCATCTATGGGATTCATGTACTTTCCCATGCTCAATTTTATGATGAGGTTTTTATTTTATTTTTTCGATGATTTTTATTGAGGTTTCGATGAATTGTTGGGAACCAAACATAAAACATAGGTCAGGGACCAAATACAAAATGATGCAAAACAAAATACTTGACATAAAAATGAGAAAAAAAAATATTCACTCGGTCTTTTTTAGCTGTCCTTTATTCTATATTGGTCTTTCTTTTTTTATTTATCTGCTTCTAATTATAGACATATTTTCTAATTAAACTATCAAATATGAAGATAACCTTAATTATAATATTTTTAAAAGCATTTTTAATAAAACCGATCTAAAATCTTAAACAATATCTCCATATATATATATAATATATTTAATATCTTTCCTATTAATCTTCATATATTCCTTTTAAGAAAATAATAATTTATGTAAGCTTATAAACTAAGCAACCTAAGATCGATAATATAACAAGAATTAATGAAGAAATATTTGTTTTTTTTATTCTTTTAAAAAAAAACTTGTCATTTAATTTATGTAAATAGCTAGCAATTAAACGATAAAATATGAATTACATACTTTTGGTTGGTAACTTCGCAACAAGCTGGGCTCCAACACTTCTTTGAATAGCAATACCTAATCTATGAAAAATAAACCTACCAACACCATTACTAGCATCATTACAAACTAAGCAGTTCTTCAGACGCTTAAAAAAACATAAAGTATCCTCACCTAATTCCCCCAAAGTAGAGAAAGCTAAAATGCCAAGAACATATCCAAAACGTTTCCAATAATAATAAAATTACTCGATATATGTTTTTTATACATTATACATGTTAGTTTTAATTTTAGTAATAATCTAGCATTTAATAAGGGTGGTCATAACATTTTTTCCGGTCTCCTTAATATTTTGACTTAGTCAAAGCGAAAAAGGCGGAGAGCGTAACAATGAAGGTAGAAAAAAATATTCTTACGATCAATAATAACGAAAAAAAGGGCCTATTAGATGCATTCAATTGCTCATCACTGAGCTACGAACCCAACAATTGTTCTGACTCTTTTGAGTAACCGACAATTTGTTTTTTTGAAGTAGTAAAATAACAAAATACTAAAAACATATTTTTAACCTGCTACCTTATTTTAACTGCAAAGCGTGACTTGGCATCTTCTTATTATTTGTGTTATAATTCCCCATATCTACCTCTACAATAAACAAAAAAGAATTACTTTTAACCAAAAAAACAAGAAGAGTTATGACAAAAAGAAAGAAAAGTAAAGTTATTCAGAGAAGAATTGTAGAAAAGAACAAAACAAATTACAAATCTACACATACAAAGGTCAAAAAAAAAATAATCTTAAAACAATATACCACGAAGCTCAATCCAAGACTAGATATGTGATCGAGTCACAAATACTAGGGCTTGACTTATATTGCTCACTTGCAGAAATATCGATGATGCAAGTTTTCTATAATTATCTACACCATCAAGAGATCCACATCTGTACAAACTCGGAGACTTGAAACTTTGGACAAGACAAATTATATATACACACATACAAAGGTCAAAAAAGAAAGAAAAAAAATAATCCTAAAACAGAGAAAAAGTAAAAGTTTTTAAGAGAAGCAATTTGAACCTTGATCTTTGAGCTAAGGCGTCGAAGATTTACTAACAAAATTAGTGTTGGGGAATAAAAAATTGGGGAAAAATCAAATTTATTGAAAAAGAGTGTACCCAAACCTGAATTGAAGGAAACACTCCTCTGAATGAAAACTCTAAGCTCAAAGTATCCTCAAACAATCACTCTTCATTTATCTAATGTTTTTAATACATAAAATTAGAAATTATAATACTTATCAAGTACTTCATACATACAGAACCCACTACTACGTTCTCCTCCGCTTATTTTAATTTTGCCCTCTTCTTATAGTTTGTGTTATAATTCCCCATATCTACCTCTACAATAAAATTAAAAAGAATTACTTTTAACACAAACAACAAGAATAGTCAGGAAAAAACGAGAGAAAAATATAGCTATTGATAGAAGAATTACAGAAAAGAACAAAACAAATTACAGATCTACACATACAAAGGTTAAAAAAGAAAAAGAAAAAAATCCTAAAACAGAGAAAAAGTAAAAGTTTTAAGAGAAGCAATTTGAACCTTGATCTTTGAGCTAAGGGGTCGAAGATTTACTATCAAAGTTAGTATTGGGTTAAAAACAAGGAGAGAAAATTGGAGGAAAATCAAATTTATAGAAAGAGAGTGTAACCAAACCTGAATCGAAGGAAACACTCCTATGAATGAAAACTCTAAGCTCAAAGTCTCCTCAAATACTCACTCTTCATTTCTATAAGGTTTTTAATAAATATAATTAGAAATTATAATACTATATCAAATACTCCGTACATACATACCCCAATACTATGTTCGCGTCCGCTTACTTTAATTTTGCCCTCTTCTTCGTGTTTCAATTATAATTACCCATATCTACTTCTATAATAAACAAAAAAGAATTATTTTTAACACAAACAACAAGAAGAGCTACGAAAAAAGAGAAAAAAGTAAAGTTATTGATAGAAGAATTACATAAAAGAACAAGACAGACACATTCAATGAAAACTCTTGGTGAACTGTCCGAATGGACCACCCCAAAACCATACAGATCCAACCAAAACTTAAAATGGGACCCCTATTTTTCCTGGTACGGTGGAACATACCCTTCATGTGCTTACCTGGTTTTTGGATAATTCACTTTGGACGGTTCGTCTAGAACTACTCCACATACAAAGGTCAAAAAATAAAAAATTAATCCTAAAACAAAGAAAAAGTAAAAAAGAAAAAATATGAAAAACAAGTTGAACCTTGATCTTTGAGCTAAAGGGTCGTAGATAACTAATAAAATTAGTGTTTGGTTAAGAACAAGAGAGAAATTAGGTGAAAATCAAATTTATAGAAAGAGAGAGTAACCAACCCTGAATTGAAGGAAACACTCCTCTAAATGAATACTCTATGCTCAAAGCCTCGTCAAACACCCAATCTTCATTTTCTAATGTTTTTATACTTTCTCAAAAAATAAAGTTTACAGTATTATTGAGTTTTAGATAATGACATTTTTACTTGATGGGAATTCAATAGTTTTTTTATCAACAAGTAAAATTTTATAGCCAAAAAGTTTTGGTGAATTTTCATGAGCATTCTGGAACCCAAAAAAAAAAAAAATTGGTAAAAGAAAGTATAAATTTAAAACAGAAAACATTGCATAGGATTATCCAGCATTTTGGAACCCAAAAAGAAAATTGGCAAAAGAAAGTATACATTAGAGTGACCAATCAAAGACATACATTATTGTTATCCCCATTGACTGAATGGATACAACTAGTTTGTAAACACCCTTGCAGTCCAGTTATAGTACATTTGTGCAAAATAGAAATTACTATCATTATTTGAAATTTAGCCCTACCACTGGAGGTACCATCGAGACAGATTTAACATCACGCTAAATCCTGTGGTCTTCTAATCTAGCATCTAGATTGGAAGTCCACGTCAGCTAGAATAACCCCTTAAGTCATATGGCAGTTCTAATATATCACCTAGAATGGAACATCGCAACCATCTCAGTCGTCGGATCAAAACATAAATCAAACTGTGTTGAACCATTCAGCGAAACTATCTCGTTACTAGTTGGAATGCGAGATACATGAAGGATTAGTTTTTGGGTCCATAACGGAATACAAACGCGTCCAACGAAAAACAAAATCTAGCATCTAGATTGGAAGTCCACGTCAGCTAGAATAACCCCTTAAATCATATGGCAGTTCTAATATATCACCTAGAATGGAACATCACAACCATCTCAGTCGTCGGATCAAAACATAAATCAATCTTTGTTGAACCATTCAGCAAAACTATCTCGCTACTAGTTGGAATGCGAGATACATGAAGGGTCAGTTTTTGGGTCCATAACGGAAAACAAACGCGTCCAACGGAAAACAAAATCTAGCATCTAGACTGGAAGTCCACGTCAGCTAGAATAACCCCTTAAGTCATATGGCAGTTCTAATATATCACCTAGAATGGAACATCGCAACCATCTCAATCGTCGGATCAAAACATAAATCAAACTGTGTTGAACCATTCAGCGAAACTATCTCGTTACTAATTGGAATGCGAGATACATGAAGGATCAGTTTTTGGGTCCATAACGGAAAACAAACGCGTCCAACGAAAAACAAAATCTAGCATCTAGATTGGAAGTCCACGTCAGCTAGAATAACCCCTTAAGTCATATGGAAGTTCTGATATATCACCTAGAATGGAACATCACAACCATCTCAGTCGTCGGATCAAAACATAAATCAATCTTTGTTGAACCATTCAGCAAAACTATCTCGCTACTAGTTGGAATGCGAGATACATGAAGGGTCAGTTTTTGGGTCCATAACGGAAAACAAACGCGTCCAACGGAAAACAAAATCTAGCATCTAGACTGGAAGTCCACGTCAGCTAGAATAACCCCTTAAGTCATATGGCAGTTCTAATATATCACCTAGAATGGAACATCGCAACCATCTCAATCGTCGGATCAAAACATAAATCAAACTGTGTTGAACCATTCAGCGAAACTATCTCGTTACTAATTGGAATGCGAGATACATGAAGGATCAGTTTTTGGGTCCATAACGGAAAACAAACGCGTCCAACGAAAAACAAAATCTAGCATCTAGATTGGAAGTCCACGTCAGCTAGAATAACCCCTTAAGTCATATGGAAGTTCTGATATATCACCTAGAATGGAACATCACAACCATCTCAGTCGTCGGATCAAAACATAAATCAATCTGTGTTGAACCATTCAGCAAAACTATCTCGCTACTAGTTGGAATGCGAGATACATGAAGGATCTGTTTTTGGGTCCATAACGGAAAACAAACGCGTCCAACGGAAAACAAAATCTAGCATCTAGATTGGAAGTCCACGTCAGCTAGAATAACCCCTTAAGTCATATGGCAGTTCTAATATATCACCTAGAATGGAACATCGCAACCATCTTAGTCGTCGGAACAAAACATAAATCAAACTGTGTTGAACCATTCAGCGAAACTATCATGTACTAGTTGGAATGCGAGATACATGAAGGATCAGTTTTTGGGTCCATAACGGAAAACAAACGCGTCCAACGAAAAACAAAATCTAGCATCTAGATTGGAAGTCCACGTCAGCTAGAATAACCCCTTAAGTCATATGGCAGTTCTAATATATCACCTAAAATGGAACATCGCAACCATCTCAGTCATCGGAACAAAACATAAATCAATCTATGTTGAACCATTCAGCAAAACTATCTCGCTACTAGTTGGAATGCGAGATACATGAAGGATCAGTTTTTGGGTCCATAACGGAAAACAAACGCGTCCAACGGAACCAGGTTCGAACCGGTGACCTATTGATATGCAGTCAATTGCTCTACCACTGAGCTATGTACCCAACTGTTGCTTATAATATTCATAAATTATTACTTAACAGATTCCGATATGTTGTTTAGGGACACCTCAGTTTATCAGTAGCTACCTCTAGTTACTGCAGAGCATCATGCTCTTTCTGGCAGATGATGCAGTAGACAAAGAAAGTCTTTTCTGCCGATAAATTTACTAGCTCTAAAGAATAAGATAAGATGCTTAATGACACCCATAACAGGACAATTGAGATTTTTTTCTCGACATACAGCTCTATTTGCTTGGGCTGTAACCACGCGCATATCTTCTTCTTCTTTATATTCTCATTTAACTGATGATAACTTATATGATAAACTCCTGTAGGTGATGAATTAGTGCTATGTACCGTTCTAGAGTGATCACAACCTCCTCCCGATCTTAAATAAGCCTGTGACAACTCCCGATACAACTGTCTTGGTAAGTAGCCCCCTGTCAAGACTGCACGCGAGAACAAGTGCCCCACCAACAATTAGGAGTTTGGGTATATTCTTGCACGTCGTCTTTGATGGTTTCTCATCATTGGAATCCAGAGTTTCAACCGCCTCTGCTGGGGTGTCACTCTGACTGTTTATTGTTTCCACCTCCAATGATCTAAGGTAGTCTGCACTGAGCTTGGTGTTTAGCTGAGCCATGAAAGCACACCTAGAGAGCGATGCTGTTGTAAAGGCTCGGGATTTCTGGTAGGCACGTAACCCAGGCTCAATCTTCTTCACAGCACCCCACATACCTTTCCCGATGCCAAATTTTGCAATCTCACGGGGAATGCCCATGTCTTCATGATGGAAGAGCAGCACCTCGCACGCACTCAGCTGGCCGTCCCCTTTATTTGATTCCACTGTTCCACATACATCAACAAATGATACTAACTTCAGTTATGTAGCTCGTTATTCAAGAAGAAGACTGAAATAGCATTTGAACCTATCAAGGAGGACTAAACTGAAATAAGATTTTACCTGCTCGTACGCAATAACTTTAGTAATATAAGTCAACGCGTCTAGGTTTGTTGCGTCTTGGCACCGAGGAGCACGGTACGCCCTGAAACATGATTAGTCGTTTTGATGGCATCACATGAAGGCTCTACAACAAGGGAAATAGTATTTTGAGTTCCCACCATACCTTAGTGACACAATAACATGATCTTCCTGCTTCCCATATTCGACGGCCTATGATGTATTCCCTGTCACTGCAGAAGAAGGGAAACTGCACCAAAAGATTGAATTATAAACGAATCCAATTCAAGAACACAAGTCCAGCATAGTCCATTCAGAGAGAAGATGTTAAAGATAATCACCAGACCTTGCGTGTCCAATGAACTAGCATAGTTCCCGTGGTTGGCATTCCTCCAACGTCTCAGCACGTATGAGCATGTCATCCCAATTGGAGCTGAACTCATCATCCCAGAAGAAGTCCCTCACCAACTCAGGTGTGACATCCTCTTAGACACTCCTACTACGATATTGTGGAGGGCCAATCTAGCAAGCAAAACCACAATCTTTAGACACATGGGTTACAATGAACAAACAAAGAAAAATTCCAATAAAATGTTCAGGGGAACTATATGAATTGAACTAAAGTAAAAATTGATCGAAATAGCAGGTAATTGAACGAACCTCGGGATCTCGATGCCAAGCTTGATAGAGCATAGTTGGAGTATGCCGGTCCAATATTTGTGTCCACGCCCGACCTCCATCTCTTCCCTCCACAAGTTGGCATAAATGTTCTACATCTTCACTGGTGACAGCAATTGATTTTCCAGGCTCAGGAGACTCACTACTGCAGGGCCGGAAACAAGAAAAGCAGATTAATCCCATAATGATTAGTTGATTCAATCAAAATCCCATATCTTTTTTTGTAACTAAAATAAATTGATTGGATAAACTTTACATACCTGCAATATTCATCAGCAGAATGTATAGGAGACACTAGTGGATCATCATTGGAGTAGGTATCTGCTGCTACAGTGGAGATCCAAGAAATGAAAGAATGGAGTGGAAGGACAAAGCGTTGGTGAATTAGTAAGTAAGTATGATTGGAATTTTTTGAGTTAGACGTATCAAAAGAAGAAGAGAGAATATGGAATTTTGGTTTCCAGGACCATCCAAGAACAAGTCCTAAAACAAAAGATGGAAATCCAAACAAGAAGAGATTGGGAACAAGTTGCTGTGTAATTATGGTGGTAAAAGGCATCTTAAGCGACTCCAAAAGTACTACCATGGAGCTGATGATGAAATGAAGATAGAAGAAACAAACAGTGAGAAAGAAAAGGGGGAAATTGTAGAAAAAAAGAAGGGGAGGACGAATCTAACAGATGATACCCAAAGTACTGAAAAACGATTCGAGGGGATTGGACTTGGGAGGGAAAACAAGGAAGAAGATTAGAACAGAGAATTTGATGTTGAACAGTAGAACATTAGAGTGACCGATTACAACCTGAACTGGATTTCAAAATGAGAACAGAAACAAAGGAGGAGTTGTAGATATGTAAGAAGAAAAAAAGGTGAGGGGGATAGTTTTTCAAATTACACAATTTTCACTTATGAACTCTTGATCTCTAATTCATACTGATAGGTGGAAAAACAGAAGCAATAGAAACAATTAATCAAGTAATTCTGAAGAGAAACAGAGCTTGTGAAAACAGACGATAGTAAATCAAAACAAGTAAGAAACATTTAAAAACCGATTGAAACGAAAAAAAACATAATTTCTTAAAAACAAATCCGGAGGCAATAAATTTATAAATCAAAGAGAAAAAAAAGAAGAAAACATCTAAAGGAGTGAGCACAAAACCAAACATCCAGAGAGACGAAAAGAAAGAAATACACAAAATAGCTAAAAACGATAAATGAGCTAAACAATAAATATAGACATTTTTAAAGGTTGGCAAAGATGTTGTCAAGTTTTATATAAAGTTTATGTTTTATTAGTAACATATTGGAAGTCAGATCCAATTCAGATAATAATCTAGAAGAGATTACGAGCTGAAAGCTTTTAAGTGTGTGATTATGTGAATATCTTGTATTAGATAAAAAGAGATTAATTATCTTATGTTAGATAACTGTCTGAATCCCATTATTATCTTCTTGGACATTATTTGCCTTATCTAATTTGGCAAATCACACATCTTATCAGAATATGTACCCGTGAATCTGAAAAATAACTCACTGACAAAGGATTTGTGGGTGCTATAGATCTTACTTTCTACTCCATACTAAAAACAACTGTTGATATGTCGAAGAAATACAGGTTCCAAGTGAAGAGTTGATATAAGATGTTATTCCCAGATCTGAAGTCATGACAAAAGAAAGAAACACAGATTCGAATTTTAGTTACTACGCAATTGAAATCAGTAGAATAAAATAAATGAAAATTAGGTTGTCAAGAGAACTTACAAAGTCATTCAACTGCTCCACTGGAGCCTTGACTTCACCATTTGAACATGGTCACAAGCCCAATCAATCTGCTTCTTCCCCTTATTTCATCATACATATATCACCTATTTGACATAAAACAGATTCAGTACTACACAACAACCCATGGAACAGAAAAGAAAATTCACGGACTTTATTTCAAAATAACTTGCATTATATATAATGCAGCAAAGAAAATGTCAGGTAAAAGTAAGGGTACACAGGAACCGAGCCGGACCGACGGACCGAACCGGAACCGATGGAACCGTACCTGATTTTGGACCGAACCGAGGTACAAGGTACAAGTACCGGTCCCAAAAATAGGAACCGAGCTATGGGGGTACAGGTACACGGTCCAACACATGAACCGTCCCGTACCGGACCGAAGTCCCGAATAATTGTGACCGTTAGATTTAGGGGATAAGGGATCTGTCTCAGCCGTTGGATTAATAGGGGGTATATAAGCTTTGAAGAAATTCTTAGGGTTTCAGTTCCCTTAATTTTTTCTCGCCTCTTCTCAGTACTTCTCTCTGAGAAGGAGAAGAAATTCTCCCCTTCTTCTGATCTTCATCTTCTCTGTTAACCTTCAATCAAACGATTAAAAGTTCAAACCGTATTACTTCGTCTGTTTCTTCGTTTTTAATTCCGGTGTGAAGAAAATTAGAAGAACAATTCCGGTGGTAAGTAATTTTTAATTTTTTGATTTTAATTTTTGTATGCATGTCTGTGAATCACTGAATCTGTGATTGAGATTAACGGATTGTTGTTTTCTCTAGCGAGTAGCGGCTTAAAGGCTATTTTAAAATGTTTTTTAATTACTGAGAGGACGAATCTGTGGTATTTTTTGTTGAATCATAATCTTTTTAACTAACCTAAATTTGTTTAGTTAGGTTTTTAGATTGCGTCTTGGTTTAGCTAGATGGGTCTTGCGATTCTGGTGACGATTGAGGTGTGAATCATTGGAGTGAAATCTAGGGTTTGGGATGATTATAAATGGGAGAAAGAAAAGGTAGATTAGATCAGTATTATTAGTGTAAGTCTTTATTAAAAATCAAATTGAAGAGTTATTAAGAATGATTTTATTGAATCTGATGATGACTGTTTTGAGCATCTGAAGTGGGTTTATTTCTGTGCAAATCTTAATTAATAATCAAATGGAAATGTAAGTGAAGAAGATCAATCAGTTTTATAGAGTGGGTTTGTTTCAATTACCCATGTTTAGTTTTGAGAAGTAACAAGGATTTCTGTTTCTGTATGATTCACATAGCAGAAGCTTATAAGGCTTTGCTGTTGAGTTTTTGAGATGCCTACTTGGTGTGACAGGTTCCAAGTATAAAGCTTTGATAAAGGTTGCAAGAGTAGCATAGCCTGTTCTTCTTTCCGTCTATAAGCTGGTGAATCAGCTCATACGCTTAAAAACCATTGAATAGCTTTGGCAGCTGCTGTTCAACCCATAGCATGCAGAGAGTAAAAGTCTTACAAAATTTCCTAGTGCTTTCATTATGCCAAGTTTAATCAGATTGGTTCGTTGCAACTTGCAAGAATATCATCTTACCAAAACCAAAAATTAACGCAATAAGATGTACTCAAGATTCAAGACAAAATTGTGAGCCCCGAGACCAAAAATAGTGATAGTACTATATTCATATATGAGATTGATTTTGAGATTTATTTTCGAAAATTTGTATTTGAGATTGATTTTGTTTTTATTTTCGAACTCTTGTAGTGTGTTAAATTTAAACCCTAAAGTTTGAGACTAATATGAATGTTTTGGATGGTGCAGGGGGTATGTTGGATACACAGTTCTGGATTCAGAGATTTTCTATTAAAGCTGGAGCTTCTTAGAGAAATTGTTGATTCGGGATTTGAGCATCCATCTGAAGGCAATTTTTTTTACTTGGATTCTTTTATGTTTTTTATTTGAATTAGCTATTTCTTTGTTTAAGAACAAATAACGATTTTGGAGAAGTAGGTCCTCTGCGAATTAACATTACATATTTATACTGTTTGATAACTAAACTACTTAAGTTAAATATTTTCCTAGGTATTTTTCCATTGCTGCAAACTATGTCCAAAAATTTCAATTTCTCTATAACCCACTAATGTACTATGTATGCCCATTGGAGTCATTTATGTCTTCCTCACTCTACTTCAAGGTGAACCATACATGTTTGTACAACCACCCAAATGAGAAATGAAAAAACAGGTAACTCCATTACTTATTACATGTAATTCTGGAAATGTGTTGTCTGAACTGTAGTTAACTCTCCAATCTTTTCTCCAAGTCTGCAAAACAATGAAATACTTATGCTTATGCAGTTATGCTTAGAACAATGTTTTTAATATTTATGAACTTTTATATGTATGAAGTATGATACAAAGTCTTTATTTCATTTCTTGTTTCATTTATTGTTTCATTTCTTGTTTCATTTCAGTCATAAGCTGGCATGGATGCATCAAGTCAAGCTCATGAAACAGCTACTCCTACACCTACAACTGCTACACCTACCACTACCACAGATACAGTTGTTGGATCCTCAATGCAACCAACAAATGAAGCAGCACAGCCAGAGACAGCAGCAGTAGATGTAGAAGCTACTTCTACTCAAAAGGGTGGTAGTAAGATAACTTCTAACGTTTGGATTATTTCAAGACATTGTTTGTTTGGTTTGTTATTAATATTGCTACTTATTAGTTGTTGCTTTGAGATATTGAAAAATAGGTAAAAAAGTAAAAAACAGGGCAGTAGGTTTCTGTTTTTTTTTCCCCCCTGAAATGGAACCGGAACCGGTACCCGTACCGGCCGGAACCGAGGTACTCGGTACCGGGACCGGTCCATTTTTTTGGTACCGAAGGGTGTAAGGTACAGGTACTCGGTCTCGGCAAGAACCGAGCCGAACCGTACCGTGTGCACCCTTAGGTAAAAGGGTAAGATACCAAAAGAACACTAGTATTTTTATGACATTAATACAAAAAATTAGTTAAGTTGACAGAACTTTTATGCCTAAAGTCTGATATATTTAGAGAAGTAACTTCAACCAAAATGGCGATACCATGTATACTTATATTATAGTTTATGCCTCTTGGCTTCTCAGAATTCCAAGTCCAACTTAGATGTCATCATTCAAGATCCTAGGTAAGAAGCTTTGTCTTAAAGTACAGCACATATATCACCACAAATGCTACATGAACATTGGCGCGAAAATTACTATTGAGAAAAATCATATGAGTAATTAGCTGAATTAACCTATGTGTAGTCAATCAATGGAGCAGCAAGCTTTACGATATACATGCTTTAGTTGTTAACAAAAAAAATTACTAGCTAGTACTAGTTTTGATATACATACTTCAAAGCACAATAGTGGACATTATAGACTAGTACAAATTGATACATAAATCAGGACACATGAAGCACACTTAAATTGCAAAAGTAGGTAGCTAAAATATGACATGATTACCCTAACTTAACAGCAAATCGACTAACCAGTACTGAAGTTGCTACTCACACTAAACATTTGAATGGCATGTGAGTTTAATAAACTTGAATCTTCAGAAGATGAACAAGAAGAAACTAATTTAACAATGAATCAACACACTAATAACTAAATTTGGTACTTACAGTAAACATTTGGATGACATGTGAGTTTAAGAAACTTTGTCACTGAATCTTGAAAAGATGAAAAAGGAGGATTGAGCTGAAATTTACCTTATTCTTTGCTGCTAAGAAGTGTTTTTGTGCAATTTCTTCTTCTTCGCAGACAAGTATTGCAATCTCCTTGTTCCGGAAAAGACGATCAACTTGGTAGAAATACATGATCAACTTGAAGATGGATAAGACATCATCATCCTGAAGCATAAGCATATGATATGAGAATCAGCAACATTCATTCCCTTTTAGAAAGGTGAGAAAGAATCTCTGATGTAGATGAATCAACAGCAACAAGTGTTTGTTTATATGACTCACTGAGTGACATGAGAAATTTGGGGATGATTTTTTGAGTTGGAATCCATGGAAAGAATCTAGAGTGAAAGGGAGAGAGAGAAACGTACTATGGAATGAAATCAAAAGAGGAGGGAGGGGTAGATTAGATCTAAGCAGTGAAAAAAGAATTTGAGCGGGAGTTTGTGGAAACCATGATATTTTTGAATTTTGAATTTTTCACAGACAGACACAGACACTGACGCACTGAAATGAACTGTGAAAGGACTTGAGGCATATCACGTAAATACCCCCATAATCTTTTGCCAGCTAGATATTACTATTATTTTCATTTGACTCGTGGTTCTGTGTTTGACTTGTGGTGGTCCAACTTATGACTTGTATCGTTTGTTGCCAGTGTTGAATTCAACTGATTGCCGTCCCTCAATGCCAGTGGCCGGACGGACATTTCCAGCATCATAGACTGGAAATGAAATGTTTTGGACTGGACATATTTACATTTGAATTTGAAATTGTTTAAGGAGGCTGTCAATACACACGTGCAAACAAAACTGTTGATTCCGCACAACCCAACCTAAGAGCAACCACAGTCATGAGACAGACCAAATACCAAAAGCCAGACTAAAAGCCAAAAAAAAATGGTATTCTCAGTGTTCAAGCGCAATGGGAGAGACTAAAATTTGGTGAAGCGTAACTTATACGAACGCTTGATGAAAGACGGAACTTATACTCACGTTTCTTGATGGAGCGTCTTTATAATATGCGTCTGAGTGAAACGGAGGTATAATGCGCGCTTGATTGGGGCGTAGGTATAATTCACGCCGGACATGGGACGGCGATGGAAAGTGCGTCTACTGGGACGGAGATGAAAATTGCGTCTCACACATACGGAGATATAAAGTGCGTTTGGTTTGGGGACATAGAAAGTCCGTATGTTTTGGGCGGAGAGTGGGGCGTTACGGAAAGTCCGTCTGAGTGGGGCGTTTACGGAAAGTCCGTCTGAGTGGGGCGTTTATGGAAAGTGCGTCTGGATTCTGTCTTGGTCGGTGGTGGATTGCATGTTAACTCCTAATGAGGTTTTGAGCATAACATGAAGTTCTGATTATGTGTGGATTCACTGTTGTCATTATGTGTGGTTTACCATGAGGTTCGTATAACATGATTCTCATTATGCATGGATTCCCCGTTGGTCACACAGACGTACATTAAAGTTACGTCTCACACAGGCGCTCATAATACATGCGCCCAAACCAGGCGTACACTAAAGATACGCCTACACACAGGCGCTCACAATACATGCGCCCAAACCAGGCGTTTTTTTATAACTGCGCCCCGTTGGGACGTACATTCTAATTACGCATGCTATGGGACGTATGTTTTATCTCCGTTTGGTCCGGCGGTGTTTATAAATACGCCTCATTCATACGCTCTTTATACATACGCCCGGTGTGAAGCGCTCACTATACAACCGTCTAGATTCATACGCTCACAATAACCCCGTCCCACTATAACTGATTTTAGTCTGGGTTGGAGACCACATTTGGTCTCAAACCCTAATTATCTGGACTAAATATAGCTTTAGTCCGTTCTATTACGGATGATTTTGAGACCAAATTTGGATATAGTCCCCAAATTTAGTCATGACTGTGGTTGCTCTAATACACTCTATGCAAACATAAACCAGCAAGATTGCTGCTAATAGGGATACCAGATTAAGTATGGTGTATTTAATAAGATAAAACACATTTTTATATAGAATAAAACAGTTTTTGTCTTGGCTTGCTACACCCCCACCTAACGTGGCACTCCCGTTAGCAACCTTGTAAACTAGGACTAACCTAATAGTCTCATTGTTGCTGTTACTGGTAATGACCTCTACAACTAATTGTCTCATGGTTGGTGCTCATCCTTTCCGTCCTACAACTAATTGTGGTTGACGAATATTCTTGAATGAATAATTTAATGTTACAGGAAATATCGTGCGGGTCGAATATCATTGTTGGAACTTGGAATGGAGCACTTTCTGTAAGGGACAGTAAAAGAAAGTAACCTGTGTTATAGGGGCGGCATGGTTTATTAGAGGGGCGGTAGTGTGATAGTAATGTCCCTCTAATTGGTTAGGGGATGTCCTATAAAGGGTGTAAATTAACTAGATTATCCTCTCCGTTTTTTAACTTATATCAAAGCTAAATTGAAAATTTGTTTTCTTTCTTCTTCTCTTCTCCTCCTCCGATCAACCGTAACCTCCATTAAAACTCAAAATTTCATCATCTTCGATCAATCGACGATTTGAAAATTAATCAAATGTAGTGTAATGACTTATATGAGGTATGTTTTGAAAACCCAGTTACGATTTGGTTTATTTTGTTCGATTTAAGTTTAATTTCTATCAAAAATTAGGGTTTTAGATGAAAATTGAAATTGAAATTTCTGGGTTTATGTGAGTTACGGTTGATTTTAACTCAATTACGAACCGTAACTGGATATTTTGATGTTGTTACGGTTGGTAATAGTTCAATTACCAACCGTATGTTCTTATATCTGAGAATTTTCTTCAGTTACGGTTGGTAACCATTTTAGTTTACGATCCGTAACTCAGTTACGGTTGGTATCGAGCATTTGGTTACCAACCGTAACTGGTTTTACGATTGGGTTTTCTTCAAATTTAACCAGTTACGGTTGGTAGTTCATCTTTTACAAACCGTAACTTCGATTTACGGTTGGTTATGAGCAAAATTCCAACCGTAATTAGCTCTGAAAATGTAAAAAAAATGAATTTTTTACGTATTTTAGATAATTTTGAGCAACAAAAAGCTAGTTGGGACTAATTTAGAAGTATACCCGATCATTTTCAGGTCCTGGTTCTTCATTTTGTTGGTTAATTTCTCCAATTGATTGAGATTGACCTTCTCCTCTAAACTTTTTTTTAACTCTAAAAATCTGACTGGAATGTAGTTAATCCTTAACCAATCTCACACTGAATAAGGTACAGTCGCGTTTCTTATGCCTCTGAATCCCATCAGGCCTCTACGCACTTGATTCCCTTAGCTGATCTCACCCACAACCAAGAGTTGCTACGACCCAAAGTCGAAGACTTGATAAACAAATCTGTCTCACACAGAAAAGTCTAATAAATAGGTAAATTTGTCTCCCATAGAAATATCTACGATTTTTTTTTCTTCGTATTATATGATAAATCAAGGTGAACATGAACCAATTGATACACCAAACTTATATTCCCGAAGAACAGCCTAGTAATATCACATCACAATAATCTTAACGTTAGAGCATTTCTCGGTCGAAATCGCTTGCGTTGCTATCTCAAGCATGTTTGTCAAGTTTAGTTGTCAAAATTATATGTCTTGATTTCTAGACTACTTATAACTAAGTCTCGGTTAGGAAAGTTTAGTGTAGTTGAGCTCCAGACTCCATGGCGATCATCTTGCGAAGACGAAGAAATACTCAAGGAACCAGTGAAACTTCATCAGACCAAAAAGGTATGTGGAGACTTGAACTTATCTATCACTGAAAAGTCTACTCTATCTCCTACTCTTGAAACAAAGTCGTAAGTATGTTCGTTTTCATACATACACATTTGATATTTGAGCCGAGTTTACTCGCCTATCTTTTATCTCAAAATATGTGTTGGTAAAGCTTTTGCTTTAGCCGATGTTCATCTTTATCCGTGATGCAAGTCATGAAGACATTTCAATCTTGAAAATTGCTTTGATGACGATAGTCGTGAATAACGATTATTATAACATTATAAAAGAATGTTTCAATGATTGAAATGAAGAGTTGAGAATAAGTAACCAACTATGGATATAAGCATATATAGTGTGTTCGCGCATTAGTGTATAAATCCATGTGTCGGAAACCAAGTATGCGCATTCGTGCATACGGTATTGGCGAAGGACACAGGTTGGGTACGCGTACTGGCGGAAGTTTTCGAACCGAAAATTTCTGCTGAGGTTTGTGAAGTTTGCAAACTGGAAAACCGTTACCTTAGGTATGCGTACCCTTACCTTTGGAAGTTTTCGAACCGAAAATTTTTGCTGGGTTTACAAACCCAATTCCGGTAAAGCTAGAGTACACGTACCCGTACGCGTACCCAAGTTGGTTATATCTCAAATCGGTAGCTCATGAACTTAAAACAATAAATCAATAAGGAATGCAATCTTTGCAAACCGTGGCTATATTGTTCATGATTGATTAAAGTGAATCAAACCGATTTTCTTTCAATTGTGTCTATTATAAAGATCTAAGCAATTGAACAACTATTGGGCTAGTTCCTTTGAAGTCATTTGAACTAATTATTGAAGAAGATGAATATGGTTAATATGACAGTTACTCATGTGGATAACTATTGGTGAACCATTTGTGAACCAGCCAAATGCACACGTTTAGGTACGGTTACTCAAACCTAAATGAAAGCATTTTCATTTGTGTGACAAGCTAAGTTTCGATCTAATGGTTGAAAGATATTAGCTTGGAAAAATCAGGTTGATCATCTAACGGTGAATATTGGATGCGTTGTTACCAAGGTAACTTAGATTGCGAACCTTGATTTGAAAACTATATAAGGAGGACTCTAGCATATGTGGAAAATTAATCCCCACACCTTCTGTGTGCTACTAGTTAGTTTTGCTAGATTCGTTTCTCATATAACCATAGGTTTCTTCTCGAGACCCTATCGGTTAACGACTAAAATACTTCATTGGGATTGTGAAGCCAGACGATATTACTTCTCATGTAGTTTGCGATCTGATCTTTCCATTTTCTATTGTACGAGTTCAACTGTAAGATTGGATTGAGATTTATCTCCGATAGGACAAGATAAAAAAAAATCACAAACATCTTCGTCTCATCGTTTGTGATTCCGCAACATCTTGTTTCGCTACCATAAGATTAAGATTGTTGTGAGGTGATTGATAACTCTAGGTTGTTCTTCGGGAATATAAGACCGGATTATCAATTAGTTCATGTTCACCTTGATTTATCAAAATACGGAACAAACTTTAATAGGTTTATCTGTAGGAGACAAATTTATCTATTTTGTAGACTTGTTTGTGCGATACAAATTTGTCTATTCAAGTCTCCGACTTTAGGTCGTAGCAACTCTTAGTTGTGGGTGAGATCAGCTAAGGGAATCAAGTGCATAATATCCTGCTGGGATCAGAGACGTACGGAGCGCAACTGCACCTTGGATCAGTGTGATATTGATTAGGGTTCAACTACAGTACAGACCGAAGTTAGTTTGTAGTAGGCTAATGTATGTAGCGGCTTAATACAGTGTGATGTTCAATTTGGACTAGGTCCCGGGGTTTTTCTGCATTTGCGGTTTCCTCGTTAACAAAATTTCTGGTGTCTGTGTTATTTCTATTTTCGCATTATATTGTTTATCTTTATAATTGAAATAATACAGGTTGTGCGTTGAAGATCAATCAATTAGAATATCCAACCTTTGGTTTTTGATTTACATTGATTGACACTTGGATATTGATCTTTGGTACCATCCAAGTTATTCCTTGTATTTGATTAGGAATCGCAGGTTTGCTTGAGTAAATCAAATCAAGAGAAGAGATATTAACTCCTTGATATACTTTTATTTAAATTGAGTCTAACTGTCTAGTTGATTCTCTAGAAAGCATATCAGAGTTAGTCCATACAGATTGCTAAGCGAAATATTGGGTGGTGTTGTTAGACCCCTGCTTTTTCACTTAATCGTATGGAAGCGAAACAAGATATTGTGGAATCACAAAGAATGAGACGAAGAGATTTTTGATTACTTTTTATATCTTACCTATCAGAGATAATTCTCGATAAAATCTTCGAGAAGATAGTACTCAAATACGATTGAATAAAGTAAGATCAAAATATGCAACTACAGAGAAAATAGTTGGATCTGGCTTCAGAATCCCAATGAAGTCTTTAAGTCGTTAACCTATAATGGTTTTAGAAAAACCTAAGTTAAAAGAGAATCGACTCTAGTCACAAATAGTATCACACATGAGGTGTGGGGATTAGGTTTTCCAGTTGCTAGAGTTCACCCTTATATAGTCTTCAAATCAGGGTTTCCAATCAAAGTTACCTTGGTAACCAAGCATTCAATATTCACCGTTAGATGAAAACCTGATTAGAGTCAAGTTAATATATTTCAATCGTTAGATCAAACTTAGCTTGTTATATACAAATGAAATGTTCCTTCATTTAGATACGGGTAACCGTACCTAAACGTGTACACTTGGTTGGCTTAACAATAGTTAACCGAAGTTAGCCATATGAACACTTTCATATCAACCTTAATCATCTTTATCACGATTAGTTCAAATGAATCAAATGAAACTAGTTATGGAGGTGTTTAATTTTTTATATTATCATAGAAGTATACAAAAAACAATTGAAGCAAAATCGGTTTTGCTTCACTTGAATTGATCATGAACATTATAGCCACGGTTTGCAAAAGATTGCATTCCTTATTATATAAGCGTATTATATCATGAACAAACCTACTTTAGAATTTAACCATCTCAAGTATGCAAATGGGTACGCATACTTAGAGTTTCGGACTTGGTTTGAGTTTGCCAGTATGCGAACGGGGATGCATATTTAAACACGATGATTGAATGATTCAATAAATGATTTTGCCAGTATGCAAACGGTTTTGCATATTTAAAAAAGGTACCCTGGTAATTTTTACGTAGGGATGTTGAATGATTCAATAAATGCGCTAGTGGTTGTAGTGACGTCATGTCAGATGCAATGTTTTATAATTTTAACCCTAAGCTAAAAACCACCATCAACACCAGCGTAACTGTTAAAACTATATTTTATCCAATGCATGATTATTTTTTTAGAATTTTTAATTTTTTTTTGTATTTATATGATTATTATTTAGGGTTATTTGATTATTTGTTGATGATTTGCAGGTTAATAACAACCGTGGAGGAGATAAGAGATTCAGCTTCAAAAGTGGAAATATAGAAATAGAGGTAATAAACATTGATTAGTATTATCACTTTTGTATGATCATTGAATTTGTATTGCAGCTGATCCCATCAATTCGACAGAGTCCGTAAAATGGCTATATAATGCCTCAGATGCTAGCCCCTGGCGTGCAGGGTGCCATCTTCGTTTGTGGATGTCAGCCTTTATGTATCGACACAGGTTTAGTAATGGCCTTTCAATGTCAATTTCCAATATTTAGCAACATTAAGCCTTTGGTTTTGTGATATTCATTTGTTTGATAAATGATATATATTTCGGCTTCCAGATTAAAGTTCTGTGATATGGTTTTGCACCTCTAAACTCTAGAAATTATCCTATGTCTCTAATGTGCATTAATTTTAGTGGTAGAAGCCTGAGGAGTTAAAAAAATTGTGTGTTTGGTTCAAAGTATTTCATTTCTTTTATCCATGTTCTTATCGTTTGTGTGTTTCTGTGCTTTTTAGATTAGTTGTGTGGCTCAAATTATATCAGTAGAAGACGCATTGCACCTAAATTCTTAGTTGTTCATGGACATTAGAGTTGGCAGATTTGCCAGGGAAAGTTGAATCAGTGACCATATATATCGTGTTCGGGACCTTGATTTGAGGGTGAGAATCAAGATACGATGTGATTCTGGAAATTCGAGTGTGGAATGTGTCTGCTGATGCATATTGCTTCAATATTAAGTCCTTGAGCCTCCTGATGAAATATTTGCGTACCGGGTTTGCCAATTCAGATCTAAGTATGGCACGCTGTCATGAGAATGTGAATTTTGGTTTTCAGAGAACTATTTTGGATTGTAGAATTTTTTTTACATGATTGGCTCACTCACTTGGCGTTTCTTATTGCCCGAGTCTCTTCAAATTTGCGATAAAAAAAATCTCGGTGTTTTATTGCCAACTTATTTTAACGTTGTCGGCCATTGGAGTACTCTTCCTTTACAGTCATCCATGTTCATCTCTACATGCTGCAGAGGTAGAGGGAGAAAATGCTGCTCCTAGCTGAAGTTGGTTATCATTTGTACATCTAAGGTTCATTTTATTGAAAGCATATGCTGTTAGATGTATTGATGCTGATCCAATTCAAGCCAGTAAAACTATTACTTTTTGGTTCTACACATAACAATTAAGAAGAGTAAATTGTGGGTTGTTTGAGTTTGGTATAAACTAAAGGTAATAAGTAGTTTAATTAAGAGTATTGTATACATGATGATTCTATTTACTTATTCTCTGCTTTGAGTTATAACTTTGACAAGTTCATGTCATGTTGGTTATTTCAGGCTTTTCTATTTTTAAGATCGAATTAGTCTTGCTGTAGTAAAACAAGAAATTGAGATGACACCATTCTTGATAGAAAATGCACCATGTACGTTAATTAAAGAAGTATAAAAAGTTCAGAGTCGGAGCTGATGTTGTTACATATTGGGGCATAAGAAAGGGAAGTGATTGTACGGCAGTACATGCTCAGGGTACATTGAGTTTGTATTTTCAGGTTCTTTCCTTCTCTTGCATTAATAAACACTTGCCACAAAAGCTATGCCTTGAGCTTATTTATAATTAACAATAGTTTTCTTCTTCTTAGTTCGTGCATCGTTTCACATAAATTTTTAAATCATTTAGTTGGAAAGAGTATTGTTTGTTTCAAAATTCCGTTATAATATCATTAGTAGGGATTTATAATGCAAAATATAGTCTTTTTTTCTAAAACTGAATGGAGGAGAATCCTTGGCTATCTATGCAAGAGCTTCAAATCTTAGGCCTTACTCCTCACTTTCCACTGAATTTCAGTTGAAGTTTCATCAGCAACAATTGCATTCAACAATGTTAATCCACCCAGTATGGCCCACGAACTTAACCAAGTGCATGAACTGAATTTCTGTTGCTTTCCGCCCAGTGTTCTGTAGTATTTGTACCAGATGCAGTCGAAAAATAGTGCACACACTACTGAAAAAGATTCAGTTTCATATAATATCTTCTTCTGTATTGTTTGCAACTGAAAAAAAGTGCACCCGACGAACTAAAAAGGTGGCAATGGAAACGACAAATACCAACTCTAACTGAACTGAGTTGGTATTTGAACCTCTAATAGTTATGTTGCTTTTAGATGCACTTTTGATTGGAAATATAGATAACCCAACCTCAGTTAGGTAATCTCACACAACCATTTATCTCTTTCCTGCCCAATGCATGAACAATTTTTGTTATAGAACAATTTGTCTCCTGGATAATCACATGAATTTTTTTTCTAGGAATCCTCTATCATGAAAGCATATCAATGCATGTAACACCCTTGTAGGGCAGTTGAGCATGCTTTAGGATGCCAAGAAGGGAGTTCCATGATTTCAGATTAAATTTCTCAAAGAGCTAAGCTTTCATAGCCGATATGTACCTACAGCCTGTAACAGTGCAAGGGCTGGCAGCCTAGCGCATACGCAGGTTACAAGAATGAGTTATGGATCAGTAGTAACGTGTCCGGATGACTCAATTGAGGGTGTTCGAGGTCAGATTCAAGACATATTGAGAAAGCGACAATGCAAATGAGTAACAAAAAAGTTGATCCATGCAACAACACCAGTAGCGGTGCTGATAATGATAGCAGCATCAACTAATAATGATAGAAGTAGTAAAAGTGATGAAAATTCTAGGGTCAACAATGAGAGGAAGAGTGATAACGGGGAGGGTTATTGTTTGCAACCGCTCTGAGTGAAGAGTGTACGAGCATTACTAGACTTTGAGTTTCAATCACCAGTGGTGTTCACTTGAAAACGGGAATATATTGTTAAGTCAATCAGTGAATGCTCATAGTTGGCCCACACCATATTAGAAAAGTATTAAGCACTCACATTCAGTGTAGGAGATTTTCCAAGTGTTTCTATGTGTTTATTTGAGATTAATTACAAACAGTGGCCTCATTTATCCCCGTCATTGTTTTCTATATATTGGCAAGATATTAATTTGTGTGTAATGGTGTTCAACGTGGTTTTTGACCCTTTTAAAACTAACCATTGTATCATGTTCGTATCATCATTTTAATCTATTGTGTTTTTGAATTTTTGGGTTGAATTTATTCTCACTAAATTCATGGGCACACTCTCCTTATCTCTGGCTACAACGATGTTGTGCCTATAGAGTTGTCAATCACTTGTGGTAAAGGTAAACACACCATGACATTAGTTGAGGTCGGGGAACACACTCCTGAAAAAATGACTCATCTAGCTAGATGATCATGGACTCATGGTTGCAGCCAAGGTAGTCAATTTCGGATTGTCTCGGTCGACACCGAGATACTGGTACAACTTTGTCTCGGGGAAATTCCGTTTTAAAATCTCGGTAAAATCTCGGTTTCATATTTTATATCCTCGTATCGATAATCACTTAAAAGAAACATAGTATTAGTAAATCTGGTTGTCCACCTTCCTCATCATCAACACCAAATAATAATTTTAGCCCAAGAAATTCAAACACAGCAACAAGCAATAATACTAGTGAGTGAATTAATCTTTTTAATTTTTGTATGTGAGATTAGTCCACTCAATTTAAAAAGAAAATAAAAATCCGGCCAAGACAAATCAATTCCGACCGAAAAACGCGTTTCCGGCCGAAATTTCCGCAAAGATTTCGTCCGACCGAAATTAACAAAATCGTGTCTTCTTGGACCGAAATCCGGAATTTCGCCGAAATTTCGGCCGAAATCGACTACATAGGTTGCAGCTTCCCGTTCAGTTTGCCTGGGCCCTTGGGTACGCCCATAGTTGAGGAGTACTATTTACAAGCTCGGAAATGGAAAATGTCTTCCTTGGACCAACCCAATGGAGAGATTGGCTGAAGCTGGTGTTAGAGCAAGTCTTATGGTGGAATCCAAACTATTCCAAGTGTGGAAAAATCATGGAATGTCAAGTCTAGTGGCTTTCAAGTTGGGGTCTTCCACAGAAAATCCAAGCAAGGTTCCACGGTTTCGTGGAATCTATCTGAACGCTAATAAGAATAGCGTTAAACGCAATTAAGAATGGAGCTAAAAAACGCAATTAAGAATTGCGTTTTTTTTTATCCGTAGATTTAAAATGAGTTGTTGAAATCTAACGGCTGAAAAAAATGCTCCATTCTTAATTGCGTTTTTTTAGCTCCATTAAGAATAGCGTTTCTACTATTCTACCATTACACTTGCGTTTCCATCCACAGTTCCAAGTGCTGAGGTGGCGTGGAAGATGTAAGATGGATGGATTCCACCATAAGACTTGCTCTTAGAGGTGTATTGCGGGAGGTACTGGAAGGGGTACATGCTATGTGGCGAATGGTGATTTGATGTTGGAGCTGGTTTAGGCTGTGGGACGGTGCGGGTGAATACTATACCCTCCCATGGGCAAATACATTCAATGCCCGGTGCGTATAATTATATGGAAACAATATTAAACCAACAATCCCGCTGTTTCGTGCACTAACACGATAAAACTCAAAATTTATCGTCGGACCACGTAATATTACCGATTTATGGCGAAGAAGGTCTACTTCGACCATTATTTAAGTTCCTTATCTAATTAGATATCCTAATCATGACAATTTCCTAACCAAGACCTAATCAGATTTGTTTTTGGAATATCATAGCTAATTATCATCTCTATATATATCATCTTATACACATCACTGAGATTGAACATGCCAATTATCAACACGAAAACAAGTTTTACTTTTATTCGCTAATCTGGTAATTTTCTTGAAAGTAAATTTTTATTAATATGAGGTACGCATTCAATCAATTATGTTATTTGAATTACTCTATTCAACATGGTTTGTCTATTTAATTTTAATCTCATATGTTTTAGGCCAACGTCAAATTTATTACTACCCGTTGGTATAAGCTTCCCAAAAACTCTTCTTCAATCTACAGAACTATGCAGTAACAAAAACAAGTAAATACAATTATGCAACGAGGAACAAGGAACTAAGTAATTACAATAAACCACTGTTATGTTGACATTAATAACATAATTACTTGCATTGACAGGAAATGACGCAACCATCAGAATTACAATGTTTTACCAGAGGATTGAAACAACAACCAAGAAGAGAGCCATCAAGAGTAAAACTTTAATAATTAATTTTTTATCACTACAATTTTATATGATGGAGAAACTGATATTAGTCAGAAAATTAAGTAATTTTGTGTTTACTACAACAGGCAGCATCCTTGGCACAAAAAGCACGTCGTGAAAAAGAGCAAAAAGAAAAAGTACATCAACCAAAACGAGAGTAGTCAAGAGTAAAATTTTAATTCATAACTACAACAATATAATATTATTTAATTTTGACTTAGAATATCAAGTAATTTCATGTTTAAAATTTAAAAGAGAGCCGATCCGTGGCTCAAAAAGCGCGTCGTGAAAGAGAGAAACAAGAATTAAAAGACAGGCAGATTCGACAAATAGAAGAAGACAATGGTATTTTTATGAATCATGGTATTTTTCCAGCAACTCTTCTTCAAGCCGAACAATTATGCAGTAACGAGGAACAAGTAAGTAAATAATTATAATGGAGAACAATTATAATATTTTTGTTATCTGTATATTAGATTATAACTAATTCACGTGTGATTTTTTTTTATTTGGCAGTTTGCTGAAAAGTTATCACGCAATGATAAGGAACGAAATGAGTTTGTAATTGAAAGAACTAAGGTACTATTTTATTAAGAATGTTTCATGTTGACTTAATATAAACTAAACGTCCAACATAATAATTACTTTCAAATATTTTCTAATGCAATTACTTGAATTAACAACAAAGGATGCAACGATCCCAACGAGAACATCGCATTAGAGAATCAGAACAACCAAAAAGGGAGCCGTCAAGAGTAATATTTCAAGAATTTTCTTTTTCATAATTGCGTAATTTGAAGAAAAATAATGTTCACTTAGAATATTTCATGAATTTTATATTTAAAAATGACAACATACATCATCATTGGCACAAAAAGCACGTCGTGAAAGAGAGAAACAAGAAAAAGTACATCAACCAAAAAGAGAACCATCAAGGGTAAAATCCGAATTCATAACTATAATAATATTGTATAAATATAACATTGAATATCAAGTAATTTTCTATATTTACGAAAGGCACGATCCTTGGCACAAAAAGTGCGTTATGAGAGAAACAAACAAGAAATAAAATATAGGCAAATTCAACAGATAGAAGAAGCCAATTATGTTCTCATTGAGCAAGGTATTCAAATAACATGTGAACAAGCAAATAAACAAGCATGATCTTTGGCACAAAAAGCACGTCGTGAAAGAGAGAAACAAGAAAAAATACATCAACAACAGGCCATGCAAACTCAAGAAAAATTAGAAAAAAGAAAGGGAAAGGCACTGCAATTACAGGCAAAAAACTACAGAAAATGATACTTATTTATCAGTGATTTATTTATGAATGTTATGGTTTTTACTGAAAAACGTCTTTGTCATTGTAGGATACCCGGTTTAAAAAAATAAGGACAAATGTTTAAAAAAATAAATCCAAATATTCATACTGTGTATATGCTGATCGGGTAAGAATAAAATAAACATAACTAAAAGTACATGCCATTGTTATCATATTAACTGAAGAAAATAAATATATCCACCTTTTCTTTATCGCAGATGAAGAAAAAACCCGAAGAACATAATGGACAAAGTAATTCAGAAATAAGAAATGGCGTCGAAGTGCAATTTGTTTTTTTATAACTTGAATGACAATTTAACTAAACTAGCTGAGATTCCAAATTATTGTTTAAATTTGGTTTTGTTAGTATAGACAAACATATTTCATTACGTCAATCAATTAATTTTATCTAAACAAACAAGACATACAATTTCAACATTTAGCATAAGTACACTTTATCCCGACTCTGACACGACTACATTTGAAATCTCACTAGTTGTGTGATAATTTCCCAACTCAAAAAGATTCTTAAGAGTGAAGCGAAAAGCTTTTAATCATGTAAAAATCCATAAAAAACTTAAACACCAAGCCTTATGTGAATTAAAAGATAACTATCAAAAAATGTGAAGTCAGCCTTGAGAGGTTGAGCCAAAATCTAGTACCACTATAATAGTATCTATAGGTAATTCCTAGTTATACAAATCCGTTGGATGTGAAATGCGGATGCCAAAGTTGAAATCGGTAATGTATCGGATGCGGTTGAGATGAAAACCGGTCTATACCGGCCCATGGTCGCCCTTAACTGCGGGCATTAGCTAGTAAGGGGTCACTACTGGGCCTAGTTTAGTCCAGTAATTGGAGGCAATATACAGGCAGGCCCAAGCAAAAACACCACTCCTTCCCCGTAGGGAAGTGAAAGAAGGTGTGGTTATCATTCTTTCTTCGTCTTCCAATTTCCATTTCATTCCCTTTCTCTCTCAATTTCTCATCTTATCCATTTCCAAATTAACGAAAAACCTTCTCTTCTCCGTCCATCCATCTCTTCAATGGCAAATACCGCTTCTGCTGCTGTTGCTGGAAGCTTATTAATTTTCAAAACAACCACCAGTACAACTAAAACTACGTCTTCTTTCCCTTTATCTTCTTATCCATCCACCAAAAATAGAACCATTCTCAGCTCATTATCATCACCATGCCCTTCTTCTTCTCTGGTCCACAACCCTCATGCTGCAATTCTCTTCTCTTCCTCCTCCTCCTCCATTAATAACTCCGACATTTTACCCATTGCCAATAAATTTAGGAATTTCAGAGTTTTGGCTTCAGAAGTCACCAGTACTGCTACTACCACCGATGAAGAAGTAGGAGACCAGTCGGCTTCTGCTGATGCTACTTCTACTTTATCACAACTAGCTCAGGTGGAGGGAACTATTGTTCAAAGACCTCCTTTTGAACTTTATGTCTGCAATCTCCCTAGAAGTGTTGGGGACTCTGAGCTTACTGAGATGTTCAAGCCTTACGGACCCATTGAATCAATTGAGGTAATTTACTACTAATTGTATTTGTTTACATTACTCAATTGGCTTTTGATTCTTGATTGAAGTGATTGAAATTTGATGATACATCACAGAGAATTTGTGTGGGATTTTCAGGTTGCAAGGAATCCTGAGACTGGGATAAGTAAAGGTTGGAGTTACGTCGTCATGAGTTCACTTGCAGAAGCTAAAGCTGCAATTATGGCTCTGGATGGATCGGTATTCAATTCAAACATTTTTCGCCCTCTTATTGTTTTTGATCTTAGTACCAATTTTACGAAATCAATTGTTCAATTGAGTTACGTTTTGATTGTTTGGATAAATAAGGTTGATGCCAATTGTGTTCAGTTTTTGACTGCTTGTTTCAATTGTTATTGCTGTTAGGATGTTGATGGTCGCGAAGTGAGAGTGAAATTCTCAAATGCCATGGTTGTAAAAAGAGTTCTTGAGGCAGCTAAGAAGAAGAAGAAAAAGAATGCTAGTACTGTTATGATCTTTGAGACCCCTCACAAGATATATGTCGGGAATCTAGCTTGGTCAGTGAAACCTGAAGAGCTGAAGATTCATTTTGGCGAGTTCGGAACTGTTGTTAGTACAAGGGTGTTATACGACCGCAAGGCGGGAAAGAATCGAGTTTATGGGTTCCTTTCATTCTCTACAGCTAGTGAATTGGAGGCTGCAATTGCGGGTGCCAATGGAACTGTAAGTAATATATAACTTTTGTGGTGGCGTGTACATTCTGATTTGGCCGTCTTGTCGTCGTTTGTAGGTGTAGGTGGTGTACCTTATGCTTTATAATTACTTCATAGCTTGTTTTATTGTCTTTTTGGTAGTAAATTGGTTCTTTATTGATTATGTGCAGGAATTTCAAGGTCGCAAAATGACGGTGAGACAAGTCATAAAGCCTAGCACGAGCACTGACTCCAGTGACTCTAGTGACTCCAGTGAGCCGTAAATGAATTGTGTAAATTCTGAAGTTTTGTAACTTTATGAAGTATACTGACTTAAGGAGGCCTAAATGTAATCTCTTTTTGATGAATCTCAAATCTAGCTATACAATTTGTGCATTAGCTAGCTATGATCAAGTTCAGTACTGCATAGCTTAAAGCAAAGTAGAAGAAGACATTTTTGTTTGCCTTAACTTGGAATATACATTCTTTTAACTCTTAAGTAGGAAATCAGAATTGGGCAGGTTATAGATTCAATATGTCACTACTTTGGTTACTATCCAGTCAGATTTTATGCGTCATCAGCTGATCACTTCTATGAGTCGTGAGTAGAAACAATGGGTAGATAACAGCTATTGCAGTTAGTTATCTGTGGTATGAAAATGAACTTCTGGCGCTCAGTGCATCCGCTGCAGGAGATAATGATGGTGGATGAAAAACGGAACAGAGCTGAACGCCTTTACTTTTCCAGGTAAACTGCCGTAAAACCTCAAAAATAAATCAAGCATTCAATTACTCATTTTGTATATTGATTTTCTTTATGTCATTGTTGTATCGACCCTGTCTTTGTTGCAATGACTTTCTCATTTAAACATTTTGAGTTAAACTTACTTGGATTCTTCGAAATCAATTTTTGTGGTTGCTGTGGTGACCCATGTGAAACATGCTTCTCTAGTAATAGATTAAAGATAAATACATATTACTATGATTTTATTTCAAATTTAGCCGATACAATGACTGAAACAATGACTTAAATAATATATTAATGAACTGACTATAACATTAATAACCTATACATAATGTTGTTGAAAGAATGTCTGTAATAGAATTTTGAATTTTACAAAAAAAAAAAAAAAGAATTTTGAAGAATTTCCTAATGTCTAATCTTTATGCAGTTGTTGACAGTTACAAACTTGTGATGAATGGAATATTGTCAGAAAAGATCCTCGCCAAATAGGTAACAAATCCTCTCCACCAGCCATGCATCTCGACTATGTTCCTCATTAATACTGCTTGTTTCCTCTGCACTACTAGTAATTTGCTCATGATGGTGAGAGTGGGGGAGTAGGTTAGATCTACATAGTGGACAGGTGACCTGGTTTTGGTCAACCCACTTATCAAGGCACTCTCTGTGAAACACATGACAGCAATTTGATAATTTTCGCATCTCATGACTTCTGTCCATACAGTTCATGCACACTGCACAAATCGTCTCTGATTCTGATGATGACTCTAACGAGTCCGAGTAGTAGTAATCGCCTTGATCTTCACCTACACACTTGCCTGATGCTAATGAGGCATCAAGAAAATCACCGAATTCTAGTATTGGAAGCCTTTTCTTGATTTCATCTAGGATACTAGGTTCCACTGTGACTGGGAAAGGCAGAATAGTATTCTCGCCTGAGATGATAAAATCTTCATCTGTACCGAGTTGATGACTAATACTGTTATCAACGACGAATAGAGGTAAACCCATATGAAACAGTACCACCATGACTATGAATTTCACTTCCACTGCTATTAGCTTCAGTAGACCTGCCAAGACCTTTACTAACGGCAGTTGAATATCACCAACACAAAGGAAACCCATTAGGTGAAACTGTTGGTTTCCTGTAGAGGAAGAGGAAAAAGAATAAGAATCAGGAAGTCGCCTGTGTTGCTCACTGTAAGCAAAATTTCACAAGTGAAGTGAATGGAAACACTGCAGGTATTTTTATACCAGACTTGAACTCCAACTAGAGCAATAAGGGGTGGTGGTGGGTAGTCGTCTTTCTTCATCATGAAGGGCTTAAATGCTTTAGCAACAAAAGTGTTAGATTCCCAAATAATATCTCCAACTTTTGTGTGTTGCAATTGTTATTGAAGCTGCATTTATTAGGCTTCACTTACTTTGGTACGGTTTTATAATATGTTACTAGGCAGGGCAGTACTAGTATACTATATAGAAGTGCCAATGATCAGAAAGTATTTGTTATAAGAATCCCGAAATAAAAATATAACAAAGTAGAATTTGCTTTTAAATTTTTAATCATCCAACCTTTTCACCATCTCTCCTTCCCTCACTCCCTCCCAAAGATCATGGAATCATCTCTGATATGGACGGTCTCGGTGTCGTCAAATGTGAGCCAGTTGTTTGTTTTGTCAAAAAGGAGAAACAATAAGAATTGTATCAAGGGCTCAAAAGGAAGTTCTCCTAGCTAATTAAGCTATACTATGGTTAGTTCACCGCAGAAGAAAACTGGTCAAAGAATCTAGTTTTGTGTTTAGGGTCAGCCCACGGCCAGATAATAGAAAGGCCAGACAGACAGGAATGAGTGACCAGAGTACTGGTGTGAGTACTGGATCATCATCATCATCATCATCATCATCATCAAAAGATGAAAGGAGGAATATTGATGACAAACATTTATAAATATCATATCAATCTCCAAGTCTGGACTCTGGAGAAGAACAATTTTCTTTTTAGTTTGTCTGTCCTCCTCAGTGCTGGATCATACTACTACCCTACTGAGAATACGAATACCAGTAATACATTTCATTTTTACCTCTATCCCCATTCCCCCACCACCAATAATTCATTGTTTTTTTGTTGGTTTATTTAACTTCTTGTAAATCAAAAACAACCACCAGCCTTGTTTCTCACTTGCAGTAAGTAAGTAACTCTCACTTGCAGGAAGGCACTCTTACCAACTCTTTATATGTCTCTTTCTCTACTGCAGAGAGAGAGAGAGAGAGAGAGAGAGAGAGAGAGAGAGAGAGAGAGAGAGAGGAAATCTGAAAACGCTTGTTCTTCTTATCTCATCACATCATCCATCCATGTATCTTTTTCAGTTCCCCACCCTTCATTTCTCACATCAATATCCTCTCCATCTTTTTTTGATTTTTTTTTTTTTGTATATATATATATATATATTTCTCTGTGAAGCTAGCTTTTACTGGGGTGGTAGTGGTACAAACACAAGACATCTTTTTTGTCTCAATAAATAATTTATTCTTCTTTCTCTGTCACCACACCAGTTTCTCTTTCTAACATATCACCATATACCTCATGCATCCACAGTACCCTCATCATCAATCTTTCTTCTTCTTCTTTGGAAAACTCAATCAACACTTTTTTTTTTTTTTTAATGCTGCTCTGCTCAACAACAGATTCTCAAGAATGGAGGACTGCTAGAGGAGGAGTACATCAGTATTAATAAGCTTCTTCATTGTCACTGAGCTGGTCATTTTCCATGAATGTGCTTCTGTTCCACAACATTTATCACTTGAGCTGGTTGCTTGGTAGTGCTGCTGAATTGATGATGGATAACACCAATACAAGAAGTTAATGAGCTTGTTTGGAGAACTAGTACTGCAACACCAACAAGAGCATTTACTACAACACAAAAGTGGAGTAATTCAATGGAGAAATTCCAAGGACCCACCAGCAACCACCACTGTGTATGTTACCTACTGCTCTTAACTAGTCCTCCTGTTTCTTGTTTTTCTTCTCTCAATTCACCATTTGAGATGGAGAGTATGCATTTAATTCTTAATTAAAACAACATAGGCATTCAATGCAATCATGGCCAGGGAAATTCTTTCCTCTTTTTTCTGACTCACATTCTCTCTTCTCTTCTCCTTTTCTTTTCTCTAACATTCTGCGGCCTCTCTCTGCTTTTTCCACTTTGAATATACTCTTCTCCTGCCCTGCAGACTAATTACTTACCTGTTATTCATGTGGTGTGGTGGATTTTTTATTACAGTTTGGAGGAAATTTGGATCAAGGGGTTTTGCAACAATGTCATGGAAATACTAGTTTCAATTTCAGCTATGGAGCACCGTATTTTAATCTAGAGGAAGAAAGCTTCACAATTCAGGAGGAACAGCAACAGCAAGAGGAACCCAACACAAATCAACAATCTTCTCTTTCACTTTCTGTCCCAATTACAAGCTTAGAAGACAAAATGCCGTTTCTGGAGATGTTAAAGAGTGTGGATTCACCTTATTATTCAGACCCATCACCAGCACCACTAAACCCCCACTTCAAGATGCTACTCACATTGCAACAGCAACATCAACATCAACAGATTCCTCATTTTAGTGGTAGCAGCAGTAGTGACCAGTCGTCTATGGATTACTACTACTCTCATCAATTGGAAGCATCCCAGCCAGTGGCATTTCAACCTCAAAGCTGTGTCACCGCCACCAAAGTGGAAAATCAAGCACATTCCTCTATCAAATCGGAAGATAACAAGGAGAATGGAGAGCAAGAGCACATGGAGCAGCTAGAACAAGATCATGCCCAGGACTACTACTTGTCTTTGCATCTTGAGAGTGCTAATAATGAGAATAACAAGACTGATAATGGAGAATTAGGCGGAGAACCCCCAAATCATTCTTCACCGGAGTCCTTGAACTGCAGACAGACTGTCTCATCCCCCACCACCACGTGCTGCTTGGCTGAAACCGAGAGCTGCATAAGCCCACATGATATGCCGCCATCAAAGACAAAATCGGCCAGTAAACAAGCATTGCCAGCTGCCCGACTAGTCACTAGCAGTACTACTGCCACCACTAGTGGTGGTGGTGGTGGACATGAGCGTGAGAAGAAAAAGAGAAAGCGAACGAGGCCCAACAAAAACAGAGAAGAAGTGGAAAGCCAAAGAATGACTCACATTGCTGTGGAACGCAACAGGAGAAGACAAATGAATGATCACCTCAACGCCCTCCGCTCCCTCATGCCTTCCTCTTTCGTTCAAAGGGTATGCGCGTTGCTGGCTCTCTGTTTACGACTTATTACGTTGAATCATCCTTTGAAATCCTCATAACTTTTCATTGAATTTTGATACATGTTGATTTGAATTTATCAATTAGGGGGACCAAGCTTCAATCATAGGAGGTGCCATAGATTTTGTGAAAGAACTGGAGCAACTGTTACATTCTCTCGAGGCTAAGAAGAGAACGAGAACTTCTTCAGAGGATGAGGATGACAATGAGAAGGTTGGTGTCGAAGAATACAAGGGGAGGAGGAGGAACAGAACCTGCGGTAATCATTCCTCATTGGCTCCATTTCTTGGGTTCTTCTCAGCGCCCCAGTATACCTCTTACTCATCATCCTTGTTTCTTAAAAATGATGCTGAGGAAGAAGATGAGAAGGAGGAGGAGGAGGTGATTAATGAGGATGAATTGAGGATAATGAGCTCTAATAACATCAAGCGCAGTAGTAATGAGCACGAGTACTACTCTTTGTCATTGTTATCGCCATCGTCTTGGTTGGGCGTGGACATTGAAGTTGTAGTGGTTCAAACACACGTGAACCTGAAAATTCTAGGACCAAGAAAGTCAGGACAATTGGTGAGAGTCATTGCTGCATTAGAACAAGATCTTAGACTTACCATCTTACACCTTAATATCACTTCTTTCGAACAATCGGTTCTCTACTCTTTCAATCTCAAGGTATTTACATTTAGTCATTGTGTTCAATGTGGTGATGTTATTCATCATTTTGCTAATTGCTAATTATGGTGTCTAAATGCAGATAGAAGATGATTGTAAGCTTGGAGGTTCAGCCGATGAGATTGCAACTGCAGTTTACCAAATTTTCAGCAGTACCAACAACCAGTTACATCTGATTAGCTAATTGACTATGTGTTATTATTACTGGTTAACTCACTCCAAAGACATGACTTGCTGCCAGGCTTTAGGAAAAAATGGAGCACATCAACAGCCACTGCTTACCAATCTTCTCGTAGGACTGCTGCTAACCAGGTGAAAGAGTAGGGGAGAAGATGGTGGAAGCTGAGCACTGCTGATACCCATGTAGGGGATGATAGGACGATTTTTTTTCTTTTTCATTTCTGAGTGTAGAAAAACAACCCAGGAAAAAAGTTGTGATGCTGCTGCTGCAGGAAAGGCAAATGTGGAGCTGTAGCCTGTAGGTTGCAGGCAGCAGGACCACCACCAGCACTGACCCTGAAAATCTTGTGACATGAGATTCTACTACTACAACACAAATCACAAAAAGGATGCCCACTCTGTTAAAGTAGTCAGTGTTGTTGACCTTATTTTCTTAAAGGTCTGGTCGTCACTCATCTGTAAATGATGATCTTTTTATCTCTTTTTCTTTCTTGACAATCTTGTTTGTTTTCTTCTTTGTCTTAACCTTCCTTTCATTGGTTTTAACAGACTTTGGGAAAATAGAAAAAATAATGAGTAAAGTAAGTTAAAGTTAGCAGCATCGGGAGATGAGATCTGTCTCTCCCTGTACTTGTACTGCCTCTGTGAATCATGGATTTTAACCTCCTAGTTTTCTGCACATACTCCATTAGAGATTTCAAACTTGGAATCTTAATACTACGAAAGGAGGGACACAGAGTAAGATTACTCAGCCATTGCACAAAGTCTTACTGCCAGACAAAAAAAAAGAAAAGAAAAAAGAACTTCTGCAGTTAACATTTTAAATGGCAGTGAAAACCTCACCGGAAAGTAAGATGTGAGGGTGCAGACTTGAGACTGGTTCAGCAGTGAAAGGGGCGTGGTTGACAACCAAATAAAGCAGAAATTCTAGATGCATATTGGCACACACTGATATCTAAAAAGAACCAGCAGGATTTAGGACTAAAGATGTTCGGTACCAGCCCACAACACATACAAAATGAGTTTAAAGTTGTAGGCAAAGTTCGACTAACAATACTGGCGGCTCAATAAATCAATCCACACATTTTAGAGATGTAACTCTGGCTTGTTCCAGGCTTAGTGATGCCTTTCCACCTGACAGTTTGCGGAGCAGTAGCAGTTAGCAAATAACACATACCTAAGTGGACGTTAATTTCATTGTAATGGATAGATAGCAAGTTCCAACTGGGCTTTAAGTCGCCTACTTTAATGAATAAAAATTTAGTTGTTGATTCAGAAAAAAGAAAAAAAGAAGTGATCAACTATTTCATAAACTAAAAGTCTCGAGTATTTCAGTTTATCATAAGAACAGCAGATTACAATAGAAACCCATATAAAACCATGGTGTACATTGTCTTGAATAGTTTTAACTACTTTAGTAAAGTCATCAATCCACACTTTAACCATGTAAAAACAGCTGGCTAACAACCAGGTAAGAAAGCAAGAACTAAAAACAGAGATCAGTAAAGAAACATGGGTTGAAACTTCGAACTATTAGTAACATACACCACCTGGAAGGAAGATTTTAACTCTAAACAAGATAACATCTAAGTTTTTTCTCTAATTCTAACATAAGTATGATCTATGACAGCGGAGGCATCATGATATCCTTTTCACAATTATAAAAAGCAACATCAACATAAGTCATTGAAGAGCGCATTTGTGTATTACCCGAGTAGAGGCTGTTCCCGTAAGATAGGGATTCCCACAAACAGATATCGTTCACATTCATGTCTTAGAATTCGCCCTCGTGGTTATCCATCATAAGTTTAGAAGGAAAACCCCTTTACCATATTAACGGACTAAAGACTGGGAACTGTCTCGATTTAAAGTGAAAAGATCAGGAAGAGCAGCGCTGGTAGAGAACTTTAACCATCCCCTTCTCTCAGTGTATCCAAATAAAGGTGGCAAAACGGACCCAACCACTATTGCTGCGAAACTTACGAGCATTACCTTCACAGAAGCGAGAGCTAAAACCACACAAATCAATATAGTTGGAGGCACACAAATTAATATAGAACCGACCGTTCCAACAGGAATTTTATAAGGTCTTGCCACTGCAGGGTACTTCATCCTTAGGCGAATAAATGCTATAAACTCCAGTATCATCCCAAAACAGTAAAGAAAGTTTTCTGCAGCTACAATCTCCTGAAAGCTCATCCAGGACAACAAAAGCACTCCTGAAGCAGAGAACAAAATACCAACTGAAGGGGTACCGTAACGTGATCTCTTGGCAAAGAACTCAGGAATAATTCCACGTTCTGCCATCCCGAGAAGTTGGAAAGAATCACTGCTCATCTCTGTTACAAAACATCCCATGTTTGATAATGCTGCAGCACCTTGTATCCAATATCTCAACCAGACTTCCCCTATGATTTTTGCAATGTCTGAAAAATATCCATCAGTCCACAAATCACGTTCAACTGGGACAGCACCCGTACCAATAAGAAGAGGGAAGAAGTATGCACAGACAACCAAGATTAGGGCATAAAACAAAGCCTTTGGAAGAGTCCTTTTTGGGTTAGCAACTTCTCCCGCCAGTGTACTGATTGAATCCCAATAATTCAAATTCCAAAATAGAGTGTTGAGATATAAACCCCAACTGACGTTATGAATATCTACCGCAAGCCAGTTGGAAGGTTCCAATTTGGGGATTGAAATAAATCCCATAACCATGAAAGGAATAATTGAGAAGACTCCTAAGAAGACAGCGAACCACCCCACAATAGTTAAACCTCTATAGTTCATGTAAGTAAAAGCTATTGTTAAAATGACAACTGCCAATGCCCTCGGCCAGCCTCCACCTAGAGCAGGGATAGCTGATTTCAAATAATCAAGAAACAGCACAGGGTACAGAGCATTATCAATAACCCCACTAAGCCATTTCATCCAACCCTGCATAAAACCCCAGTAAGGACCCAAAGCTGATGCAACCCAGGTAACATAACCTCCATTCTCTGGAAACATGGTACCCATTTCAGCAGTGATTAACGCTTCGGGGACACTCCATATGAAGGGAAAAACCAGAAAACCAACAAGTGCAAGGAGAGGGCCAGCTGCTTTAACACTGTCTTCAATACCAAATGGTCCTCCAGATACCTCATAGAAGATGAGAAAAATGAGGGGCACCATAGAAACTTTTTTGATATTATCCAAGACTGGAACCCCTCTCATATCAACTTCAGTATACTCCACATTAT
Organism: Papaver somniferum; assembly: GCF_003573695.1. Taxonomy (NCBI): domain Eukaryota; kingdom Viridiplantae; phylum Streptophyta; class Magnoliopsida; order Ranunculales; family Papaveraceae; genus Papaver; species Papaver somniferum. Next base: position 10,363,790 of record NW_020631041.1, read on the forward strand.
TGAAGCTCCCCATTTGAATTGAAGCAGCTTCCCTAGCTCCTGTGTTCCTCAATTTCTACAGTGAAAAATAAAATAAAAATCAACGATTCCATTCAATTTAATTCATAAAATGTAGAGTTACATTATACCAAAAGCAACCATGCAGGAAGGGGAAATCAATTGACATTTAACTAACCACAACAACAGGGTAGGCTGAAGCAGGTCACAAAGAAAAAAGAAATTAGGAGTAAAAGACAATTAACAATAGGGTTTATTGAATGAAGAATGATTCCCCTAATTTGGTTTCCATTGGGTAATTATTCCAGATAATTTATACAATGTTGGATGATATCTATTATCCTGAATTAGTTAAGGATTAAAAATATAGTTGCATGAAAGATGTAGGTATGGTATAGTAAAGAAAGCTAGATTCATTGATTCTGAAATGGAGTTAGATATAAATCAGGGGGAGTAAGTCACTTACCATGTAGGTTAGAAACCTATCTATTGAAGGAGCAGGAGAAGAGATATGATGAAAAATCACCTCAAAAACTGAGATGAATTTCTTCTTGAAAGTCTCCACTTTCAGAGGTTTTGTTGTTTGTCAGGAGGAGGTATGCGGTGCAATTCTCAGCATTGTTTGTTTTGTTAGGTTAAACAAGTTGAGATTCCCATAGACAAAATAATAACTGATCGAACAGAAAAGAAGAAAACGAAAGAGGAGGTTAATTTGCAGATCTGAATATGAATCACAAACTAATAGAATAGTCCTACTTGTTGCTGATGAATGATCGATTTGGGTTTTCAGAGTCAGTAATTGAATTCTAAGGTTGAAGGTTTGTTGGTTGGTGGAATTGGATTCTAATGGCAAGGAAGGAAAATCAATCTGTCATCTCGATTCCAGGGCTGGTAGTGTGACATACACGTGTGCCACTTAATCAAATGGACGGACGGAAAATATGGGTGAGACCCAGGCCAGCTGGAGTGTGCAACTCTGACTGAGAAGTAATCAACTCAACTGAACTGCAACGGTTTCTCATTTTGGTAAGATTGACTCGTACTTGATATATATATATAAAACATGTCCAATCCAAGACAGTTATGTTATGAGTTTGGGGTATTCTTTGGTAGTTGTAGTTTGATAATGGGTAATCAAGGTAAGTATTCGTCTGAGAATCATGTATACTATAGAGAGGGGAAAAATTCATGTCAAATTATATACTCAGAGTTTGTATCATTCATGGTATACTATAGAGAGGGAGGGGTATAATGGCTATAAAATCTTTAATAGCGCACGGGTTGATAGTTCATCATGTTTGGAATTGGTGGGTTTTCTTTTGGTTTCTTCTCTTTTCTTTTTTTTTCCCACTGCTTTAAGTTTCCTTCCTTTTTTTCTTTTCTGTGGAATTTCAATTTGTGGGTCTTATATGTAGTCCTGTCCTGTATAGTATAGTAGTATAATGGTGGGTGTCTAATATTGATTAAGATGTAAATATCAATTTCATATCTTGTTGATTGATGTGTATGTCTGTGATATTAATTCTGTAACCCACCACCACACCTTAATAATTCCATTAAGTGAGATTTCAATGGTTAGATTAGAAGATTTGAGTTCGTGGTTCTAGTTTTGCTTCATTGTTGTTGTTGTTGTCTTTAAAGGATTTATTGAGTGAGGAGAAAAACACCAACAAAATATAGAGCTACTCATAAATAAACCACCGAAATAAGAGAGGCAAACTAAAGATTTTTTTCTAATAGATAAAAGAGGTCGAACAACACCTCAGACTGTAAACAAAAGACGAGGGATGGTGCTGCTGAGCAGTCTACCATGAAGCCCTCGGATATTATCTACAACATTTAGTTCAGTTGTTACATTGACTTCTTGTTTGATGACTTAAATTTAAGGGAGAGATACTGCCGCATTTGTTCGGGATAATATTTGTTACAGAATATTGGTCCCAAGACATATAATAATTACAATCGATGATATATTTAGCTAGGTTACTGCTAAGTAGTTTTCCCTATCATTTGGTGTGTTCCAAGTGCCAATTTCAAAGACTTCGTTTCCATCATAGGCTAGAGAGAAGCGATCTCCTATCTTCTCAGCGTACATACTCCTGACCAGCTTTATTATTTGGCATGAATTGGATTCAAAATCCATTCTGCTTCCTAACGACACTGCCCAGTTGTATGCTTCCAGGGCCGCCCTTTGCTTTACTTCATCGATTGAGATTTGCCTAAGCACTGCTCCTCTTGCTCCCCTGCAATTTCCTGTATGATCAAAAAGGATTAACCCCATTCCATGTTTCCCTGAATTAGGGTGTAGGAAAGTTGCCACATTGATTTTCAGGGTAAAGAGAATTGGTTGTTTTCTTGTTAGCCTGAATTCAATGATTTGATTTTCAGCTTCCTCTTTCGAGTATAACACATTCATGATATTTATTTTTTTCCTATCATTGACATCTTTCTGATTGTTTATGTAGTGGATAATATCTTTAGCAATCCTGCTAGCATTTGGTTTTTTCTTTTCGAAAGTCAGATTGCATCTAGCTTTCCAAATATGCCATATAACAGTAATACACATCTCCGCCCATTCCATGGACTTGCATTGTATCTTTTATTATTTAGGAGGTTTGATAGCCATTCATGGAAGTCATCTCTATTATTGAAAACTTCATTTGGTTCCAAATGTAGTTCTCTCCACACCTGATGAGCTAGAGGACAGTGGATGAACAAATGAGAGACTGACTCCTCTTGACAGTTACAGATTTTGAACATTTTGTCAATGTAATGCAAGTGTCTACCCATTCTTTCTCCTAGGAAGGATAGAATGGGCTGCTTTCCATAAAAAAACTTTGATAGAAGGGGAGACAGCTAGTTGACAAATAGCAATCCAGTTTTTTGTTTCAAAACCATTTTGATCATTTTGTGCTAGCTTCTTGTAGAGAAATTTCACCGTGAAAGTTCCGTCCTTTGTCAATGGCCATGTGACTTTATCATCATGTCCTAGATTTATATTTGTTTGCAGAATTTTTCTAGCAATGGGATCAATGAAGATGTTGCAGATAAGAGTTCTGTCCCATTGTTGATGTTCATTAATAAGGTCAACAACCTTTTCAATATTTGGAGGGCAGGTGTTGGGTTTACAGATTAGAAAATCTAAACCTGTGACCCAACTATCCTTCCAAATATTAATTTTGTTACCATTACCTACTTGCCATTTTCCAAATTTTTGGATATTTGCTATGCCAGCCAATATTCCTTTCCAAACCCAAGAATCCTTTTGTTCGGGGATAGTCGGCATATGCATAATGTAAGTTTTTTCAAAATACTTGGCATGCATGACTTGAGTACCCAAAGTATCCGGTTGTTGTAGCATTCTCCAACCCATTTTGGAGATGATAGTACTACTAAACTTTTCCAAGTTTACAAAGCCTAGCCCCCCTCTTCTAACGGAATGCAAGTTCCAGACCAAGATTTCAAGTAGACTCCTTTTGGTTTTCCATCTTCTTTACCCCAAAAAAAGTCCCTTTGAATTTTATTCATCTCATTTGTTATAGCTTTTGGTACTTTAAAATTACTCATCTGATAATTAGCCATGGTGGAAGTGACGTGTTTAATCAAGACCATCTTCCCAGCTGGGTTGATAGTTTTGTTGTTCCACCCCTCCATCCTGTGCTTTATTAGATCAATCACAGGGTGAAAGTCTTTTACTTTAGACTTATTTGTGAAAAGCGGGGATCCCAGGTACTTATACTTAAGGGATATAGGACTGACTTTCAGAAGCCCTGTTATGTTCAACTTCTTATCAGGGGAAGTGTTGTTACTGTAGAAGACACCTGACTTAGCTAGATTGATCATTTACCCTGAACAAGAGCTGAAACTAGCTATGATATCAAGGATGTTTTCAGCCTCAATAGTGTTTGCTTTGCATAAAATGATGCAATCCTCAGCAAATAAGAAATGGCTTATCGGTGTGGCTTTTTTCACAATCTTTATCCCGTGGATTTTTCCTTCAATCTCAGCCTGCATAAGAGTTCTTGAAAACACCTCCACACAGAGAATGAATAGGTAGGGGGATAAAGGATCCCCTTGCCCGATCCCTCTTGTTGGTTTGAAAGTATCACAGGGAACTCCATTCAGCAATATGGCTAGACTAGTGGTAAAGATGCATTGGTTTATAATATGACGCCACTTCTTTGGGAAACCCATTTTTTCAGGGACAACTAACATAAATGGCCATTATACTCTGTCAAAAGCCTTGGACATGTCGATTTTCAACCCCATCCATTCTTGTAGGCCTCTCCTAGTTCTCATGTTATGGATAATCTCATGAGCAACCATAGTGTTATCATTTATCTGCCTTCCTGGGATGAAGGAAGATTGATAAGGGGAGATAATTTTACTTAGCAATGGTTTCATTCTTTGGGATAAGATTTTCGATATGAGTTTATAAGTGGTGTTGCATAAAGAAATTGGTCTGAAGTCCCCTGGGGAGGAAGGAAATTGAACCTTTGGGATGAGAGATACGAATGTTGCATTCATTTCCTTAAACATATAGCCAGATCAAAAAAATTTTAAACCAATTTTGTTAGGTCTTCTCCAATGGTTTCCCAATTATCTTGGAAAAAGTTTGGAGGGAAGCCATTTGGACCAGGGGCTTTATTGCCTTCCATTGCAAACAAAGTTGCTTTTGTTTCAGTATCCTTAGGGGTTTCAATGAGAATTTCATTTTCTCTCTCAGTTATGGAGGAAGGGATGAGATTTAGCATATCCATGTTTAGAACAGGATTATTGGTGGAAGCTATGATTTTGAAATGGTCTGTGAGACAATTTGAAATATCACTTCTTTCTTCCAACCAATTTCCATGTTGATCTTTCATGGATTCAATTCTATTTCTTCTGTATCTTGTCCTAGCAGCATTGTGGAAGAAGGAGGTATTTCTATCCCCCAGGTGTATGATGTTATTTCTGCTCTTTGTTTTCCAGTAATTTTCCTCAATGTCCTTCCATCTATTAAGAGAGGATTCAAGTCTCTTTAAAGTAGTATGTCATCTATTGTTCTTGCTGGCCAGAACGTCTATCTCCTTTTTAATCCTTGATATATGTTGTGTTGGATGTTACCAAAAGTGTTTTTGTTCCATCTGTATAGGGAGAATTTAACATTTTTAGCAAAAGAAAAACTCACAGATCCCTGTTGAGAAGCTCTCCAGGAGTCCATAATTAATCTCTTGCAATCTGGGTGTTCCATCCAACCCCTAAAATATTTGAAGGGATAGGCACCATCCTTCCAATCAGGGTTAGTTTTGAGAATGATTGGACCATAATCTGACCCTATAGCAATGAGATGATGAACTGTGGATTTTGGTAAAAGATCAATCCATTTTTCATTGCTTAGGGCTCTATTCAATCTTTCCTCCACCCTAGAGTTATCAGTTCTTTGATTGCTCCAAGTATAGGGATACCCTTTGAACCCCAGGTCTTGTAAGTTCATGTCAGATACTTTGTCTTTGAAGATGGTTGCTTCACCATTGTCAAAGATTCTACTTCCTTTTTTTTTCCTCTCTATTGAGGACTACATTTAAATCACCCATAACAAGCCAAGGGATGTTGATAGTTTCAGCTATTTTAACTAACATATCCCAAGAAGAGTGTTTTTCAACAGGGTATGGGCTAGCATTTATTTGGTTACAAGCTGAGCTTTCAATATTAATAGAGAGGTTATGTTTCAAATCATTGCCATACCCCCTGCTTGACATCTAGGTGGTACAAGGTAGTAATTGTGAACATTCATAGACTTCAGAATTTTATGCATGTTCCTATTTTGTTGTTTGGTTTCTATTAAGCATAATATATCTGGATTTTCCTTGTTAAGAATTTCCAGGAGATAATTTTGAGTATTTTTTGTCCTAAACCTTGGCAATTCCAGGTTATCACCACAATGCATTCCCAAAAGTATGATACTATATGGTACTCCTTTTTCTTAGAACTAGGATATAACATGCTTATTTTAGAGCTAATTTTCTGTGTGTGATATTTCATTGTGCCAAGTTGGGATTTAGATATGAAGTTGCAATAGTTTAGGATTACCTTTTGAGGTTTCCCAGTCCATGCTTCTCCTGATCCATTTCCTTCTTCCTTTTCTTCTACAAAGACTCTCTTTTTCTTAGAATTCCCTGGATTTTGGACTCTATCCTCCTGGTGTGCTGCTTCAAGCTTTTGTAGGATATTTGCTGGCCTTTGTTGTCTTGTCCAGGATTTGGATGGGCTATTTGCATTATTTGGCTGAGGAAAAGTGTTCTCAAAACCAGGTGGAATTGTTGGTGGGGACTTTTCGTTGCCGTTTACCAACTTTGCTCTAGCAACATTTTTGATTGAAGGAGATTTTGTATTTTTCCCACTAAGCTTTTCTTTTTTGCACCCAACAGAGACTCCTCCTCCTAGAGAGAAGGTTTTTTCCTTGTCCCATTCCATCAAATTTCCTTTGAAAGGAATGTTAATGAATGGGTCAGAGAGATCAACCGGCTTTAGGTTGTGAAGGAAATCTTCCTCCGAAAGAGCATTGTTATTGACCTCCCCCTCTTCTCCTCCTGATTCAACAATCTGTGTTTCCTTATCATAGAATCCCACTATTCTCTTTGCATTTGGAATATCATTGTTAGTAACTTGCACTGTGATCAGGTGAGAATGCTATATCTTTGCCGTTTGAAAGTCCTCGTAAAGATCCTAATAAACTAAAGATCCTAATAAGCTTTTTGTCCGTGCCTCTTGTAATAAGAAACATGTGTTTTTTTTTTGTTCTTTTGATCCATTTTATTTTTCCCAACTTGGGCTTTGAGACATTTTTCTTTTCACATTTTTTTTCGTTGGAAAATTTTGACAACATGTAGATGGTGTTTGGTGAATTCTGTATATCATGGTCATATACTATGGTGTGTTGACTTCGGCATGCCACAACAGTGTGGATAGTGGCTAGGGCAATGGTTCTTTCTTTTTTGTTTTTCTCATAGCTAGCTAGGAGAATGTTTTTTGATCTTAATATTTTGCGTTTTTAATACATGAGACAATTTTTCGTAATTAAATTAGTACTAATACACGTAGAAAAATGTACATCAAGATGTTACGAATGCATTATAAATTTTTTATTTTAAAATACTTTATGGGGGAATGAATACTGATGTTTATATTTCATTTCACCAGCATGAGTTTTTAACGGTTTGTGAGAATTTTTCTCCAGAGGCTAGTTGATGTTAAACCCTGATGTTATGCTGAAAAGGGGTTTATTTGTTATTGAAACTTTTAAAGAACTATAATTTTCTGTGTTTTAGTTTTAAAAAAGGGACAATTTATTCTCCCGTTAGGCAACAAATTTTTTGACTAAAAAAATTCAATCTCAAAAAAAATTTGACACAGAAAATTAAAAATTAAAATGGTAAAAATAGGATTTTCTACTGTCGAGATTACTCCAAAAGGCATGTGGATAAAATCCGATCGTATACCTATAACTACACTATTGCCCACGCTCCGATCCCACTTCTACCCCACTTTTTCTTAAACCGCTTCCCATTCTCCGATTCTTCTAAATTCTTAAACCGCTTTCCATTCTCCGAATCTTCTAAAAATCTTGTTTCTAACGTGGTGAACAAATTTTTTCTCGTTGTTGATTGCAGTCATGCCTCATTTTCTCTTTATACAATTTAGTATTAAAAACACATTGTATTATCAAATTAAATTTGGTAAGCATTTTTCGATTTGTGTTTGATCTAGCTCGATAGAATTGGTCTGTCAGTTATTATAAGGAATATTTTTCTAGCAATGGTATATACAAATGTTATACAAACTCAATACACAGATTGAACATAATGACTACTGTATTTGTCGAAGAAGATGGAGAAGTTCCTCAACCAATATTACTCCTATGACAACAACTACAGTATAACGACCATAGGAATGAAGCTACCCAATCACTACTGTTGCAACAACCACAACAACACACCAGTGTTGTGTTTTTAATACATGAGACAATCTTTCGTGATTAAATTAGTATTAATAAATATAATAAAATATACATTAGTACGTTATGAATGCATCATCAATATTTTATCATGCTTTTCTTTGAGAATACTTTTTGTACTGCTTAACTAATAACATTTATACAACTATAAAGAAATTTCGTATCATGAACATCGACGAATTCAAGATTTCAACGGAGGAGGAACAAACAAAAAAATACACCACAAAGAAAAGATCTATCATTTTTTTCATTGCACATAAAACATTGTATTACGATGCCTAATAGTGTTTGATTTCTTGTATGCTAAATCTACCTCATGGTACAATTAGTATACAAATAGACTCAAATTCAGACAGTTACGCGAAAACTTAAAAAGTATAATGGTTAATCATATTTGCAAATTTAAGAACTAATAAATCTCAGCGTTCCACTGATCAAAACCTTTTTAAAACCCTAAAACCAAGATCAAATTTAAGACACATACAACTAATTTATTGAGGTATTTTTACCAAACGGAAGTAGAGCAATACTCCGTTATTTTTTCTTCTTTTCTTTTTACAGAAAAAATAGAAATCTAAGGAATAAGAATATCCATACGAATGAGTAGAAAAGGTGTTCAAGACAAAGTAACAAATTTGAAGATTAATACGAATACCCAAAGTTGTTTAGCAATAACAGAATCATGAATTGAAACATCAACTCCGTTCCCAACCATTTGAGGTTCTTCAAATAAACCCGAAGATTAATTGACCTGGTTGTTTTTCATATATTTACCGAATTTAGTTTGTAAGAGAAATCAAGTGCACCTTCTACCTCTCTATTACATTTATGATCACAAATCCTTCCTATCTTCCATAAAAATTGATCTAGCACGAGGGGTGATTCTTAAGAAAATGAAAAGAGGTAACAGGTTTTGTGATTTATGGTGTGATTCTCCAGAATCTAAACAGTTCAAGAAAAACTTTCTAGAATCAAAATTTAAGAACTATGATCATCGAGATTATTATGGGATGCCATGTTATGAAGATGCATCATCGTCATCTTCTTCTTCTACCCTTTATTATAGTCCCTATGCTTCTCCTTCTTTATCTGCTGCTGGCTCGGCTTCCGCTTCGGCTTCTCTTCCTTTTCCTCTTCCTTTCCCAGAGAAGGTAATCATTCATTCATGCTACTACTGTAAGTAAGTAAATGCAGTATGATAGACCCATTTTGTTTTTAAGATTTAGGCCTTATTGTTGTGTGGCCCAACAAAATGTAAAAAAGTAGTAATAGAAGAATGAATTGATTCAGATTCGAGTCAGACTAGAAAAAAATAAAAATGAGGCGACTTCAGGAAACAAAACCCTAGCTTTACTTCATTTGTTTCGTTTCAATTTAGGGTTTCAATTCAGGGTTTCAACTTAATCTCCGTTTAATTATATTTTTCTTTATATTCATATGATTCTCTGTTCTAGTGGAATCATGGCCAATTTACCATATGACTTTCCTTGAAAAATGCCTAATCACAGTAGTGGTATTTGGTTGTTTTGTTGCACTGATAGTATGATTTACTTGTTGCTCATTTTGTTGCGTTTTGCTTTTGTTTGCGATGCTGCGCTTTGCTTATTGCTGGCTTTTATGCGCACATGAGTATATTTTTTTGTATATGATGCACTTTGCTTATTGCTATCTTATGTGTTGTGTTTTTAGTACATGAGACAATCTTTCGTAATTAAATTAGTATTAATAAACATAATAAAATATACATTAGGATGTTATGAATGCATCATCAATATTTTATCATGCTTTTCTTTGAGAATACTTTTTGTAGTGCTTAACTAATAACATTTATAAAACTATAAAGAAATTTAGTTTCATGAACATCGACAAATTCAAGATTTCAACGGAGGAGGAATAAACAAAAAAATACACCACAACGAAAAGATCTATCATTTTTTTCACTGCACATAAAACATTGTATTACAATGCCTAATAGTGTTTGATCTCTTGTATGTTAAATCTACCTCATGGTACGATTAGTATACAAATAGACTCAAGTTCAGACAGTTACGCGAAAACTTAAAAACTTCTTTAAAACCCAAAAACCAAGATCAAATTTAAGACATATACAACTAGTTTATTGAGGTGTTTTTATCAAGCGGAAGTAGAGCAATACTCCGTTATTTTTTCTTCTTTTATTTTTACAGAAACAATAGAAATCTAAGGAATAAGAATATCCATAAGAATAAGTAGAAAAGGTGTTCAAGACAAAGTAACAAATTTGAAGATTAATACGAATACCCAAGTCGTTTAGCAGTAACAGAGTCATGAATTGAAACATCAACTCCGTTCCAAGCCATTTGAGGTTCTTCAAATAAACCCGTTCCCAGCCATTTGAGATTCTCTTACAAACTAACTTTGGTATTTCCTTATCACCAGCCATTTTAATGTAATAGAGAGGTAGATGGTGCACTTCATAAATCAAGAAAAAATTAGCCATTAACAAAAATAGCTGGTTTAGGAGTCTATAAGTTTACTTCATAATGATCCATTTTTGTTTTCTAGTGTATGTTTAATCTCAAATTAGACAAAATTATTAAGGGTCATGGTGAAAGATTATTTAGGCTGATTTGGGTTACTCATTTTGGACTATCGAGTGTTAGTTCTTGGATCACAAGGTAGATTTTCGGTTACGAAAAAAAAACATGTACAAGTTTGGGTTGCTGTGCTTAAATCATAGTATACATATTTTGAGCCTAACTTAAAGTTACGGGGCAGATTTTTTCAAGGGCCAAATTGTGCTCACATCCAAAAGTATGGGTGACACGACAAGAATTTTGAGCGGCATGAATTTTGAGGGATGATTATCATCTTGGATAAGTAATTTTGTGTCACGAGAATAAAAATTCTAGATAACATTATAGAGTTTTCGGTCTGTAAACACCCTTAAATTATCATAGGGTAATGAGGAGACTAATCCCAATACACAATACAATTATCTGGAGAACTCTATCTCTTTCTGGGAGAATTCCCTGCTTTTATAGGCAAAGCCTGTCATGTCAATACCGTACCCTAATATATTTTATAGTAAGACTTCTATTATTAACCGTATACATGTATTATTACAGTTGGGGTTATTTAGGCACCCACTGGTTATCTTCTTTGGGGCACCCCACCTTTGGGGTAGCCCACTCGTGTTGTATCATCGCCCATAGTGACCCCCCCCCCCCCCCCCCCCCCCCCCCCCCCCCGACGACTTTACTAATGGTGGCTTTGGTTGTAGTCAGGGCTTCGTCAATGGTGGCTTCAGCCAATACCCGAAGTCCCCATTCGTGTCTTCGGATTTGGTCAAATTCATGTGTTTACATTAGCCCCTGACTGTTTTGTCGAGGCTTGTATACTTGCCAATCAGTCATAACTTGTATTCGGGATGCATCCTCCGATTGTCCTTCCTTCTATGGAGCCCCCCGTAGATTGCAACCCCGGGTCTTTCCGTTTGTCTTCCTCGAAGCCCCCTGTCATTCATGATCTCGGTTTTGGGAATTTTACCTTGAAAGTTCATTGTCTCGACATTTCCCTTTCCTTTGTTTCTTTTAACTAGAAAACCACACTTTATAGCAGCGTCCTCTGCTCTCCACGTGTCTCTCTTCCATTGGTCTTAAACCTTTTCATTGCTTGCTTCGAGGATCCCTTTTGTTTTAGTATCAATACCCGTCTTGGTAATTGTCTTGATGTCTCCACTATTTTACTTTTCTTCAATTTCTCTATCTTCCTTCGACACTCTTGTGATTAGAATGGCGTGTCATGGAGAAGGTCACTTAGTGTTTCTGGGGTCGATACCTGGTTTAGTGATCAGAGAAGAATCTGCGAAGGAAGCTCGTCGTTTATCGTTGGTTCGGGAAGAGGTGGACTGTTTAGTGACTCATCGTTGGGCGATGCATGCCCGTCTTTGGGCTGAGTGGGTAGAGCAATCGAAAACACATGAAATGGCTCTTCAGGCGAAAGTTTCTCCAGAAGCACTGGGACGTACTTATCAGCTCCTACTGGATATGAATGCCGAATATGTAAAGGCGCGTCGTTCATTAGATGAAGCTCGTGCTTTCCTAATAGAAGTGGATCAAGCCATTGCCAGACATCGTGCATCTTAGTCCAATGTCTTTCCTTTTAGTTTTTGCGTTCGGGTGGGTGGCAGTTAAACCCATTAATGAATGTAATTAATTACCCTTTTTATAAAAGGAGCTTAATTATCTCTTAATCTTAATCCACTTTCTTTCATTCTCTCTTGCAATGTCTCGTGTCCGTCTGGTTCTGGAGATAGTTCGTTTTGAACACCTCTCTGGGGTTCTCCCTATTGGTTTTAATCAACTCACATCTTGCCATGATAATTGGGATGCTCTTATAGCAAACTCGAACGTTTGATGGATGAAGCTCGGGATGAAGGTCTCTTGCTGCCTCCTCTATTCTTTGTGTATTACCGTTATTATCAGAGGCAACGTTTGATAACATTCTTCCGAATACTTTCGGCGCTTCATGGTAAGGACACAGTTAGTATTGCTTTGGCATGAGCTCGGTAGGAGCTCCGCTTGCTACCTTGATAGTCTTGTTTTCAGATTTTATTTCCTTATGTCAGATGTAAGACTATGACTAGTTTCATTGTCATTTTATGTTTTACTTTACTGTTAGTATTATGAATGCAGTTGTTTGGATTTCGTGTTTTCTTATTATGTTGTGTGAGGTTCCCCCCCCCCTCCCTTTTTTTTTTCTCTTGATGTCGAAATGTGGTTGTGTTGGTTCCTCGGGGGGTTTCCGGGGTAGGATATGATTATCGGTTTTGTTTATGTTCAAATGTGTGTGGGTGAAATTGATGATGACATGCTAAATGGGTTTCCCCCTACGGGAAAGTTTCGAAAGGTTACGTTGTGCCCGAAGTGACTTTGCGAAAAAAGGGTAGTTCCTTTTATGAGTTTGGATTATGTGAGACAAGCCCTCCTCCGGCATATCTAGGGGTTTTAGTCCCAGTGCCTTTTCTGTAAAGTTTGTCTCGGATATGTGGTTGCATCAATTTTATTGATGAGTTAGACTGTGCTGAAGTATAAGAAGACTTAGATTAACAGAAGTAGCATTGTTTTATTCAAAACAAAAGGAAGCAGTGGGTGTTGCCCTTTCAACGGACATTTTAAATAAGATTCATTCAAGCATGAAATTTATTCAACCAAGTTCCATTAATTTTGAGTTTCATTTGCCTTTGATCTTGGTGCTATCGGCATGCTCCAGCTTATAGTATCCAGACCCCCCAACTTTGTGGATTCGAAAGGGCCCTTCCCAGTTCGGGGCGAATTTTCCAGCGCTGCCTTCCCTTTGGACATACGGGGCTATAGGGAGTACTAGTTCCCCCTTTTCTAAATGCCTTTCTTTGACATGTTGATTATAAAATCTTGCTTGGCGATCAAGATATTGCTGAGACCTTCTTTCGGCAATGTCTCGGCGCTCATCTATCATGTCCAATGATAGGATGCGTTGACCGTCGAGGTCGACCCCACTTGCTGACAGTATTCTTGCTAAAGCTATGATTACTTCCGCGGATATAATAGCATCGTCGCCATATACCAGACTGTATGGTGAGGATCCTGTTGATGTTCGTTTAACGATTCGATATGCCATTAGTGCAAGCGGGAGTTCTTCGTGCCAGACCTTTTTATTGTCGTAGAGACTTCTGCTCAAGATCCCGAGTAATATCTTGTTTGTGGACTCTGCCTGTCCATTTACCTGTGGGTAATAGGGAGTTGAAACCTTGTGTCTGATTCGGAAAGCTTCTAGGAGTTTCTTCATATAGCGCCCCCAAAGATAGCAGCTGACTAATCCAAGAGATTAACTAAATAAGGAGGCACTAAGAATCTAAATCATTTAGTGAAACATTCAATTAAAAAAATCTGCGACAAAACTTAACCCAAAACTATCCCCGCTCAGAAATATATATACAAGAACTTCTCTCAAATGATACATATACAATAGTCATTTTGTTTGCAAATAGAATAAACAACATAATAAACATAGCAAAAGTTAACTAATTAACGGAGACAGCTCCTCGAAGATTTCGCTGCGCAACTCTGATCTGTCTCTGAAACTGAAAATGGGAATGGGTGAGCACATCATCCCTAGAAGGGGTGCTCAGCAGGAATAACATTTAACTTTAAAGAAATCAAGAGCAAGATTTGGAAAACAATACATGTTTTCACAAACATTAAAGTGACTAAGTCACTGGAAATGCACAAACAATGTATATGGACAAACTCTTTCTTCAAAAATATATACTAGTGATGCCGGGTTTTTCCACACCTACATAGCTATATTGATGCCGGGTTGTTCCACACCTAATATGCATAAAAGATGAATTCATGTAGATATAAATGAAGGAGCGTATCCTATATACCAGACGTGGAAATTCTCATTTCCCATAACAATTCATATTGACAACAAAACATTACAGGTCCTTTCCAATTCATGGAAAGATTCAAAGAATCAACAGAACAATCATAATACAAACTAAACAATGCATGAAATGCACAAACTGACGATGCATGATTTTTTTAAACATAAACTTTTGTAAAAGAAACAATGGTTTCAAAAGAGTTAAAAGTATTCCCACCTCTTTTGATGAAAAGCCGCGCCTACCTCGAGATCACTCGAGATCCACGATCCACTGGTCGTCCTTTGAATCGATTGTTGTTAATAGAGTCTAATTGTTAATTACACAAGAAGTCTAAGAATCTACCAACAATGACGCATACAAGAATCATACAAGTCTAACTAATGGTTCTAAGCCTAATTATGATTCTAAACCTTTTAATTATCTATCTTTAACACATATGAAGGTTTACTAATTCAATTAGGTTGATTCTCTAGTCCATTAAGTAAGTCTTATGAAAATCCACAACTTTGTAGAAGGAAACAAATGCTAATTCAGACCATAAGCGGTCCAATTCATGTTCAAAAGGGAAAACTGGCTATAAGCCCAAGTTCACTAAACATGCCCATTAAGTTAAGGCCCAGTCCAATCGGATCTACTAACGGTTACTAACTGTCAATCTAACAGTCAACAGGTCTCAAACAGTCAATGTATAAGGTCAGGTTAACAATCAAGGTCAAAGTCAAATAGTCAAAGGAACCAACTCAGTCAAGGTTCACTGAGTCAGTACTATGTCAGCTAAACCAAAATGAGTCAGCTATATTGACTGGAATGTCTACCATGTCTAAGTTCAAGAACATTTACAGGAAACACAGCTAACATGATTCTAATCATTCTAACATGATTCTAAAGTTCAATACAACAATAACACATAAAGTTTAAGTTAAACTTCAGAATTTGATTACAATTGTAAGCTTAGCCTACCTGCAAATGCAGTAGCTGCAATATCCAAATCATCTTAACTCAAAACTCAACTGTCACTGCATTATCTTCACCTCATAAACATATCTTCCTAATTCTTGCAATTTTCTCTAAGACTTGTTACACAACCATTAAAAGTAACAATATTTTCGATTCCAACTCATATAGTACCACACACCCAAGCTCCAACAGAAACAGAACTATGACATTCATAAACCACCTCCATTCCATTTACATCTCACATTCCATTTCCCCCTACAACATCCTAAACATTCATTTAAACTAAGATCAACTTTATCACTGTTTATACCTCAGTTCACTTGCACCTGCAACATAATAACTCCACATCTTCTATTCAGCTCATATCACCACCACCATAGTCTCCTCCATGTCCTGTGTACACTACTTGCAACATCAAACTTCATCTACATCTAAAGGTGCACATGAACCGAGCAGGACCGACGGACCGTCCCGGAACCGGTGGAACCGTACCTGTTTTTGTACCGAACCGAGGAAGGGTTTATAGGTACCGGTCCAAAAAATAAGAACCGGGGCTAAGCAGGTAAAGGTACACAGTCCTGCCCTAGTCCCGTACCGTCCCGTACCGAATGTACAGAAGAATTATAACCATTGGATTTATGGGTAGTAGACTAATGATAGCCATTAGATTTAGGGGTGGTATATATAGAAAAACTTGCCTAGGGTTTCTCATTTTCTTCTCTCTTTCTTTTACGTCCATTAGAGTTACAGGGAAGTTTTCGTCTCTTCTCCATGTTGAAATCCAATCTCGACTATCTTTTGTACGTTAGCTGAAGAATACTGCATTTCAGGTCCATAAAATCCTTTTCGAGCTAGTTCTGGTGCGGAAGGAAAAACCGAAGGAAAAGAATGGAATCAGTTATATGCCAATGAAACACATTGAGCTTGTTGGCACTCATAGCTCCAATCGTCCGTATGATATCATCAACTCCATAGTAGTTTCGTTTTTGGATGTATCAAGCATAACACCTCTATGGACAAATATCGTCCAATCAGAAATGTAGAAACCAGTTCCAACTAGTAACGGGTAAGCCCAAACAAGTATCCAAAATATTTCTAATCCTCTCATCGCACCCCATACGGTAGCTGCTGTTAGATTTGCTGAGCCTATGGTGGGGATGGTTAGCTGTATGATTCATCTACACCGTGTTGTAACGGGATATTGAGATCCGTTACACTTACAGTTAGGATCTCTAAAGATGGTAAGGATGTGATGTTAACTGCGGGTGCGATGATTGGACTGTAACGTTCAGACATGATTAAGGTGAGGTAACGCTGGATAGCAACAGAGAGATGTTTGTCATCTGGAGAGATAATTTATCTGGAACCGAGATTAGTACCGGAACCGTACCTGGTACACTACTGGTCCCGAATAGTACCGGAACCGAGGTACAGGGTACAGGTACCGGTCTAAAAAATAGGAACCGAGGCTAGGGAGGTGCAGGTACTCGGTTTCGGCAAGAACCGAGCCGAACCGTACCGTGTGCACCCTTATCTACATCATTCCCTTTATACTTTATAACTCCACCTGCAATGGTTGCATTTCACCACCAACACACTTGTAACTTCAACTACCTAAACAACACCACAGTCTTCAGCAACACCATAACACTCACAACATCACTTCCAACTTCATCATCTTCAATTCATTCATTTTAATTTCAAATCCACATAATTTTCAATAACCTAACTACCATTTCAGAACCACCAATACAACTTAATCTGTAGCAGCAACACAAAAGTACAGTTAGGCTCAACTCCTTCATCTATTCCCTGTATTCACAATTCACTCCATTCAGTTAACTCATTACATCTTCTTCATCTACAATTCTTAACTCATCTAAATCATTCCCTTTATACTTTATAATTCCACCTGCAATGGTTGCAGTTCACCACCAACACACTTGTAACTTCAACTACATAAACAACACTACAGTCTTCAGCAATACCATAACACTCACAACATCACTTCCACCTTCATCATCTTCAATTCATTCATTTTAATTTCAAATCCACATAATTTTCAATAACCTAACAACCATTTCAGAACCACCAATACAACTTCAATCTATAGCAGCAACAAAAGAGTACAGTTTGGCTCAACTCCTTCATCTATTTTATGTATTCAAATTCACTCCATTTAGTTAAATCATTACATCTTCTTCATCTACAATTCTTAACTCTGGAACCCTAATATTCACATGCAATCACCTATTCTTCAATTCCAGACAAAACCCAAATCAAATTCATCAACTCTTAACCAAATTCATATAAATCAGGTCTAAATCAATTAAATCCTAAATTACCTGATTGGGGAAGAACATCATTCTCGGCTTCAAATTCAACCTTAACTCTTGATTTGTGACAAACCCATCTTCAATAAATCCTCTGAAACTTCAATTTCAGATACCCTAAGCAACTTATTAATTTGGGGAATAATAGAACATGAACCCTAACTGTGAAATTAAAACCACTCATCAATCCTAAGTTCTGATTCGTGTCGAACCCATCTCAAATTAAACTCCTAGAACACTAATTCCATCTCTTAATTCTTCTCTGAGCTTTACGTAGAAACCCTAGCTTCTAAATTCACTTCTTTCTTTGAGTCTGAATCAACCATGGACAGTAACACCATTACTAACAACTACAGCATGATCTTCGCCACTTTCTGCCGATCACATAACTTCAATCTCAACTCGCAGATGAAGAAGAACGAACGAGAAGAAGAAAAAAAGAGGAGAAGAAGAAAAATGAAGAAAGAGAAAGAGGAAGATTGAATGAACTTATCTGCTCGACGGGTTCTGATATGGTCCAAGGAAAATGATAAATACTACCCACCCAAATGATATGGGGAGCCATGTCGATTATGAAAAGACTATTTTGTCCTTCATACTTATCTAATGATTACTTCCTCGTTCGGTATCCGATTGACGCGTTCGGTATCCGATTGACGCGTTCTAATGGTCCATTCCGCATGACTTTTCGAGACCTATTCAACGGTGCTAGTTTCGTATCTAGGTCGTTGTTAGATTAATTCATATTAATTAAAATTCATGTTAAACTAATCGAGTTATTATCGGCTAATTCGTCACTTGACTGGTCTACTAGCATTGACGAGCTTGAGGGTCCTTACACTTCACATTGCTATTGACAAAGGGTGTACCATTGTCGGAGATGATGTACATGGGAATTCCAAAACGGCATATGATGTGTTCTTTGATAAAGGTCGAGATCACCTCTCTGGTGGTTTCTTTCAGTGGTATGGCTTCCACCCACTTGGTAATTTTTTTTGTAGCAGTAATAATGTATTCGTGTTGCTTAGACGACTTCGGGGTAATTAGTCCGATGATGTCCAATCCCCAGCTGTGGAAAGGCCATGGATTAGAGGTGTCTTGGAGCATATTGTGTGCTGCGTGGAACAGGTTCCCATGGATTTGATATTGCTCGCATTTTTGCACGTAATCTATGATGTCGCTTTTCATTGTTGGCCAATAGTATCCCGTGTCATGTATCTGGATGAAAAGTCTTTCTTTGCCTCGGTGTTCTCCGTCATGGATTACTTCCATTATACGAGTAGCATTTTCCTTATCGACACACTTTAGCATTTTTTGGTTGAAACTTCTTCGGAAAAGTTCCCCATTGATGATGAGGAATTTTCTAGCCCCTTTTTCTAGCCTTCTAGCTGCTTTCCTATCATCTGGTAAAGTTCCTTCTGTCAAGTAGTCGATGTAGGGAGTTCGCCAATCTTCTTCGTTAAGTGTGAAAGCTTCCTCGTGTAGTGGAGCTCCTTGACAAACTTCACATTTGTCTTGCAAATCTTGAGCCTGCCGCATCATATCTTGCCAGTGGAAGACGGCTCGTTGGATCTTTCTTTGCAGGGGTATTCCGAGTACGAGACCACAAGTGCGTTCATGGATTCTATGTAGTAATCTTTTTGCTTTTTCGGTTCCAACACATCTGCATAAGATTCCTCCTGTGGGGATAAAATATAAACTTCCATCGATGATCTTATATTTGCACAATGTTTTCCATGGTAGTTGGCGTTCTTCAGGTTGTTGCTTGAGATCCTTAAGAACTGGGCGTCGCCAATCATTTTCATTCTCGAAGATGACATCTTCGAACCAAGTTGATGGTAATGCATTTTTAGTTACTATGATAGTTTTCTCGACTAAATTTAACATTTATAAGCTGGACGCTAGTGTGGCTAACACGTCAGCATGTCTGTTGGATGTTCTGCCTGTGTGGGCGAGTGATACATTGTCGAATTCGCCAATTAACCGCTGAGCTTTGTATCTGTATGAAGCTAAGGTTGGTTCTTTGACACTGAACTCCCCTAACATTTGTTGAATCAACAAGTGAGAGTCTCCCTTGACTTCAATGCTCTTTGCCCCATATTCCCTGGCGATTTTCAGTCCTAAGAGGAAAGCTTCATACTCGGCGGAATTATTTGTGCAAGGGAAATCAAGCTTGAATGCTTTCAATATTAGTTCATCAGTAGGGGTGACTAGTACTACCCCTGCCCTTCCATTGGTTCCGTGGGACGAGCCATCGAAGTATAGTGACCACGGCTTCGCTTCTTCTGCCATTGTTATTTCCCCCGGGATATCTTCGTGGAGTGGGGTCATTTCGCACCTGGGAAAGCTGCTAATAAATCCTCAATAGCTTGACCCTGGATTCCCTTAGGTTTTGCCGGTTGGAGGGAGAATTCGAAAAGCTGCACTGACCGTTGGGCCATCCTTCCAGATGGAATAGTGGTCGCAGAAAAGTAGGCTATAGGGTTTCCCGAAGCAACTACATACGTTTGGTGTGCCAGTAAGTAGTGCCTTCGTTTTTGTGCCGCTAATACCAACGGGAGACACGCCTTTTCCGCTGGCGAGTAGCGCAATTCTGCCTCCCTTAATGCCCTGCTGATGTAATATATTGGGGATAAGTTGTCATTCCCCATGTCTTGAATTAGTACCGCTCCTATTTCGTTGTCCGTGTTCGCGACATATAGGTACAAAGGTTCCCCGGAATTGGTGGCCGCATCACATGTGGGTGGGTTAGACATTCTTTGATTTTGTCGAGCGCTATTTGTTGTTCTTCACCCCATACCCATTTGGATCCCTTCTTGAGTAATGGTAGGAGGTTTTCCATACTAGTGCCAAAGACCGGTATGAAGTGTCGTACATATGAAACTTTTCTTATAAATGCTTGGAGTTCTTCCTTTTTTTTGGGCGCTGCCATTGTCATGATGGCATTTTCCTTGTCTTCATCCAGTTTAATTCCAGCTTTAGTGACTTTGAAACCCAGGACTTTTCCAAAGTTACTCCAAAGGTGCACTTGGCCGGGTTCATTTTGAGACCGTAGATTCGGCACCGAGATAACACTCGCCGAAGATTCAGCACGAGGTCAGCTCTCTTCTTCGCTTTAACAATGATGTCGTCCATGTATACTTCCATCTCCTTATGGTTGAGGTCGTGGAAGATGAGTGTCATGGCTCGCTGATACGTGGCGCCTGCGTTCTTCAACCCAAAAGGCATTACCACATACTAGAAATTCCCAACCGGTGTTGAGAACGCTGTCTTGGGAGCGTCGGATTCTTTCATTTTAACCTAATTGTAACCACTATACCCATCCATGAAGGCATACAGTTCATGGTTGTCAGTAGAATCGACAACAAGGTCGATGAGATGGAGGGGAAAATCATCCTTAGGGCATGCCCGATTGAGATCTCGAAAATCTATACAGCATCGTATCTTACCATTCTTCTTTTTTACTGGCACGATGTTAGATAGCCATGTCGGGTGATGTATAGGTTTGATATATCCTGCTTCTAGTAGCTTCGAAACTTCTTCTTTGATCTTGTGGGAGAATTACCGTCGGGGTTGCTTTACCGCTTTTAAAGATGGTGAGGTCTTGAGTTCACGTGACACGAGAGCGGGGTTTAACCCCGACATGTCTTCGTAAGTCCAAGCGAACACGTCCTGAAATTCCATTAATAAACTCTTTAATTCCTTTTGTTCTTCTGTTGTCAGACCGCCACCTATCTGAATTATCTTTGGGTTTCCCGGAGTTCCTAGGTTTAGCGGGATGGTTGGTTCCGAACTCCCATTAGTTGTGGAAGCTGGATGCTCCCAATCGTGCTCAGGTTCACTAACAGCTAGGTTTTCCATGGCGTGCATGACTTAATCTTCCTATGCTACCACGTCTTCCTAGGTAACATATTGGTACATTTTCCTTCCATCGGGTTGGACACAGCGTTGAAAGTGTCCCTTCCGCTCGCTCGATTCTTCTTTGCACCGTCTGCTTTTTCCGAAACCGTCCTCAGAGGTGGTCATGTTCTGCTTGTCGTAGAAAGCTGCTTCGGGGAAAAGGTTTCTTTCTTCGCTGGTGAATGGATTCTTCGTAGCTGATACACGCCATTTTTTACCTTCACGAAGGAACTTAAGGCATTGGTTATCTGTAGAGGAGACCATTCCGTGTCTCCGTAACCAAGGTTCCCCTAGGATGATATGACATGTTAGACTCGCTTCGGTTACATGAAAAAGTTCAACAGCTTTAATGGGTCCGACAGTAATCTCCACTTGTATCGTTTCAATCGTCTTCTGTCGTCTCCACTGAAATCTCGCACCTTGGTGTCGAAACGTCTAATTGCCACCAGAGGGATGCGTAGTCGACGGATGGTATAATGAGAGATTAGATTTAAGGAGGCGCCGGTGTCCACAAAGGCTCTGTTAAGAACATTCCTCCCTACTTCGACTATGATGAATAGAGGGCGTAAATGTCCAACTTCGGCCATTCGATCTTTCTCCGAAAAGGTGATTTTTTTTGGGAAGTGCTTCTCTATGCATTCGCGGGGGTCTTCCCCGGAAAAGATGTTTAGAATATGCATGCAAGCCAACTCTTGTTGGTGTTCCGTGAATTTGATCTCTTGAAAGAATTTGGAAAATACCTCTCGACACTCTTCACGTACGACTCTGTCTTCCGGGTCTTCTCCTCCTCCAGTAGCAGTCGGGGACCCTGCTCCGAGTTCGCTCTCAACATGCATAGGATCTAGACCTAGTTCCCCTCGTTGATGTTCTAGCAATGCTACCTGATGGGATTTGATCAAGTGGTTGATAAGCAGATTCGTCTTGGTTAGGGTTGCCCGAGGTTGAGGTGTTTCCGAATTCATGTTTGCGAGTTTGGTATTGGTACCGAGGACTAGTCCACGGTGAAGTCTTCAAATGTAAACACCCTTAAATTATCATAGGGTAATGAGGATACTAATCCCAATACACAATACAATTATCTGCAGAACTCTATCTCTTTCTGGGAGAATTCCCTGCTTTTATAGGCAAAGCCTGTCATGTCATTACCGTACACGTGTACCCTAATATCTTTTCTAGTAAGACTTTTATTATTAGCCGTACACATGTACTATTACAGCTGGGATTATTTAGGCACCCATTGGTTATCTTCTTTTGGGCAACCCATCTTTGGGGCAGCCCACTCGTGTTGTATCATCGTCCATAGTGACCTCGACTTTGCTAATGGTGGCCTCGGTTGTAGTCAGGGCTTCGTCAATAGTGGTTTCGGCCAATACCCCCGAAGCCCCCATTCGTGTCTTCGGCTTTGATCAAATTCATGTGTTTACACGGTCATATAGAAAAATCGGGCGTCATAAGACAACTTTTAGACCACGAGACAGGTTGAAGACCACAAGGCAGTCTTTAGTCGTTAAGTTTCTCAGGTTGCACAATTTTTCACTCGTCGGGAAATTTTTGGAATGCAGTGGCTAATTTTGGGTTTACGGTTTAGAGTTTGGTAGTTGACTTGAAATGGCAGATGCTGCGCAGTAGTCTTGCTCTTTTCATTCATTCTTTATTTATTTTTTTGTTCTTGGTTTGGTTCTAGTTTACATGCAGCTTGACAGTCAAAGTGCTCAAATCAGAAGCAGTTAAAAAGGAACCAACACTGGCCTGGTGTTTAATTTTTTTTTTTTTAATAATCTGTCTACTAAATTCCTAAGAATCTAACACAGAGAAATTGCAAAACTGAACACCAAAAACATATAATCCTCAGCTGTCTGTCTCTGATACTTGTTAACTAATGTTTACGCCAAAAAGTCTGACAGCCTTTTTCTCCTCCTCCTCATCTCTTTGCGGTGGTGCAACTTCCATGTCTTCCAGATTTTGCATTCGTGTGCTGCTAGTCCTATCTGATGGTCCACTTTCGTTAATACTAATCTGACCAAAACCTAATTGTAAGTCTTCTCTATTTCCAGTAGCATGGGTACCAACAGAACCACCATTAATCTCAGCTCCATTCAACGCTACGTCAATCATGTAATACTCTTTCTGCTCTTTTCGACACTTGTAAAACGTAACCATATCCTTGGCCTCCAATTTCCTGTCTTTGACAAATCGGTTCCAACCTCTGGTGAACACATAACTCTGGCTAGATCTCCAGTAGCAGTACCGGAATTTCCAACACTTCATCTCTCTGTCAAAGAATGATAGTTGAATGTCATCTATCACGCCAGGATGCTTTTCTTCTTTCGAAACCTCGGGGAAGTACTTTTCAGCAAACCTTTTAGGTATCACAAGCCTGTTCAGCTTCCCAACGTCACTTGGAGTTAGTTCTTTCTGAAACAACTGTTGGTACGTTACAGCTGCATCGTTAGTGGACAAGCTCAAACTCAAACCATCATGTTGCTTATCGTGGTTCAATGAACGGGAGTTGACAAATTCATTAAACTTTGTTTGGTATAAGCCATCCCTGAGCATACTCAGTATTTCATGTCGTTCAAACAGATTTTGGAAATCAGGTTCCAACGAGGTTTGAGGGGTCAATGGATAGTTGCGAGGTGAATCTTGACTTCTTAGATGGACAGTAGCAGAATCATAAGCCATAGCCGCTTCGGACTCTGATTTGAATGTCCCAATCCAAATACGTTCTTTCTTTACATATATTTGTGCACCCCATCTTCCATTTGGCTGCGAAACAACACCCTTAAATCTTGCAGATGGTGTTGCGCTCATATCTTGTCTGTGACGTTTGTTCGATCCACGGGGACTATTACTGCTGTTAGAATCTAAACAACCTTCTTCTACTCCATGCAATGTTGTATTATCTGAAACCCTACTCAACATCTCTTCTTCCATTAAACAAGTCCTCAAAAAGAAAACAAGAAAATCTAAGAAGAAGCAAGAAAACAGATTCAAAACTTAAACACAGCCTGTTTTATTAAATAATCTTTAATGAGAAAATACACATTAAAAAAAAATAATCTTACCTCGAAAGCGAAAGACTGTTCTTCAGGCAGGGGAACAAGATATTTGAATACTCAACAATATCATGGTTTTATAGAATCAGAGATAAAATATAAACTTGACAAAGCTTAGAAGCTATTTGAGGTGTAAAATTTGATAGATATCTGAGGCTTTACCATATTTAAGACAAAACTTGCATTAAAAAAAAAAACCTTAATTATGACAAAAATTCATTCTATTTTCTTTCCATATTAATATTTATTTTCAAAGTGTCGTATTACTTAATTTAGTTTTAATATTTGGCTTAATGCGAAATCAATGGGAATAATACTCAATTGATAAAAGAAACTGTAAGAAAATTGCTAGAAATGAACGCAAGAAACCAAGATTGGCCCTAAGATCCGGAATAGTTGAGTTACAAAAGACCAACAACTCTGGACACATACTTTAGGCCTGCTGAGTCCAGAAATTTTTCCATAGGTTGGCCTAGAGAATAATTGAGTTACATGGACAAAAGATCCTGCTGCAGCTGTACCGATGTTGGCTTAACAGATAGCACGACTAACATCTGGAGACGCAACTACTTTGGCTCGTCAGGCTTAGTGATACACTTCGTAAAGCATTTTCCCCTGACACTTTGATTAGTAGCAGTAGTGGTAGTTAAAAGAGGATATTTAATCATCAGTTCGTTCGTCCATGTGAACAAGTTACAAGATTTACTAAATGAACAAGTGAAAGAGAGAAATACAAATTGGTAATGCTGTGTCTAAATTCTTAGCTAGAAATCTAAAACAGAAATTTGCAAAAGTAAACACCAAAACCACACAATTCCGTTAACTAATGTTTACACCAAAAAGTCTGACAGCCTTTTTCACCTCCCCCTCTGGTTGTGGTGGTCCAGTACTTTCTTTAACCGTAATCTGATCACCAAAATCTACTCTACTTCCAGCAGCGTATGTACCACCATTACTCTCAGCTCCATTATGCGCCACGTCAATCATGTAGAACGCTTTCTGCTCTTTTTGACACTTATAAAACGTAACCATATCCTTGGCCTCCAATTTCTTGTCTTTAAGAAATCGGTTCCAACCTCTGGTGAACACATAACTCTGGCTAGATCTCCAATAGCAGTATCGGAATGTCCAACGCTTCATCTCTCTGTCAAAGAATGACAGTTGAATGTCCTCTATAACGCCAGGGTGCTTTTCTTCTTTCGAAACCTCGGGGAAGTACTTTTCAGCAAACCTTCTATTAATCACAAGCCTGTTGAGCTTCGAGACGTCACTTGGAGTTAGTTCTTTCTGGAACAACTGTTGGTACATTACAGCTGCGTCGTTAGCACTTGCAGTGGTCGACAGGCTCAGACTCAAACCATCAGGTTGGTTGAACGATCGAGAGTTGACGAATTCATTAAACTTTGTTTGGTATATTCCATCCCTGAGCATTCTCAGTAATTCTTCTTTTTTTGGAAACTGGTTCTGGAACTCAGGTTCCAATGAGGTTTTCAGTGGATAGTTCCGAGGTGAATCTTGATGTCTTCGAAAATAGACAGTAGCAGAATCATAAGCCATGGCCGCATCGGATTCTGATTTGAATGTCCCAAGCCAATAACGATCTTTTTTCACATAAATTTGTGCACCCCATTTTTCTTTTTTCTGCCTAAAAACACCCTTAAATCTTGAAGAATTAGATGTTTCTTCTCTTTGACGTTTGTTCGATCCACGGGGACTATTGCTACTGCTGTTAGAATCTGAACAACCACCTTCTCCTGGTACTCCATCCAGTGTTGTAATATTTGAAACCATACTCAACATCCCTTGATCTTCCATTAAACAAAAAAGCTAAGTAGATCACCCAAGAAATTAATGAGAACGCGAAAGACTGTTCTTCAGGTACAAGAAGAAACTTGAGAGATAGAAAACCGCAGATATCAACAATCTTATTTATATGGTTTTGTAGGAAATCAAATAGGAATACAATCAAACACAAATAAAAATTTAATTTGACGAATTATGGTAAGCACTTCTATTTTGGGTGTGATATTTGGCATTGCCTTAATTTAGACAAAATTTAGTAAAAGTTCTATTTTCTTTCCATATTGATCACCTTAATATTTTATTTTTACTTATTACTAGAATGGCCAAGAAAGGAAACCGTGCTCAAGGGGACGAAACTAGAATGGCGCACGGCTAGCCCTTAACGTGCATGAGGTTTTAGCTAAGGAAGCAAAAATTATTGCAAAAACAAAATAGCGCCTGTAGTAGGGATGGCAATGGGGCGGGTACGGGGCGGGGACCTTGAATCCCATCCCCTACCCCGTTCAGAAAACCAGAACCCATCCCCTACCCGTTCCTCACAAGAATGAGGCGGGGACGGGTATGGGGAATTCCCGTAAGGGATGGGTTTCCCATGGGTTACCATAACATATTACAATAAATATTTAAAATTTTGTAAATAATTATAATTTAAAAATAATTACAATGGTTCAAACAATGATACTAACCTAAGCAATGCATTTAAAAATTTTAAGTTTATAATAACTAACTAAAACTGAAAAATAAAGGAAACACTTGATCCACAATTAAGTATTATGGTTCCTTTTACTTTTTAATTCCTCATTATTAACCATCTTCCTCCATGTTAATCATCTCATCATGATCTTCTTCGTTATCTTCCAAAAAAATTCCTCGATCAGATATAATAGGTTATGGTATGGGGCGGGTATGGGGTGGGGATGAGACATCACTACTTTCGGGAATTCCCCGCACCCCGCCCCGTTCCCCATTTATACGGGTAAAACCCTAACCCATAGGAGCGGATCCCCACGGGGATGGGTTTGGGTGGGGCAAATTTCCATCCCTAGTCTGTAGTTGCATAAAATCTTACTACTACATCCAAAGATCTAAAACACTTACTCAACAAAGATAAAAGAATTGAGTAACCAACATAGACACAAGATATACGTGGTTCGGCATGATTATCTACGTCCACGGGGGTAAAATGGATGATCTTATTACTTCCAACAGAATGTTACAAGGGATGAGTTTCTCTCTACAATGATTTGCTCTTCTTACCATACTCTAAGTGTGGTTTTCTCTCTCTCCTTTTACCTGCCTCTAGCTCTTTATAAATCTCTCTATTTATAGGCTATCTACGATACATCGAAATTACCATGTGAGTCATGGTGTATCTTTCTTGATGATCTGGTCGGGCTAGGAGTGACATTTGTACGATATGTCGGCTTAGTTG
Organism: Papaver somniferum; assembly: GCF_003573695.1. Lineage (NCBI taxonomy): Eukaryota > Viridiplantae > Streptophyta > Magnoliopsida > Ranunculales > Papaveraceae > Papaver > Papaver somniferum. The sequence continues at coordinate 10,391,673 of NW_020631041.1, forward strand.
GGCTGGTCGAGACTCCCGATTGTCTTTTACCCGAGATTGGTTCTCGATGTTACATGGCCCGATATCGCCCTTTCATTCTTGGATCGATGCTTTTGACCTTGTTTCCTTCCTTGACCGAGTATCTTCTGTCTTATCCGCTACCTTGTCAGAGTATTAATTGCTCTTCAGTCCGACAGTCACTCATCCGTCACGTCTGAGCCACATGACCTCTTTCTTCGTGCCTTGGAGTTTATCTGGTGCTTCACTTGTCTTTGTTATGGGTGCGACACCTCCTAGGATATCTCCACCTGTCTCTGTGGATTATTTACATCTACATTTATGCCCCTTATTTCACTCGTGTGCCCTACACGAGTGGAAGAAACCGCTTCGGCTCCCACGAATCTGAGCATGCCGTGTTTTCCGCCATGCAGTTCCCCATTAAGTCACCTTTATGACCTGTAACCGTTTCTCTCGGTCGTGGCTGTTGTTGGTATAACTTTAACAGATAAACCTTGGGTCTTCACTTATTCATTCTCAATAACAAAAAACCTTTTTATTTTCTGCTCCTGTCATTCTCTTTCTACTGCCATTTTCTCCGACAACCTTTGCACTCATTGCTATCCCTTGTGTTCCTTCTATTTATTACTATGTCGTCGTTGCTAGTTTGTTATTGCTGTTGTAGCTGTTGGTCCTTCAGCTTTCCTCGTTTTCCTCCGTTCCTGATCTTTTGATTCCAGTTCTTTTTCTAGTTTCACCATGACTTCTCCAACTCCTTCTATGAATGAAAAAAGGTGCGTGAGTGATACTTTTTCCGATGGCGATGCCGTTTATATAGATTCTTTGTTTTTAATCGATAGTCCCTATCATCATGATTATCGTGCCACTAACTCCATTTTTTCTGATGGTTCTTCTACGTTTCCATGTAGGACTGACAAGAGAACTGCTAAGGACTTGACTGATGAACATTTCATCAATCAGTTGAAGGACGACTTCCATCTCCGTGATTATGACGTCAGACTCCTCTCGAGCCAAAAAGGTACAATGAAGAGAGAACATGTTGAAAAGTTCGAACATTATCCCGAGGCGACCATTATTACTAAAGGACAACTCGAGCTCGGGTTGCGTTTGCCACTATACGACCCCAGTCGCCCCTTATACTATGAAGTGCTGTCAGAGATTCGTCCTTTTCGTGCTCTGGTCCAATGGAATGGCAACACTTATCGCCTCATGAATGAGCGGGAGAGGCGAGGTAAGGGTGAATGTTCTCTGACTACATGGTCCACTTATGACTCTGCTGACGCCGCCGATTACACTCCTGCCAGCTTTGTTGGTAACTAACGGAGCAGGACTGCTACAAATAGTGATATTGCCGGCTTTGCTGCTAGTCCTCATCGCGAAAAGGTTCTTCCCGATGGTGTTAAGAGTCTGATATTGAATGAGGATCCCGAGAAAGGGATGAATTCTAACAAGCATGCTCGCCATACGAGTGATGTTGCTTGGGACCGAGTTCCGCTCATCATTCGTGTTCCTATCTTGAGTGGTAGTTTTCCGTCTCCGCCATTTCCTGCTGAACCCTATCAATTTTGGGTAGTTAATATCGATCGGGGTAGGTTATTTTGTTTATCCTGTTTGACTATTTGATTCGTCGGCTCGGAATATCGTTTGAATTTCGTTTTATGTGTTTTCTCGTAGTTTAAATCCCAAAGTGGCCAGACTAAGCCTCCTGCTATTCGGAAGAGGGGTTCCAGCACAAGGATCGAGGAGGAGCAAATGGAACAAATATACTGCTTTATCCCTAAGTACATGTATTTTTGTTTGAGGGTAAAAACAGTTTATGCTGATTTTGGTAATTTCGAGTGTGTGGGCGAGAAACGAGTCTAAGCCCTAAACAATGTACTGCAAGGGATTACTTTGATTCGAGAGATCAATCTGTACAAATCCGGCCTAAACCAAGAAATGGCCGTTCCATACTTTCTTCGATCACAAAGTGAAGGAGAAGGGTTGGTCTAGGGAGGGAAGCGGAGAGTGTTGAGACCAGAATAGTTGATTCAGGAAGAGTAGTTGTTTGACGACTTGTATCAGAAAGTGGAAATCTAACAGAAGGGAAAGCTAACAAGTGATTTCTGAGTGTTGTATTCTCCTGACCAAAACTTGTTCTTTTGGTGGAAATAGGTGAGATCTATTTATACAAGTCGCAACGAAACGTATCCTGGTCTCGTAAGAAGTGGAAGCGGTTGAGTAAATGGAAGGAAGCGGTAACGGGCAACGCCTGGAATTGATGTTTCCATAACGAAGGAAACGTTTCACCATTGCTCCTTTTATTTACTAACCTCCTCACTCTTATGAAACTTTCTTGTAGCGGGCGTAGTGTACGCCGCACGCTGTAAACCGCCAGACCAATATCCTGATGAGCATTCCCCAGTTTGTGACATGTTTTGATGTCTCGAGTGTTTTCACGGAAAACGTGTAGCATGTTCCTATTTCTTGGCAAGTTAAGATTGAGAGGCTTTCCAGTTCGGTGGTGACCTTCCGTTTGGCAGCCAGCGGCATGGAGGCATGGCTGGCATGGCTTTGGCATGGCCAAATTAGGGTTTTGGCACCGTGGCCAAGACTTGGCACCGTATCCAAGAGACTTCCACAAGTCGTTTGGTGGCAAGTTTTTACGGCTGAGTTCTGCATCTCAGGAGGAAAGATAGCCGTTGATTGTTGATGAGTGCTAAAAAGTGCATATTTCTATATATTTTTGTTCGCATTTAACTCATATTTTGTGCATTAATTCTACATTTTATCCCATATTCTGTATTTTCATTGTTTTCAAGAATAAATATTTTTCTTACTTAATTTTGCATTTTTAGGTAATAAATAAAGTCTGGATAACTTGCGGAGCGGAAAAGAGTTGAAGAGTAGTGAAAAGTCGGAAGAAATTACGCAAGGAAGCCGCAAAGAATGAAGCGCACGTCCAAAAAGCTGGAAATGGGCTCAAGAAGGAAGAATTGTTCTTAAAGAAGATATGGGCTTGGCATACCCAAGACCCAAAACCCTTACCAAAACCCATTTTCTATAACCAAAACCGCCTCCATTCTCAGCCGTTAGATTGGATCCATCTCATCATCCAATGGTCGCTTATTCATCGTGCATCAAAATCTGAAGTCCCTGCAAAACACCATAGTGCCTAAATTCCAAGCCTTCAGATTAGATCACATTTAGATCCTACGGTCGCTCCTTTGCCTGCGCATCAAATCTCGATACTTCCGCTTAACACTACAGTACTGATGAGTGCCAAATATTGTATATATTTATCCCTTTTTGTTGGCATTTTAACTCATCTTTTATGCGTTAATTCTACATTTTATCCCATATTCTGTATTTTCATTGTTTTCAAGAATAAATATTTTTATTAATTAATTTTGCATTTTTAGGTAGTGAATAAAGTTCGGATGAGTCGCGGAGCGAAAAGAGCAGAAAAGTAGTGAAAAGCCGGGAGAAATTACGCAAGGAAGCCGCGAAGAATGGTGCGCACAACCTCATTTTCTACACACAAAAGCGCCTCCGTTCTCAGCCGTCAGATCAGTTCCCAGACGCATCCGATGGTCGCTCCTTCATAGAGCATCAAAATCTGAAGTCTCTGCCACGCACCACAGCGCCGAAATTCCAAGCCTTCAGATTAGATGGTAGTTGAATCTAACGGTCGCTCCCTTGCTGTGCATCGAAGTTTGATATCTCCGCCTTACACTACAGTACCTAACTCCATCAAGTACCGTTCATTTTGTTGTATCATATAATCTGACGGTCGCTCCAAGCTTCACTCCACATCACCGTCCGATCTACCCACCATCTTCGCATCTCGCAGCTCAGAGTCAGAGAACATCAAGACTCGATACATTCGCCCTACACCCTAGTACCCGAGCCTATACCACCTACCCAAACAACCCCCTTCTCCCAAACAATCGAGCCATCACCTACACCACCCCCCCCTCTGCAGAGCCACCTCCTGCAACTGCCGCACCACCATCATCACCACCAACTCACTGCCACCACCATTTCTTCTCAAATCATCATACAACCTAAACCCATCACGTACCATCCCTTTAATCATCATTTACAACATCAATTTCTCATCTCTCTGCCTAAAACCCTAGGTGAGAAATTGGTGATATATATGATGATTAAAGCATCAATTGGAGCTGGGGGAGGAAGGAGAAGAAGCAGGAGAAGATTGGGTTGATGAGATGGAGCGAGAATTTCATCAACAGTAGGTAAATTATTTTTTTTACCAAAAACCTAATTCTACTGACTTTGGGAAAATTGGGGGAAAACAAAATTTTGTGTAATGGGTATAAATTGGTGTTGGGGGGAAGCATTAGGGAGACACTATTTACCTCTCTGGACTAGCCAGTAGAGAATTAGAGAAAAATTTTATGAACTGAAAATTATAGCATTTGTATGTTGACAGTTGCAAATTGATTCTGTTATAGTTATTTGTTATGATGCAATTCATGTTTAACTTATCTCACATAGTGTATGCATGTTGTCACTTCATGGTTAGCATGAGCTAATCATCTTCAGGCCAAGGCTCAGTGAAGCCTTGTGCACTGTCAAGTGTGAATGAACTAGAGAGTTGCTTCCTGTTGCTGTGTTGTGAATGTGTATTTGAGAGAGGCCAATGCTTATAGAGCCTGTGATTGGCTGTACTGTCAAAAGACAGCCAATGCTAGGGGTAGACTAGTGAGCAAGTTGGTGTTCTTTCATTTCTAGTGTATGCTTAGGAATGAGCTTAACTTAGACCATTTCACTTGATTAGGATACAAGGTGGATCATCTGCTTTGGCTTGCCCACCACTTCTCTTTTAATCAATCTCAATTTCAGTCACTTTTTCAAGTTCTGTGTTTTTGCATTTCAGCTATATTTTCATGCCTTTTATGTTCCTGCATCTTGTAGCTACTGTGCACTGAAGTCAGTGCACAATCCTGCCTCTTGCCCTTGGCTGCCAAGCCTTGGTAGTTTGTTGCTTTTTCTTAACTGCTTCTTTATTGTCTTACCCTGCATTTTTGGTTCTTTGCTTATCTTTCCCTGCTGTGGTTCTTGGCCTGTTTCTCTATTGTTTTATATTGTGTTCTTGGTTGTGTGCCTGAAACTTTGTTTGCCTTTAGCTCACTGCCTTAGTGCATTGCTACTCTTTTTAGCCTAGGAAAACTTCTCATATGCTCCTCTCCCTGTGGACAAACCCCTATTCACTCTTTTACTACAAATATTGACCTTGTATACTTGCAAGCATATTGTGTGCATCTTAGAATTCACACCAAGTTTTTTTGGCGCCGCTGCCGGGGAGCTGGCTGCCTTATCTGTGAAGTTTTCAAGGTCTGCTGTTGGTGTGCAAGTGTTGGTGACTCTGCTGCTGGTGCAGTGCTGGTGCTGTTGCAGTGCTGCTGGTGCTGGTGCTGGTGTGCAGTGCTGCTGCCAAGTCTGCTGTTGCCAACTTGCTGCTGCTGCTGGTGCTGCCAACTTGCAACTGCTGCCAACTTGCTGCTGCTGATCTGCTGGTGCTGTTGCTGCCAAGCTGTTGCACTTGCCAAGCTTGCTGCCAGCACTTGCCAAGCTTGCTGCCAACTGCTGCCAGGCCTGCTGCCAACCTCTGCTGCTGGGCTTGTGCAATTTCTTCTGAACTGGGCTTGTGCCAACTGAGTTGGGCTCAGTAACCTCAACTTCTGCTGGGCTTGTGCAACTTCTGCTCTTGGGCTTGCAATTTCAGCTGGGCTCCGTTGCTGCTTCTGCTGGGCTCTGCTACACTTGCTGCTGCTGAGCTTGGACGTGAGCTGCTAGGACGATCCTAAAGCCCAACTGGGCCTTGCAACTAAAAAGGGGATTAAAAGCCTATTTTTGGGCTTCCCTCCAAAAACAAGTAAGCCTAACCCATGAGTTAACCCACTTGGGTCTCATTTAAATTCAAATTTGGGCTTGTAATAATTTGTTTAATTTTCTTTTGGGATTGTAATAATTTTTATTTTCTTTTTCTTTTTTTTTATTATTTGGGATTGTAATAATTTTTTATTTTCTTTTTTGTTTTTCTTTATTTTTCTTTTATTTTCCTTTTTCTTTTATGGGTGTGTTTAAATTATTATTATTGTTTTTATTTTCTTTTATGAGTTGTGATAATTTATGATAGGTTTAGTTCAAAAAATTTTCAAAAACCCAAAATTTTAAACCAAAAACAAAACCCTTCTTTAAACCAAAACCCATTCAAAACCAAATCTTCATAACCCTTGGGCCAAATTGTTTCCGATTGCTCTGTCTGACCAACATGTTAGTTAAGGTACCTACTAGGACATGATTGTGACCTACAGAGACCAGACAAACAGACTTGTTAGAATTAACCCAGACGAACCTATCGAAATTCTAAGTTCTGAGGGAGACAGTCCAGATCAACCAGAAACAATGGGAGAACCACGTACCCTCAAGGATTATATGTACCCAACTAGAGCCAGTCAACCGTCTGTATTTGCTGCCCGAGGCTAATGGCCATTATGAGCTGAAATCTAGCACAATACAGATGCTTCCTATTTTTAGAGGTGTTGAGAATGAAAACCCTTACCACCACGTGAGAGAATTCGAGGAAATTTGTGGAACTCTGCGTTTCACTCAAATGACCGACGAAACCCTGAAGTTAAGGCTTTTTCCTTTTTCCCTGAAAGATAAGGCAAAGGCCTGGCTCTATGCTTTACAGCCTCAATCCATCATGACATGGGATGACCTCACAAAGGAGTTTTTCAAAAAGTTTTTCCCGAACCACAAGACTGCGACAATTCGTCAAAGTCTGAATAGCTTTGTGCAATTAGAAGGTGAGACCTTAGCTAGATACCTGGAGAGATTCAATGAATTATTGCTCCAATGTCCCCATCATGGTTTTGAAAAATGGAGACTTGTGCAAATTTTGTATGAAGGTCTAGATGTGTCCACCCGAACAACGGTTGAGTCGATGTGTAATGGTCTATTCGTAGATAAAACTGCTGACGCGTCTTGGGACTTCTTGATTGAAGTAGCTGAAAAGACGCAACAGTGGGAATCCATCCGTGAAACCAGAAAGACTACATCGAAGCAAAGGCTTTTAGGATTGAAGCGGATTTTGAGGGTAGAGCAAACATGGCATCAATAGTTAGGAGATTAGAAGAGTTAGAACTACATAAAAATTCAAAACCTTCCACCACTACTCTCCGAGAACATGTCGCTTCATCTATTTGTGCTGCTTGTAACGACCCCAACCATCAATTCCAAAATTGTCCAGATTTGCTTGCAGTCCAGGAGTCTAGGCTTGAACAGGCACATGCCATGTTTCAAAACCAGAGCATAACCCTTATTCACAGACCTACAATCCAGGATGGAGAAACCACCCTAACTTTTCATGGTCAAAAGGCCCACTCAAGGAGGACCATCTCAACCCAATCAGAGCTATCAAAACAATCAGGGATATCAGAACAATCAAGGTTATCAACACCCGAGAAACCCTCAACAACAATCAAACTCTCAACAACAATCATATCCTCACACAATACGACAAGAGATTATCCACCTAGAGGAAATGTTCCAGAGTTTGATGCAAAGTCAGAAAAATCTAGATCAAAAGATGGATCAAATATGTGAGAGAGAAAAGGGTAAACTTCCGAGCCAACCCCAACAAAATCCAAAGAGGATATTTCAAACAGGCACAACATCCTGCACTGAAACCTCACCTGATCAAATCCATGCCATTACCACCCTCCGAAGTGGTAAAGTCATCGAGAACAACGTAGGCGAACCTAATGTCTGATACAAATTCCACGTTGTCTCCACAACCCCAGAAAACCAAAGAATCTGAGCAAGTTGGAAAATCTGACAATTCTACTGCTGTGAATGTCCCTTTGCCAACTCATCTTCCTGTTGCTCCATTTCCTCAGATTGATCTATCAACAGAAAAGTACCCATTACAATGAGATGTTAGATCTGTTCAAGAGAGTCAACATCAACATTCCTTTTCTTGAAGCAATCAAGCAAATCCCTGCTTATGCCAAATTCCTCAAAGACTTGTGCACTCAAAAGCGCAAGCTCAATGTGCAAAAACGTGCTTTCTTAGCTGAGCAGGTGAGTTCCATCATTCTGAACAAAACTCCACCCAAGTTTAGGGATCCAGGATGTCCAACAATTTCTTGCACTATAGGAGAACACACGGTCAATAAAGCGTTATTAGACCTAGGTGCAAGTGTTAACCTACTGCCATATTCTGTTTATGAGCAGTTAGGTCTTGGGGAGTTGAAACCAACATCTATCACTCTACAACTGGCAGACCGATCTGTCAAGATTCCTCGTGGAGTGGTGGAAGATGTTTTGATCAAGGTTGACAAATTCTATTTTCCCGTAGACTTCATTGTCTTAGACACTCAACCTGTACAAAACCCAGACTGTCACATTCCTGTCATCTTAGGACGTCCTTTCTTGGCTACGTCCAACGCGATCATCAACTGTCGAATGGAGTGTTAAACTGTCTTTTGGTAACATGACGGTAGAATTGAATGTGTTCGATATTAGTCAACAACCTGTGAATCTTGATGATGATGATGTACATGAAGTTAATATGATTGAAGGATTAATGCAAGATTCGTTGACTAACATTCTATCCGTGACCCCTTTCAAGCATGTATGGAGAACAACCCTGATTTCTATGATGATGCATACTGTAGTGACGTCCTATCTCTGCTCGAATCTGTACCTCAAATGGACGTCACTGAAAGGAAATATGAAGTGGAACAACCCCTATTCTCTGATTCCAAGCTATTCCATCCATTGTTGAGCCACCCAAGCTTGAATTGAAAACATTGCCTAGTACGTTGAAGTACGCATTCCTAGGTTCTTCTGATACTTTACCTGTCATTATTTCATCATGTTTAGACACGGAACAGGAAAGTAAGCTTTTAGAAGTACTTAAGGAACACAAAGAGGCCTTAGGATGGACCATCTCAGATCTCAAAGGAATTAGTCCCACCATTTGCATGCACCACATTAACCTTGAAGAGAATGCCAAACCATCGAGGGAAATGCAAAGGAGACTTAATCCTAACATGAGAGATGTAGTCAAAGGAGAGATCCTGAAACTACTTGATGCGGGTATCATATACCCAATTCCCGATAGCAAATGGGTTAGTCCCATTCAAGTTGTGCCTAAGAAGTCAGGCATTACTGTTGTTCAGAACGACAAGAATGAATTAGTCCCTACTCGTACAACCACAGGATGGCGAGTATGCATCGACTACAGGAAGTTGAACACAGTAACAAGGAAGGATCACTTCCCGCTCCCTTTCATTGACCAAATGCTAGAACGTGTGTCTGGACACAGTCACTACTGTTTTCTAGATGGCTTTTCCGGTTATAACCAAATTCACATTGCTCCGGAAGATCAGGAAAAAACTACATTCACGTGTCCATTTGGGACGTTTGCTTATAGACGTATGCCCTTCGGGTTGTGTAATGCACCTGCTACTTTTCAGCGTTGCATGATGAGCATTTTTTCTGACATGATAGATAGTTTTCTCGAGATCTTTATGGATGATTTCTCTGTTTTTGGTTCCTCGTTTGACGAATGTTTGAAGCATCTTGCCCTCGTGATATCCAGATGTAAAGAAAAGAACCTTGTTCTAAATTGGGAAAAATGCCATTTTATGGTGAATTCAGGAATAGTTCTAGGACACATCATCTCAGAAAAAGGAATTGAAGTGGATAAAGCTAAAGTTGACCTCATTCAACATCTACCACAACCTTGCTCTGTGAAGGAGATCAGATCATTTCTAGGTCATGCTGGTTTTTACCGGCGATTCATCAAAGATTTCAGCAAAATTCCAGACCTCTGTGCAGTCTTCTCTCCAAAGATGTTGCCTTCAATTTCGATGCTGCTGTGTGAAGGCATGGGAGGAATTAAAAACCCTTCTCACCACCGCTCCTATAGTCCGACCACCCGATTGGAAGCTTCCGTTCGAACTTATGTGTGATGCCTCTGATTATGCTGTTGGTGCTGTTTTAGGACAGCGAGTTGATAGACTACCATATGTGATATACTATGCTAGCAAAACCCTTAATGATGCCCAACTCAATTATTCAACTACCGAGAAGGAATTGCTTGCCGTCGTTTTCGCATTAGACAAGTTTAGATCTTATCTGATAGGTCTAAGATCATCATATACACAGACCATGCGGCTTTGAAGTATCTTCTTTCCAAGAAGGATGCTAAAGCTCGCCTTATTCGATGGATACTCTTATTACAGGAATTCGATCTCGAAATCCGTGATAAGAAAGGTTGTGAGAATGTGGTTGCTGATCATTTGTCTAGATTAACTTTAGAGTCTATTGATGATGTGAGCTGATTAGAGAATCATTCCCAGATGAACAGCTGATGTCTATCTCAGACCTTCCTTGGTTTGCTGATATTGTTAACTACCTCGCTACAGGTAGGATGCCCTCACGTTGGTCGAGACAAGACCGCTCTAAATTCCTGGCTGAAGTCAAACATTTCCTTTGGGATGACCCATATTTGTTAAGTACTGTCCAGACCAAATCATTAGGAGATGTGTCCCCAACACTGAACAGAAAGATGTGATATCTTTCTGTCATGACCAAGCATGTGGAGGCCATTTCAGTGCCAAGAAAACTGCTGCAAAGATCTTGCAGTGTGGATTCTATTGGCCATCATTGTTCAAGGATTGCCATGATTATTGTGTTGCTTGTGAACGCTGTCAAAAGCTAGGAAGCATTTCGAGGAGAAACATGATGCCATTGAACCCCATTTTGATTGTGGAGATTTTTGATGTTTGGGGGATAGACTTCATGGGTCCATTTCCCATGTCTGACAGCAAGTTGTACATCCTAGTCGCAGTTGATTACGTTTCTAAGTGGGTAGAAGCCATAGCAACCAGAACAAATGACCACAAGGTGGTACTTTCATTTCTAAAGAAACATATTTCACGTTTTGGTACCCCTAGAGCTATCATCAGTGACGGCGGTTCACATTTTCGTAACAAGTACTTTGAGTCTTTAGTACGCAAGTATGGCATAACTCACAAGGTTGCTACTCCGTACCACCCTCAGACTAGTGGACAAGTGGAAGTGTCTAATAGGGAAATAAGCACATTCTGGAGAAGACGGTCAACCCGTCCAGGAAAGATTGGTCATTGAGATTGAATGATGCTTTGTGGGCCTATAGAACAGCTTATAAGACACCAATTGGCATGTCCCCCTATCGTCTAGTGTATGGAAAGCCGTGCCATCTACCTGTGGAATTAGAACATCGTGCCTACTGGGCAATCAAAGAGCTGAACTTTTCTCTGGACGAAGCTGGAATTCAAAGGAAACTTCAACTCAACGAGTTGGAAGAATTGAGAAATGAGGCTTATGACAGTGCCAAGCTGTACAAGCAGAAGATGAAGATGTTTCATGATAAGCGTATTCTGCGCAAATCCTTCACTCCTGGTCAGAAAGTCTTGCTGTATGACTCCCGATTACATCTTTTTCCAGGAAAACTGCGTTCCAGATGGAAGGGTCCGTACCTAGTACGCACAGTTTTTCCTCATGGAGCTGTAGAGTTGGAGGATGTCTCCAACAAGAACGTTTTCAAAGTCAACGGGCAGAGATTAAAGCCATTCCTTGAGCCATTTCCACCCGACATTGAAACAACCAACCTGGAGGACCCAGTCTATGTGGACTAAACTGGTCCACTCTTTCCCTAAATAACCAAAAGTTTTCCAAATTTCCCTAAAAACCAAAATTTTCCAAAAAGTCCAATCCATTAAAAACCAAATTTTCTTGTAGATAATGTGTTAGTTAAATTTCCTTTTGTGTATATTTTGTGCTCATCCATTGTGACTGCTAATATGATGGATTTTTGCCTTGAATAACGGAGTTTTTCGAGCTCACCGTACAATCGGGTATTCTCTCTCCTTTTACTCTACTCAGCATGTCCCTTTCATATATTGTTTTATAATTCTTTCCATTTTTGAAACATTGAGGACAATGTTTAGTTTAGGTTTGGGGGTATAGAGTAGATACCACGATAATATGCCATAATTGAAAACAAAACTCCTTCTTCTTTTTGAAAAAAAAAAAAAAAAATTCAAAAATTCAAAAAAAAATTAAAAAATGAAAAATCATAAAAATGGAGCTCATTTACCTTGAAATGTTGACTCTTGTGCAAATATGTATTTTATTAGGAGTCTTAGTCTAGATATTTAGGCACCCTGATTCTAGCACAATTCACATAGTGATAAGAAATTTGCACGCGCACGATCTACCAATACATGTATGGCCTCGATCTTCAAGGTGTTGATAGGAAGTTACGATTGCCAATCACTTTAGAATACTGAACGAAACTGGACTAGCTTGTTCTTTGGTTGGTTGGGATAGAAGTGGAGGTTACATTAAGAAAGACAACCATCGAATTTAACTGGGTGCATCAAAAAGGGCTACCTCTTGCAAAGTGTCATGTAATCTTTTGTTTTTTATGTATCAAAATTTGTCAAAAAAAAAAAAAAAAAAAAAAAAAAAAAATCAAAAAATAAAAAAAAAAAAAAAAAAAAATCAAGTATTTATCAATTCCATCATCTCTTGTTCCAAAAATAAAAAGAGATAGTCAATGTAAATAAGAGTCATGTAAATGTCATCTTTGTTGTTTCGTTGTAATAAGCAAGGAGGGTGTATGCCATTGATGTACAACGCGAGAAATTGTGAAATACCTCCAACTCATTCACAATTCTCGTAAAGTCCGGACAGCTAGCTAGATTTCGACCTCAGTTCTTAGCCTGAGAAACTATCTCTTGGTGATTAGTAGTAACTTCAGATCTTTCTTTACACATGTGTAGATACACTTTACACTCTTATCACATGTCTTTTGTTATCAGTGCTAGGATTGTGCCTTCGATAGCTAGATTGACATCTCCATTTTGCTGTGAGCTTAAACTGTTTTGCACATGTCACGTTTGATGGAATCTGAGCTTATATTTTGACCTAGAACTTTGTAGGTACGTTCTAAGCAAACCTTCACGAGACTTCAACTCGTCCACTAGGGACACTTAGTGGTTTAAAAGGCTTAGTGCATACGCTAAATGCATTCGAGAGACCAGCGACAGTGGTATAGTTAGGATTTCCTTAGTTTTGTTTTACTTGAGGACAAGTAAAATTCAGGTTTGGGGGTATTTGATGAGTGCCAAATATTGTATATATTTATCCCTTTTTGTTGGCATTTAACTCATCTTTTATGCATTAATTCTACATTTTATCCCATATTCTGTATTTTCATTGTTTTCAAGAATAAATATTTTTATTAATTAATTTTGCATTTTTAGGTATAAATAAAGTTCGGATGAGTCGCGGAGCGAAAAGAGCAGAAAAGTAGTGAAAAGCCGGGAGAAATTACGCAAGGAAGCCGCGAAGAATGGTGCGCACAACCTCATTTTCTACACACAAAAGCGCCTCCGTTCTCAGCCGTCAGATCAGTTCCCAGAGCATCCGATGGTCGCTCCTTCATAGAGCATCAAAATCTGAAGTCTCTGCCACGCACCACAGCGCGAAATTCCAAGCCTTCAGATTAGATGGTAGTTGAATCAACGGTCGCTCCTTTGCTGTGCATCGAAGTTTGATATCTCCGCCTTACACTACAGTACCTAACTCCATCAAGTACCGTTCATTTTGTTGTATCATATAATCTGACGGTCGCTCCAAGCTTCACTCCACATCACCGTCCGATCTACCCACCATCTTTGCATCTCGCAGCTCAGAGTCAGAGAACATCAAGACTCGATACATTCGCCCTACACCCTAGTAGTACCCGAGCCTATACCACCTACCCAAACAACCCCCTTCTCCCAAACATCGAGCCATCACCTACACCACCCCCCCCTCTGCAGAGCCACCTCCTGCAACTGCCGCACCACCATCATCACCACCAACTCACTGCCACCACCATTTCTTCTCAAATCAATACAACCTAAACCCATCACGTACCATCCCTTTAAATCATTTACAAAATTAATTTCTCATCTCTCTGCCTAAAACCCTAGGTGAGAAATTGGTGATATATATGATGATTAAAGCATCAATTGGAGCTGGGGGAGGAAGGAGAAGAAGCAGGAGAAGATTGGGTTGATGAGATGGAGCGAGAATTTCATCAACAGTAGGTAAATTATTTTTTTTACCAAAAACCTAATTCTACTGACTTTGGGAAAATTGGGGGAAAACAAAATTTTGTGTAATGGGTATAAATTGGTGTTGGGGGGAAGCATTAGGGAGACACTATTTACCTCTCTGGACTAGCCAGTAGAGAATTAGAGAAAAATTTTATGAACTGAAAATTATAGCATTTGTATGTTGACAGTTGCAAATTGATTCTGTTATAGTTATTTGTTATGATGCAATTCATGTTTAACTTATCTCACATAGTGTATGCATGTTGTCACTTCATGGTTAGCATGAGCTAATCATCTTCAGGCCAAGGCTCAGTGAAGCCTTGTGCACTGTCAAGTGTGAATGAACTAGAGAGTTGCTTCCTGTTGCTGTGTTGTGAATGTGTATTTGAGAGAGGCCAATGCTTATAGAGCCTGTGATTGGCTGTACTGTCAAAAGACAGCCAATGCTAGGGGTAGACTAGTGAGCAAGTTGGTGTTCTTTCATTTCTAGTGTATGCTTAGGAATGAGCTTAACTTAGACCATTTCACTTGATTAGGATACAAGGTGGATCATCTGCTTTGGCTTGCCCACCACTTCTCTTTTAATCAATCTCAATTTCAGTCACTTTTTCAAGTTCTGTGTTTTTGCATTTCAGCTATATTTTCATGCCTTTTATGTTCCTGCATCTTGTAGCTACTGTGCACTGAAGTCAGTGCACAATCCTGCCTCTTGCCCTTGGCTGCCAAGCCTTGGTAGTTTGTTGCTTTTTCTTAACTGCTTCTTTATTGTCTTACCCTGCATTTTTGGTTCTTTGCTTATCTTTCCCTGCTGTGGTTCTTGGCCTGTTTCTCTATTGTTTTATATTGTGTTCTTGGTTGTGTGCCTGAAACTTTGTTTGCCTTTAGCTCACTGCCTTAGTGCATTGCTACTCTTTTTAGCCTAGGAAAACTTCTCATATGCTCCTCTCCCTGTGGACAAACCCCTATTCACTTTTTTACTACAAATATTGACCTTGTATACTTGCAAGCATATTGTGTGCATCTTAGAATTCACACCAAGTACCTAACATCATCTAAAACCGTTGACTTCGTTGTGTTTCAAGATCCAACGGTTGCATCGATTCATCTCTCATCTCACCGTTAGATCTACCAACCATCTTCGCATCCCACAGCTCAGAGTCACAGAACATCAAAATTTGATGAAGCCGCTCAACACCCGAGTACCCAAACCCTATACTACCCAACCAAACAGACCTTCTCCCAAACGACTTCACCTCCCCCATCCCTCTCTGCAACTTCACCACCTTCTTCACCTGCCGCACCACCACCACCACCAACTCAATACGAGCTCTCAAATCACTCAACAACCCTATCCCACATCATTACTTCCCCTTTCACAAACTCTATGTCCTCCTAATCACTCAATTTCACGCCTCTCCCATGTCAGGAACCCTAGAGGTGAAATTGACAAATTAGGTGAAATAGAGTTGCAATTGGAGGCGTGGATAACATCAGGAGAACAATTAGAGGCGTGGGTCGAAGTCAGAAGCAATCATCAGTGATTAGGTAAAAATAATTCCAATTTTTCACCAAACCCTAATTTACTGTTTTGGGGGTTTTTCTTTTAAAGTGTAATTGGGTATAAATATGGGTTGTGGGTGTTGTTGTAAAACTTATGCTGGGTTAGCCAGCTTCACTCTTGTAGAGAACTGGACTAGCCAGTTTCTCATTTGTTTCATGTCTACACTGTTGGTTCATATGTTTATCATGTTTTTGTATTTGCTCACCATATGTGTGTTGTTTGAATTATCTTGTATGATGAATGTTAATGTTGTTTATATGTTGAGCATGAGCTAAATTGTTGCAGCTGAGGTTTAGATGAAAACTCAGTGCACTGTCTGATAGTGGAATGCTAGGTTAGAGCCTTAGGATGCATTGTTTTGATTGAGAAATGGGAGAAATTAGTGCTCATAGCAAGCTAATTCTCTTTCCATTCCATTTGTATGCTTAGGATGCATTGTTTTGATTGAGCAATGGGAGAAATTAGTGCTCATAGCAAGCTAATTCTCTTTCCATTCCATTTGTATGCTTAAGATCCTAAATTCAACCTAGAATTGCATTGTTTGGCTAGGACACAAAGGTGGATTCTAAGCCTTGGCTTAGCCACAAATCCTTTACAATCACTTATAAATTCAATTCTGTTTTGCCCCCTGCTCAGCTAAATTTCTTAGCTATCTTGC
This sequence comes from Papaver somniferum, assembly GCF_003573695.1. Classification (NCBI taxonomy): domain Eukaryota; kingdom Viridiplantae; phylum Streptophyta; class Magnoliopsida; order Ranunculales; family Papaveraceae; genus Papaver; species Papaver somniferum. The sequence continues at coordinate 10,408,063 of NW_020631041.1, forward strand.
TGTTTATTTCTTGTATTTTGAAGCTTGTTGTGCACTGAAATCAGTGCACTGCCTTCCCTGCCCTTGGCTCATAGCCTTGGTTCCTTGTTGTTTTACCATCTCTGTTTCACTGTCACTGCAACCTTGTGACCTTGCATTTAGTTTTGCATCAATTAGCAGCATAGTGAAACTTCAACTATACACCCCAAGTCCCTGTGGAGATGACCTGTTCTTGCACATACACACTACAATGACAACTGTGCACTTGCAGTTTAACATGTAGGCCTTCTTATCCTTTGTCTTATTTTCTTACTCCTTTAAATTCCTACCAAGTTTACTAGAATTCGCCGTAGAATTCGCGTACGGATTCGGATTTTGACGGCCCAAACCTCCATTTCGATCAAAAAAGAATTCTCTATCTCCCTACGAAAGAATATTTAGGTTTTGAGCTCGTTTAGAAGGTGAAAAAAGCCCGACAGTAAAACTCAAGAAGATTTCAAGAGGGATGGCAGCATGGCCAAAGTTAGGTTTTGGTGGCACAAGCCAAAGAATTTGGCATTGTAGCCAAAAGTCGCCACAAATCTTTTAGTTCGGTGGCGGATTTGGACGGTTGAGATTTGAATCTCAGAAGGAAGGGTAGCCGTTGATTGTTGCAACCCTCCGTTTTGGCAGCCAGCGACATGGTGGCATGGAGGCATGGCTTTGGCATGTTTTAGGCGCAGCCAAAATTAGGGTTTTGGCATAAACTGTGATGTTTGTCCTTGGGCCGGAAGTTGCCATGTGTTAGGTGGTGAATTTGTACGGATGAGATTTGCATCTCAGAAGGAAGGGTAGCCGTTGATTGTTGCAACCCTCCGTTTGGCAGCCATCGACATGGTGGTAGGGCCGGTATGGCTTTGGCATGTCTTAGGCGCGGCAAAAATTATGGTTTCGGCATAAACCGTGATGTTTGGCCTTGGGCCGGAAGTTTCCATGCATTATGTGACGAACTTGGACGACTAAGATATGCATCTCAGATGGAAGGGTAGCCATTGATGGTTGCAACCCTTCGTTTGGCAGCCAACGACATGTGGTAGGACCGGCATGGCTTTGGCATATTTTAAGCGTGACCAAAATTAGGGTTTTGGCAAAGCCGTGATGTTTGGCCTTGGACCGGAAGTTGCAATGCGTTAGGTGGCGAACTTGGACGGCTGAGATCTGCATCTCAGATGGAAGGGTAGCCGTTGATTGTTGCAACCCTTCGTTTGGCAGCCAGCGGAATGTGGTATGACCGGTATGTCTTGGCGCGGAGATGTGGCTGGCATGGTATGCCATTGGCACTGTGGTGCGGCTGGCATGGTCGGCATGCCTTTGGCGCGAAGATGTGGTTGTCATGGTATGACATTGGCACTGTGGTGCGGCTGGCAT